>NC_143505.1:58796833-59111500 GCF_051622355.1 Phaseolus vulgaris | reverse complement strand
AATTGTTGGGCTTAAATAATTTTTTTTGGTTTATAGAATTTGAGTAAATTTTAATTTAGTACCACTCCCTTTTTTTTCAAAACTAACATAGATGTGGCATTTGTATATCCAAATTGTTTATTATATTAAAACAATATAATTTAAAAATATATATAGTTTTGTAAAGATAGTTTAAAGGAAATATATAAGGCAATTATTTTTAAGTGGAAAAATTATATAGTTACGATTGAATAGAGAAATTATAAGGCTGTCCAGTTTCATGATTTATTAACCAAGAAAACTATTTTTATTTGTCAAAAAGATAAAACGTCTAATTAAAAATGAAACCAAAAGCAATTATAAAAAGATGTATCTCTCTTATATTATGGTATAAATATAAAAAAGATGTGGTTTCAAAATCATCTAATAATCAATGTAAGTTGACATAACCAAACAAAAAAATCATATGAACTATCCTTTCATTTTGGTGAGTTTGAAACCTCTTTACTGACACTTTTTTCATTAGGTAAACAATCTTCGTATGGAAGATCTCTGTGCTTTATTGTTCTACAACTTTTAAGACATGAACTAAAATGTTTTACACCCTATAAGTTTGATCAGAGTTATAGTTTGCACTTAGATTATTAAGAATATACACTGATAATTTTCATTGAATAACTAATTTTAGTGTTGAGGTTAAGAGAAACACACTGTTTGCTAGTGGAATTTTGGATTTAGTGGCTACCTATTCGCGCTATAATTTTTCACTATTAACGGTTTTTCGGCGTCTAATCGGAGGAAATATTTCCCCTGTAAATCTAACACTCAATTGTCAGGCTCTAACCATCAATGCAAAAGGAATAGTAGTAGTTGGCTCATTACAATACAGGAATAAAATGAATTAAAAACTGAAAGCAACTCTAAAATGGTGCCCCATTTCAGTGCTTGTTATAAGGTACTGGACTGGAACTTCAAGAAATTACCCTAAGTCATAATGCACAAATGCAATAAATCTTAGTTTGGATAAGAAACGGAATTGGAATCAAGATAAGATTTTGGTTATGCTCAATCATTACTTCAGTTTTTGAATGTGTAGGGTGATCGTTGTTTAACCCCTGAACAAAAGGGAATTAAAACAAAGTCGCGTGTTAATAACTGTTAAATGACACTTTTATTGACATTCATGTGCAACCACATACCATGAATATCCTAGTTGGCCTGACAGACGTCCATGTGTCACCATTCACTAAAATGAAGAATGTAATTCCCTCGGCATTTATACACTCTATTGACATCCACAAACTGTCAAGTTAATGAGTGGAAGAACTCTGGATTTTTGGATGTTAAAACTGACAAGAGAAATTCTGGTGTATTACTATAGACAGGAAGCTACTCTTTGGTCGGGATTTTGGGAGGTTTTCTATTTGGGTGTGTCCCAACTATTGGAAGATTATGACTGTACCATCACCACTATACTGAGTATGAAAATCATCCTAAACTAAATAAAATGAAAAACATAATCTCAAATGGTAATAACATTAGGGATTCATGATGTATGACAATCATTTTCAACTAAAGAATTATACTTGACGCAAAAGACAAGATATAACAATATTGACTCTAAAGATACCGTTACCGAAACAAACTCAATTGTAGAGCAAGAGATACATCATTACATGGGCAAAACTTTCATAAAAAGGTTCATATCCTCCGCCAATTACATTTATTAAAGTAGGACAAATCATGTACCCGTGTTCCTTCGGCCAACACGAGCAACAAAACCAGCCTTGATTGGAGCAACTGATCTTCCTGATCCACACTGTAAGAAATAAACCACATATATGATATTTAATGACAAAATGTAACAACACAAGTACTTTTTTTTCAGTATTAACAGACAAATTTCTTTGCCCAAAAATTGTCCAAACATTAATAACGATCAGAAGTGGGTAAAAAATATCCTAAAGCATTATGATGAGAAACCATTAACCAAAAATTGGATGAAGTACCAATCAAAATCCATTAGTGGAATTGGGTGTCCACTTATTGGTTGTGAAAAAAGTAAAATAGGAAGACTATACCACTATCATCACCTACATGAAATAGCTATCCACTTTACGCAAATCATTACAAATTAAATAAAATGATAAAAGTACAAACTTAAAAGATGTTAAATAAGACAGAATTTACATCATTTGTTAAATATGATTGTCTCTAGATCGGTAAGACACTTGGCATGAAAACTAGAAGAGAAAAAAGAAAACCAGGCAAAGATGTAAAGAAAATTAACCTTCTCACACCGGAGAAAGAAGAGACGATTCTCCTTCGTAAGAATAGTATCTGGGCTCTTGCATCCAAGGCAAATGACATACTCATCTGAGAAAAACAATATTATACATAAACTTCAACTCATTTAAATATCAATGGGGAGTTTTAAAGTTCTTGTCCTGCTAGGCTGCATGTGTTAAAAAAACAGCCCAAAATATATAAAGACCAACTAACACAGCACAGAACTTTCATACATATACCAACCTTCCATTACTGAAACCCCACAGACTATCAAAATTCAAAACATGTACTTACTGACATATCGTCGCAGAATTCCTTCAAAGTTCTTTGGTGCAAACCTTCCCTTTACAACCAATCTCTGCTGTCCGTCAAGGGATCCACTTGTACCCAATTCAGCAAGCAAGAAAGCCATGACATGGTCTGGCTGCCGATGCATTCTAAAAGATTGCATAGAAGAACATTCACAAAATGGAAGCATATATAATGTAAACACTTCTCTTATTATATGCAGACAAATAAAGCATGGAGAAAGACATACAGCAATAAAAGAAATATAAAAAAAACAATGGTAATAGCCATTATTAGCTGAACACAGTCAACAATTTAGTACCAAAGTCTCAAACTCCTTTTTTTAGGCATTTATAGATTGGGCAAGCATTTTCCATTCCTCCATGAAAAGTTAATATGAAGAAAAAAGAAAACTAAAAAAGGTTTTAAAAGATATGCCATTTAAAAACCATTCCCCTTTAATTAAGTCCTCATCTGGTTGATATTCATGACCTGTCTCTGATATTACACTGACATAAAATATCAGTATTGCCATACTGATGGAACACCACTTCTGTTAACAGAAATTGAAAGGGGATCTTCTTTGAATTCCGGATAGTAGGGTTCCTCAGCAAACTAGTCCTCATTTCAAAGAATGACATACAATCTACCAAACTCCTAGCTTTCCAATTAGAGAAAAACAGACCTAGCTCCTTTAATAAATTTCTCTTCTCGACAGTTTTTTTCTGCAATAACTAACACTTAAATTCCCAGTAACTTGCTTCATAAGGACTTTATGTTCTTTCTGGAGTAAACCTGACACTGATGGATGGTGGACTTGGGTTTGGATTCAGGAACTGATCCTCCTCCAACCCCACAAAGTCATGGACTGTATCACATCACAAATGGTGTGTCCATTGAGTGAATAATAAAACTAAAACTAAAACTAAAAGAAATGGAAAGACTGAAATTAGGCCTGGTGTTTTGTGAACTACTCTCATCATGTTAATCTATACTATTAAGCATTTTCAATAAAATTGCAACATACGTTTTGCACAGATCCATAAAATTCACAAACACAGTTTTCTTTGTGCCTTCACGAAGAACTTGAGGAGGCCTCATTACTGTCCTTCGCCTATCTCCAGCAAGTTCAGGATTATTCTCACGAAGAATGTTAAACACCCTGCCAAGAAGCTGCACGAAAAACATCAGAATCCATAAGAGATATGTACGGGAAGGGGTATGCAAGACAAGGACTTTGCAAGTAAAGGCATAACAGAATATAATAAATGCTTTTGCCATATTTTATGGATTTATACTTGGACCCTATGGAAAAAATTCATACAGATGGTTCACGGTTTATAGAAAACTGACATTTCTTGATCCAAGAAGGATAAAGCACTAAAAAATCCTTTATAATCAGATGTATTACCAAGGCACACATAAACCATCATTAATAAAATGAATACTACGGTACTGCCATACTAAAATTTCAACCATATCCATGAATTTGCAGCATCATCAATACAGCCCAATATCACCCCACTAAAAAATGACGAGGAATATCAGGCAGATCTATAAAATAAATAATTAGTATTATGGAAGGAATTAAAATCAACTCATAGAAACATTTTTCGACAAAGTGATGAAGAAAAAATCATAGAAAAAAAAGTTTCATGTTAACAATTAAATTGAGAGGTCCATACAGCAGCTTAGGAGAAAAACACTTAAATATGACAAACCTCCTCATATTCATAATCACGATCACTTCCTTCCCAAGGATAACGAGCCTGAGGAGCAACCATTTCTCCTTCATCATCTTCAGCATGATCTAAAAGCAAAATTTTACTAGATATTAAGTGTTCAATAGGATCCCCTCAAGACATACATTTAGAACAAAATACTCAACCACAATTCACATAAACCAATATTTACGCAAGTATATATAGTTACACAGGTATATGCTGCTCACCATCCAAATCTTCAATTGCATCTCCGCTATCTTCATTCAAGTTACTGATTTCAACCTATAATCAAACAACATGAGGTTTTAAATTGTTTCCAACAAAAAAATAGACACATTAAAAAAAACTCTGAAGTGATATAATTATCCAAAAATACCACATTAAGCATAAATATGACAACTTACAGGCTTTTTCTTTTTCTTTTTCAAACCAGTAAATGCAGCCTCAACCCCATCAGAAACTGCAAATGAAATATAAATGAGAATCATACCTATGCACAATAGCTGGATAGAACTGAAAATAAAACCACAACAGGAAATTACTTGTATTATTTTAAGATACCTGTGAGGTTATCCGTCTTCTCAGCCAATTTCTCCACTGGGTCATCAGCCGGATCTACAATTGTAATTTTCTTTTTCTTCTTCTTCTTGGTAGGGTCAAAAGGTACAATCTGTGATTTAGAAATTCAGGTATCAGATGATGGTACTGCTACAACAAACAGATATCTCAACTAACAAAGTTGAACTACCGAAATATGCAACACAAGATCATTGCAACAAGTAAGCAATACAAGAACTAAAGTGAAAAAACCTAATTGTTAGGTTTAATGCGCAATAAAGGAAACCATACAGCAGGAAAGCATTTTTCAAGTTATAGATAATTAAGGGGTCAATGAACTCACTTCTGGAACCTCCTCCTTCAGCTCATTTTGAGCTTCATCCGCCATGATTCCTGCAACGCATATAAAATAAGATTTCGTAAATAAGTAGATAATTGGGAAGAGATATAAAAAAACGTGAGGACAAAAACGAATAATTAAAAAATGGTATTAACAAAATCAAGTTTTTGAAAAAAATGATACTTTATCAAAGCCTTCCTAATATATAGGAAACCCATAACACACTTTGTGCTACTAAGGAAAGTCCTACATTTCGCAAGTGCTGTAAACCAATAATGGAAAAAGGGAAAAAATAATTAAAAGGAAAATGCAAGAGAACCCTTGCTGATTGAACAGCTGAATCCTAAAAAGAAACAAGTTTCACAACCTAATTAAACCAAAACCTCAATCGTTAATGCACAACGAGAATCTTACCAAATCGAGCATGAGAAGCAGGAGGAACCTTAATCTACAGAAATTACAAAAAACCACAGATCCAAACGGAACTACGTGTTCCTTTAAATTAGCTTATTGTGTGCTCTAAACATCTTAAAGAAAGCGATTAGTTCGCCCTAAATTTCAAAAACCTAACACGCCGTACGGAAGTCACACAAGAATTCAAGAATCACGCACCGAAACGGATTCTGGAAATGGATGGATAAAACACAATAAATAGCACATATTTTGGACGTGGAAGAGCGAAAAACGAAAAAATCAATTGAAATTGATTAGGTACAAACATCGGAGAACAGAAACAAAAAAGGAGAAAAATAATAGGAACAGATATTGAAAGGCGAAAATGAATAGTACCTGATAGAGCAGAGAAAAGCTTTGAAGTGAGAGCAGAGATAATGGAATCCCTGGAGACAAGAGTGCGGCCGGTGTTTGCGAAATGAAAAACCCTTTCTTTCTGCTACAAAACTCAGCCTTGCACTACCTCTTTTTTTACTTTTTTCTATTTTCGTGATTTTTTATGGGTATTCTCGGGCTTCAACTATGGGCCTTCCAATGGGCCTATACAGGTAATTAGTAGGCCGCTGGATGAACAGGGCCTCCACGTTAACTAAGGAGATAACGTTCTGGACCCAAAATATACAACTTAATGAATAAAATATGTTGAATCCATGACAACCAGTTGAACATAAAATACTTGTCCCACTTCGGTATCATGTGTTGAAAAACTAAAAAATAAATTTTTATCAACACTTGAAATAGTAATTTTAGGTATCCACTTTGAAATAAGATCTTGAGGTCAATTTTTTTTACTAATAATAATTTTGATGGGTTAAATATTAATTTTTTATGAGACATGTCAAATACAAGTCTTTTATATATAGTTGATAAGTCTTACATACTAATTAAAAGTGATTCAATAATAACTTGTGGTGTCAATTCTCTAATGTGAAATTGTGTATGATGACTATCATCATTGGGAATAATATTATTGTTTTGAGTTGATAGTTATGTGAAAATAAAGTATAAGTTATATGAGATCGTTATTTACTATATTAGTCCACCCTTATGTATGTATGATATGTATTGTTATCATAGTACTTTGTATACAAGCAAATGATTTTGCAACTTTAACAAGAATACTTTGTATTGTGATTTTGGATAACTAATATATATATACACTTGTTGCATACTATAGGTACGTAAATTTTGTTATTTATCGTATTAGTATAGTTATGTTGTACAATATGCTTTGATGTCTCTAAATCTGTGTGGAAAGCTTGAAGACCCTGTTGTTATGTGTGTGTTGTCTAGTAGTTTTTGACTTGTTAATTCACACATTGTATTGATTCAAGCTCACTTAACTCTTCATCTCTTTTGAAAGAAATGTTTTCTTAAAAGTTGACAAATTTTAGTCAGTTGTTTTTCTAATTAACCAGTTGAAAAAGTTGTTACTCAAAGGTATACAATTTTTTCAATGTCGAAACAACTAGTTGTTTGACACTTAATGGTTTTCAAAATGATTTGGAAAAACTTTGCTTTGTTTTGTCTTTGTTGTTTACACTGGAACAACCGTTATTTCGATAAAACAACTAACTACTTGCTTAAGTCTATATAAAGGCTATTTGATATTATTTTCAAACACCTAAGAAAGAGAGATTATTAAAAACGTTTTTCAAGAGATCAAGAGCTTTGGATCATCACTTGTGTGTGGAATAGTATTGGGTCTTTGTATACTTCTATTATTCTACTTTGTAAAGCCCAGGTGTATTCTATTCCTTTCACTTTGAACACTGTAGTTTTGTGTGTTTGGCATAAGACAGTTTCAGAGAAGGGTTTCTAAAAATTGTGGTGTGTGTTATTGAGGGGTTCAAGATCATAACTCCTAGTGTGTGTTTTGTAATCTATGTTTGATTGCATAGTAGATTCTCAGTGGTTAGTTGAATACTGGATGTAACTTTTGGTTAAGAGTGAACCAATATAAACCTCTTTGTGTGAATCTCTTTATCCCTTCTCTTTTACATTGTTTTTAATTATTGTTCTTTCTCTACTAGTATAAACAACTTGTTGTTTCGAGAAAACAACTGGTTAAACTTCTGTAAAGAACATTAAAATTGAACTTTTATCCGGTTGAACAAAATATCAATTGGTTGATTTTTCTAAAATTTTCACTTTATTTTCAAATTTTGCAAAAATCTTGTGAAGACAAATGAAACTTATACAACGATATCACAAGACGCAATTTAAATGGTGAGAACACCTAAAAATGGTTAAAGTTGACTAACACATCCAAAATATGATTTTGACACAACAATTTATTTTGAGTTTGTAGTGCAACACAATGTTATCAATATTGCAAAGAGAGTTTATATCTTAAAGATGTCATTCCCATAGTATTTTGAGTGTTACAAAGAAAAGTTATCAACATAAAGTCATACATGTTCTAAAAACATTAACACAAGGACAAAAAAAACACTCCAAGTAAATAATTTTATGATGTATATAAATAAAATTCATGACATGCAATAACAACTAATGAATAAAAAACAACAATTGCAATATACACAAATTATGTGAAACACTACATGCAAAAGAATCAAAAGTTTCTTAATGTTAGTTTATAATATCATCTATTAGAAGACTTTAGAGAAAGATTTATTTGTATTATTTTTCGAATTGTGTGAAGTTAGTCTCTAAACACGGAGTGTCGTCTTTACGATAGTATCATTGCAAACTCTTGAAACATTTCTTGTAATTTTGCTAGGAATAACATTATCAGCTCGATTCAGAGTAGTATCGTGTACTTTCTTATTAATGACATACTTTCTTATTAATGACATTGTATATCTATGTTTTATTTGAAAAAATAAATAGACACTAAGGAGTGACTTTACTCGTTGTAGGATAAAAATAACATCATTTATAGTTGATAAAGGAAAATTAGATATAATTTATATTAGACTAAACTAGTATAAAAACAAAATATTTAATCATAATTCTATTATATTTTTATAATCATTGCCAAACATTTATTAAATTATTTGTAAACATAATATAAAATTATTAGATAGCACATAATCTTAAGATAATTTCTAAAGAACTCTTTTAAATTTAACCTTATTTTAACTATAAGAAATTATAGAGTTATGATAATGTTTTAGGGGTTTTTCTAGATTCTCCATTCACTTATTTTAATAATTTTATAGTAACAACTAAGAAATGACATTAGTAAAAACTTATAATTACAAACAAGTAGAAGAAAAATTTGTATTAGTTAAATATTGTGAACTTTTAATAATAATAAAAGAAATGAAAAGTTGATAAATTGTTTTAATGTTAAAAAGGACGAATTTAGCAATTTTGTAATCAACGCAAATACACCATTAAACAATTATCAATCAAACTCAATAAACATTTAAATATATTAATAAAAATGTTACTTTAATCCCATTTTTTCTTAACTACATTCTCTTTCGCTTTTGAATCTTTCTAGATATTGTTTCCCGTCCTTATAAATATTTTATTTTTTATTTTAGTTCAAAAAAATATAATTTATTTATTTTGGTCTATGCAAAAAAATATTTGTTTAGTACCTACTAACATATCACTTTTTATTTAGTCAAAGAGTTATACTTACATGCCATTTTTTTATATCGAGTTAATCATGTTTGTTTGAGAATCTGAAACAAACAAAGAAAAGTATAATTTAATAAAGATAAAATAAACAAATAAATATTAAAACTAAAATGCTTCTATGTTATAAAATGAAATAATTAATTAAGCCAAAATTATTGAAAGGGAAAACTCCAAGAGAAATTTATTATTGCCATATGTATATACACATAAAAGAAACTTTCATGTACGTAGAAAAAAGATATCAAAGGCAAGGAAGCATAGCACATGGCAATCAATAGTTTCCTTTCCACTAGAAAATAGAAAATAAAAAAATAAATAAAAAAAGCTCAACCATGTTTCAACTTTCACCAATGAATTCATGGCATGTGTTCACTCTAAGATCAAAACCTACCTAAAGTCAACCTCCAAATAAATATTATCACCACATGTTGAAGTAGGTAAAATCAAATTAATGGTTTGCTACAAAATTCAATTCCATCTAGAAACTCCATTCCTACTTTTCCATCTTCTGAATTTCATCTCCTTCAATTCACACACTCCATGTTAATATTTCTTAAGCATAACATACCATTTTTAGTATAAAATTTATTAGTGTGAAATCACATAGTTATGAGTTACATATTTCTTAATCTCATTAAATATTTGAGATTTCTCCAAGATATTTTAATAGACTATATATATAATTGAAAATTAAAACTTTGACCATATATTAAAAGGATAAAAAAAATTATTATGAATTATATCACGTTATATCCATCAATTCTCATAAAATATTAGGTTTAGAAATTTACAATGGACCTAGTACTGTTGGGCCAAATTTGTGTGGGTCTAGATCTGTGGAGTGGATCTAGAACAAAATCCACATTAAGCAATATTTTGTTATGCTTTTATAATGGCGTAAACAATTTAAATGGAAATTTATAAAAATATTAATATCAAGACACTTTTCGAAGACACCATGGATAATGTGGTGGGTATGTTGAGCTTCAATATTAGTTTGCGTCTCTTATTTTGCCTTAAATGTTCAATATGTTTGAGTAGAAAAAAAAGTTAAATGTGTTTTTAACTTTATCCCTCTTTTAATTAACGTTGAAATACAAAATAAAATTATAAATAAAAAAAAAACAAATTGTGACATTTATATTAAAAATGATATCACTTTGGTATTAAGGTCAAGTCTACTCCTAATATCTTATGGTGATAACATTAATTAATTAGTAGTTTCTTTGGCTAAAAACACTGTGTAGTCGTGGTTCAGTTTTGGACACGTAATCACTATTAAGTCAAAAAGTTGGTCTTCTGATGGACAAATTCAATAAAACATGATGAAATGTCTGTAATATATTTAATTAATAATTAAAAATTATCCATTGTTGTAAAATATTAAAATTGTATTAGAAAAAGTATCAAAAGCTCTGGTCGACGATGAAAAACTCAAAACCCTAACTATGGTATCCACCAATATAAAAGAAAAGTTATATATATATAATAAATACATAAAATTATTTGTGTTGACCATGGTGTGAGTGTTAAGCTGTAATAAAAGAAACCTTTATTGAATTCAAAGACACCTGAGTCACCAGTATGCAGAGTGCACATGCAAAGAGAGACCTTGTATTCAACATAATTGAAGTACACTAATTAATACAAATATATCTGCACATAAATTTTGCCAAAATAATAAATAAAATAAAACTAAATTATAATGGCATCTTTTGCTTACATTATATTCTTTTTAAAAAAACTTTTTAGAATCGCACATGGATTAGAGATTAGAATATTTCATGGTATATAAGTGCGTGCAAATCTCATTCTCATGAGCCTGTTTTATGAGATTGAATTAAGTTTAAAATTCACTTTGTAATATAATATTAAAACCATTTTGATCATATCCTAATGAGTGTTAGTTGTCTTTATCAGGTTATCCGCTATCAAACTGTTATCGAACCACCTATAATATAATATCACGCACGAAGACACTATCAACATGAAAAAGTGCTTTGTGCAAACCAAAAGTCGACTTTGTAATAAAACTCTTAAATAAAGTCACTAATCAATTTACAATAATGAATAAAATAACTTGATATTTTTTCCCATAAAGTTCATATATTTAAAATTATGAAGTGAGATCCCTAAGAAAAAGACTTTAAAATTAGAAATAAAAATGTCTAAGGTGAAGGGCGGTTTAAGGTTCAGCCCCCCTTCCATTCCACGTCCTATTCAATCCACCACTCAAAACTTACAAACCCATCCACCCATTAATTAATTAATTACTGTCACATACTTAATAACTTTATGCTCAATTTTTAATTTTCTTCTCTGAATTTGACTACTGTGCCTAACAAAAATTCTGCATTCACAAGATCTTGAGAACGGGTCTGAAGGACCAAAAGACCAAGAGATTTCTAAGAAAACACAGAAACATTGTTTGGAAGCATAGAAAAGAGCAGAATACAAGATTTTTCTCTGTTCTTATTCACTTTATCAGTTAATCACATTTAGCAGCTGTTTCGTCTTATTCGGAACAAGTGATGGCCTTATTCACTGAAATTGACAATTAAACTGTTTATAACCACTGATTTGGGTGCTATGGATGCTAATTGGTCTTCACAAATTTTCTACTAACTACACTTTTCAACATTTTGTCCTTCTCTCATCAATACACTGTGCCGTGTGCTTGCGTGAGGGAAAACACGTGTTAGACTTGTTTCTACTTTCTATTATTTTCTGACCCCTTCATCCACCTACCATCACCTCATCATCATATCTATCGTTTAATATTTTTTTTATTGCTTAATTTTATGTTAAAATTGCAAAATCCCAAGAGATATTAAGTAAATAATCATGTAATCGACTAATTTTTATAATTTCTGACAAATTTTATTTAACTCATGCATGTATTGAAAAGATGTGTTGCTTATCGTGTATCTTGGTTAATGAAATTTGTTGGATTTGTTAAATTGGAAATGCTTAAGATTTTGAAGGTTTGAGTTGATTGGTTCCATTATGTGATGTTTAGTCTTTATTGTCTTGACAAGACATGGTCAATGAGAATTCATGGTGGCAAAGGAGGAGTATGCCAAAACTTTTTCTTCTTTTCTGCCTTACGATTTCAAAATAAATGATTTTCTGGACTGAACACCAACTGTGACAATTGGTTTCTTAGGTAGCTTGAACTTAGAAAATTTGTAGTAAAAAGTATTAACCAAAAAAATAATCTGCTGTTGCTTTTCTTTATTTTTTCCATTTTCTCCTTAGTTTTGTCTCATAAAAAACACTGTTCCTATTCCTCACCTAATCTTCCTAACTTTCCGCCATGTTTGGGTTGACCAAGAGAAATCAGATGAACAGAGTAAAACTGGATGAAATGTATATGATAAGATGTATTTTGTTCAATTCTGTAAGATCAAATATAAATATATATATATATATATATATATATATAATATAGGTGAAGGTAAGTCTGTTATAAATTAATATTAAGTTTATTTAAATTTAAATTTATTTTTAAATAGGATATAACTGATGGAGATCCCACGTCGACCAGAGATTAGAGTCTTTCATTGTATATAAGTGGTGCAAACTTCAATCTTATTAGCCGGTTTTATGGAGTTGAGTTAGACTTAAAGTTCACTTTCGTAATATGGTATCCTATCTTAGTGAGTTAATAAAATATGATTAATAACATATTTTTCGTTAAATTTCAACCTTCTTTTCTAAGAAGGTGAGAAGCACAGTCATAACAAAATTTTATCTCAATACTTTAAATGAAGGACAAATAGTTTATTAAAAGTGTAAATAGATTGTGATGAGTTTATATATTTTTTTTATCAATTTTTATAGAGTAATTTTTTTTCTTTTCAAATTAAAATTGTAAACTGAATCAAAATGTTTATTATACTTCATTAATGTTATATATTTAACTTTAATTAACAACAAAGTAACATGTATATATTTTTTAAAGTTGTTTCCTCATTTATTATAAAAAACATACTATATATACTCATTTTCAAAGTATTGTATTATAAAAAACATACTATATATTTTTAATTCACAATTTTGTATTAAAAAATTGAAATACAATTCTAAAATATTTATTTGATTAATTTAGTTCAAATTTATATTATATTAAAATGAAATCAAAATCCAATTATTATTTTTTACTTTTATCTTTAATTTAAGTATTTTTTTAAATAAAATACCGAACCTAAGGGAGTTACAAACATTGCCATTTAAACACAGTTCTCATAAATCTTTTATAGTTGCCACTACCTCAAATTCCCTTTAGAATAGTCTCAGTCAACCCAAAATTACACATTGAAATTAAATGAAAAAAGGGATTAAATTTGTCAAATTTTCAAATGTGCAGAAAAGAAAAGTAAGACAATTATAGATGTTGGGACCAAAATCTGTAGATTCCTATAAAAGGTAACGAAAATGAGTTGTTCCCAGTGTGAATCAGGGTCCTTCTGCCCTCTGTAAGAAGCTAAAACAACAAGTATATACACTAAAGCTTCCATAGTTAAATTAAAACCAAATCAAGATGAATCAATAGGGTCAATTTTTTCAGAATTATAAGATGTTTAGTTGAGATTAATGTGAAGAGATATAGAAAGTGGAAAAGATTAGAGAGGAAGAAAGTTGCAGTGTGCAATGAAGGGAGTTGGCAGACACAGGTTGAAAAGTTGTGATGAAAGAGATGGTGATGATTAATGCAGAGGATGTGAATGGGGAAAGGAAGATAGAGAGTGGGGTTTTGTAGCCACCCATTAGCATCACAGTGTGAAGTGAATGGCAATTATCAGCATGTGGATGTAACTGACTCTGTATATGCCACATCATGGCTACTCCATCAACATGTCCCTAACTTTTCCATGTAAATTTTCACAACTCTGTTTCTTCTTTTTCCTACCCTCTCATTGCCTTATGTCATTCCCCTACTCAACATCTACCCTCATTTCTTTGTACCACTCAGATTGCCAAATCTTAGGGTCCCCTTCAGAATCATTTTTCTTTATTATACCACATTTTCACAATACTTTCTTTTACATTTTTCTTCTTTCTCCTTTTGTCACATCAATAACCTCCCTGCATACTTTCTCCTCTTTCACATAAACATTCTTTTTTTAATTGCTTCTAATACTCCTCATTTTTAAATTTTACAACAATGTTTTAGTAAATAAGAATGAATTTCAATTATAACATTCAGTTTTAGCTACAAACAATCGATTTTTTGTTTGATTTTTTTTATCATATACATTTCTTTTATACTTTATCTATACCACAAGAAAATAATGTGAAGTAGAAACCAATTTTTAGAGACCAAAATAATTAGTTACAATAGTAACTAAATTAGATACCATTTTAGAAACTAAAATAAAAATTATTTCTGAATTAGTTTCTATTATTGTCAAATAGTTTCTAAATTGGTATCTAATTAGAAACCAAGGTTTTAACTACTAATTATTTAGTTTCTAAATTTGGTCTCTAAAACCTTGGTTGCTAATTAGATACCAATTTAGAAATTATTTCACAATAATAGAAACTAATTCAGAAACCAATTTTTGTTTTAGTTTCTAAAATGGTATCTATATTAGTTACTATTGCAACTAATTATTTTAGTTTTTAAAATTAGTTTCTATTTGATGATTTTCTTGTAGGGCTATCTTTCTCACTCTTCTTTATTCAGTCCTATTTTTAATTTTCTTATAATATTTTAATAATACAATAAATATTTATTATTATTTAAATCTGTATCCATGTCAACTTTATTCTTATTTACAAGAATCTAAAAATTGTTCGAATCCCATTTATGACACCACAATCCTCTAACATCAAATCAATACCTTTGAGACAAACTAATCAGAACCATAACCATACACTAAATGTATGTTTATTGAAATAGATTTTTTAATATTTTTCTATCAATTTACTCTAAACAATGAAGTTTTTTAAGTATGTAACCGTGTTAAATAAAGAAAGAAACATAATATTATCCATGATAGAGTTTAATTAGTTAGAAAAATGCAATTTTTGTGTGTGTGTGAAAGGTGTGCACAGTCTGTAAAAATGAAAGAAATGTACAAACATTATGTGTAAAATGAATTTATGTACTATTTGCTTCGATGGCTGGGTCTCCCATGAATGAAAAAATTTAAAAGCATAGAAACATATCTCTACAAGGTTAATTGTGTCGCACAGCCATGTATGATTTTGGTCCTTCCTGCTTCCTTCTAGATTGTAATAATGCACGAATCAGTGATGGAAAATAAGGAAGAAAAGTCTCTTTCACCTGTTGAAAAATAATAATAAAGGGTCTTCGGAAGAGTGAGAGTCCTTTAGGACTTAAATGATGAAGAGGAAAAAGGAGAAAAAACACAAAATTATTGTTCTTGGTTAAAGCATATATGTGTGTATAAACATGATAGTAAATCCTCCAAGTTAAAAATGATGAGAAAATTGTTGGAAAAAATAAATTAGAAGTGACATTTTTATATGTATGTTTGATGAAAAGGTGGTGAAATTGATTGATGGTTTGCAAAAGCAGCCACTTGAGCTGTTGATACAATTTAAACTTTATGGTCTCTTTGTCTTGTACTACTAAATGTATCCATCATCTCAATCAAACAACACAAACTAGATAAGTCTACATATGCTGTTGCCAATGCTTCCTTTTCTTTACTTTTTTCCTCTTAATTTATAAAACATATTAAACTAATATATATATATATATATATGTTAAATTTTATTACCTTCAATTGGATAATTTACTCTCTTTTTTCTCACAAAACTAAAATAATTTATATTTGGGGAAATGAGTAATTTGATCAAATAAATAACTTTTAAACATGTGGAATTCATTTTTAATCCTTTTAAAAAATATTGATAGTTAATTTGTAGTCTGTTTAATATACTTAATGTTATTTTTTGTTTTGTGATGTCATGGATCGAGTTCACAATATAAGTAGATATAAGTAGATTAGTTGTCCAACAATAAGATACAACATATTAAGTACAATTTTTTTCTTTCAAAATGCAGTAATTTTTTAAAACTGTGTTTAATGTTATAAAAAAACACATGATTTTTTAAAATTGACTTAAAATGTTGGATAGTGTTTATTGTTATAAAAAAAATTAGAAACAAGATCAAACACAAAAAATAGGAAGAATTTAACATAAAAAGATAATATTTTATTAAAAGAAGATAGATAACAACTTGACTAGAAATTCATATATTTCTGACAAAAGATAATATTTTATCAAGAGAAGACAGATAACAATTCGACTATAAATTCATATATTTATGACAAACGATAGTGTTTATTCTTGACTATAAAAAATCCCTTAAAATGAAAAATATTGTTCATAAAATTAAAGAATTTCAATTAAAAAAACTTTTTCATAAATAAATAAATAAATTTAAATTTGGTTTTAACTTTATAACATACCCTACACTTATGCTTATAACTTTATTTATATTACTCTCTCTTTACTCAATGAAAAATAAACAAGTCACCAACTATAAAGAAATCATGACCTACAATATTTTCATTATTCAACTTTCTCTAAACAACCATTCTCACCTTCAAAAACATAACAAAAATAAGGGTTATTATTTATTCTTATTCATAACGAAGTATTAAATAAAAATAGAATATTATATATCAATGTATTTCATTGAGTAATAAAGGACACAAACTACTAAAATAATGGTTAACTTAGTACACATGACACAATTTTTATTTTATAAGAATTAAAATCATACAAAATATTTTTGACATACCGAGAATTTTATCTTAACAATAACAAAAATATTTTATCTGAAGTATTTTTTACATTACTAATTTTATTTGAGATGCAGGTCTCTCGTTTATAAAAATACTATATGAAATTAGATTGACACATTTTAATTTTATAAAGAAAAAATGTATAATTATTTTTTTGAGTAACTAAAATTAATTTACCAATATTTAGAAGGATGAAAAATCATATTTTATCCGACATATTTTTATTTAATTATAGTGAGAAATGTTTTTCATTTAAAAATTATTTATAGTTACGATTTTTTTTATAAAAATTGAAAGATAGCTCTAAAGAATAATTAAAATATATTTTTTTTCAAAATTTTATAAAGCGAGTAGAAATATAACTTTTTTACAACGTATTTTTATAAATTTTTTTATGAACAAAATATAAATAAATAAATAAATAAGGATCCCTTCATGGATAATTCAATCATTATACATACCATAGGAGATATACATGACACATTAAAAGAAACACAACACATAATTAAGCTAACACCTAACAACATACCCAAAACTCCAAGAGAAGCCTCCAACCAAGAAAGTCGAAAACAAATACCAAACGAAAGAAAAATCCAAAACAAATATCAAACAAAAGAAAAACTAGAAAAAAATATCTTTTATGAATGATTAAACTTATAAATTCATACTTCATTTCAAATTTAAATTTGAGATATAGTATTGTAACTTGATTTAGTTTAATAATGTCACATAAGATTTTTTACATCCAAAAAAGGCATATATTTAGAAGTTATTGTAATTGGACGATGAAATCTTAAAAAAAAGTACAAGACTTTAGTTTCTCTATAGAATAAATGTAATATGAAATTTAAAAAGATAAATCAAACACTAAATTAAGATTAAAAAAAGTTAGTGAATTCATATACTAAAAGATCAAAAGCGAGATGTTAAAAATAAATATTCAAATCTTGATATATAGATAAATTAAACCCAACTTATTAATACTTATTTGTTTAACTAAATCCTAAATCTTATACTAAATTGACACATCAATCGTTAATAATAAAATAAAAAATGCTTTAACTTTGTGTAAGTTTAACACAACTGAACAATGTGATGATAAAAATACATATCCATCTAAGTCTCCTAATTTCTTACTTCTTTTCTCTCAAAATCAAAATATTTCAAACTTTAAAATTTTTGTGTTCATCTCGTTTAGGGTTTAGATTTGATTTGAATGTTATTTATGTTATAGATGATATTACCAAACAGAAATTATATATGTCAAGTTACAATAAAATTGTAAATTTGAGTTGTTACACTGAAAGTTGTATCTTAACCATCAATTATAATTTTTAACTTAATAATAAATACTCAATCCAGAAATTTAGAATTATAATTTAATGTTTATATTTAAATGATAATTTATATGTATTATTTTTATATATATTAACATATGTTATACTAATAATATCTATGTTAGTTCTTTAAATTTCAACTATAAAGGAGCCAAATTAGATTGATTTACCTAATTCCTAGTCAGTTAGATCGATCTATAACGTATGGTTGCCCTGCACAAATTATTATAATAATTTATTAATTTGTATATTTAACATCTTAATTTTTTTTTGTTGTTAATTTACTAATGGTGTAAAATATTTTTCAGTGAAAGTCTTGTTGATTTTGGCTTAATCCCAAGTCCCACATCGGTGGGTTCATGTTTGGGAAGGAGGTTTGAGGGTTATAAATTAAACCCTCATCCTTTACTGTTATATATACCAATTTGTAATATCTTCTCCCATAATAATAAAAGTTGGCTATTTGAGCTGTGCTCGGAGATTAGACTAAATTGGCCAAACTCCGTTAACAATTTTTTGGTGTGTTTTTTCTCTTTATCTCTTTTACTATTCCGCTTTATTTATTCAATATTATTTGTCGGGTAGCGGGTTCTGTTTTAGTGGGAAAATTACCCGTTTTTTCCAAAAAGTCTTCTATTATTAATATCATTATAAAATTATAGTTTAATTTTAGAAAAAAAAAATAGTTGTGGTGTGTGGATATTTTGTTAGGTGTAGTTTACCCAATTAGGCAAAGACATTGTTTTCTGTGGAAGGATCTTCTTCTTATCCGCATCCGAAAGAAGAAATGAATATTCAGAAGCATTTGGTTTGGAACAGTGTGTGAGCATTTAATAATGCAAATTATTGGACACAAATTGCAATCTAGTACTACTATAATCATGCTTTCACTTCAAAATTTCCACCTATGACCATACAAATACAACGTAAGTAAGTGTTTCAAATTAAAAAATAATAATAATAATAAATAATAATGCGGAGTGGAAGGCGGCTACGTAGGATAGGGAGGTGGGTCGTCATGTTTAGGTTTTTTCTCAACTTCGTATCTCTTTCGGTCACCAACCGTGGGACCCACCAAATCAACACCATTCATGTTCTCTCAAGTTCCAACTTATTTAAATCCACTCATTTTCAGATTTCTTTTATAGTCAATTACTTTACCAATTCACAAAACAAGATCTTCAATCATCAAACCCTCTTCTTCTTCTTAAATCTCTTTAACTATCACTTACCTACTTTAGTTAATTCAACTAATAACATTTATAAAATATATTTTATTTTAAATCTTAATCCACTACAAAATCATGAAATAGAAATAAATTTTTATAGAAAAAAAAATAATTAGTTGTTATAATGACTAAATTAGAGACTAAATAAATTTTTGGTTTTTAAATTAGTTTCTATTATTGTTAAATGATTTCTAAATTGATATCTAATTAGCAACTAAGATTTTTGCTACCAAATTTAGAATCTAAATACTTGGTAGTTAAAATCTTGATAGCTAATTAGATACCAGTTTATAAATTATTTCACAATAATAGAAACCAATTTTTTTTAATTTCTAAAATTATTTCTAATTTAGTTACTATTGCAACTAATTATTTTGGATTTTAAAAATTGGTTTCTATTTGATGATATTCTTGGTAGTTAAACCCTAAACTAAGTTTTGTGATTGATATTAAGAATTAGTAGCGAGTTAAACTCCTACTTTACAAATAATAATGTAATGATTTATAACAATATATAAAAAGATAAATTATATATAATTTCATACAATTTTATTCTTTAAATATTGTTTTAAATTTAAATAATTATTTATAATAAAAAATTTCATACACAATAAATAAATTATTTATAATATAATTAAAAAAGGTTTATTTTTATATTTACTTTTAATAAAAATATTGTTATAATTTAATTTTTATTTCAATAATTATAAAAATAATAATATTTTTGTCAAAGAAAAAAGTGAATAATATTTAAATCATTTATCCTTTCATAAATAAAAAATAATTTATTTATTTTTTAATAAAATGAATAATTAAATATTTTTTTTAAATAAATTTTCTTAAATAATGCCTATATATAATAATTTAACTTTAATAAATAAATTAAAAATATTTATTTACATATATCAGCTATACAATATTTATTCTTTTAATAATTAATTAAAAAAAATATTTTTCACTACAATAAAATCATTAAATAAAAATTAATTTTAGAGATAAAAGGTAATTAATTGCTATATATTAACTAAATTAGAGACCACTTGAGACTAAAAAAAAAATGATTTATAAATTAATTTTTATTACTGTTAAATAGTTTATAAATTGGTATCTAATTAGATACCAAAGTTTTTGCTACCAAATTTAAAATCCAAATAATTGTTACTTAAAATCTTAGTTGCTAAGTAAATAGCAATTTAAAAACTATTTAACAATAATATAACTTAATTTAGAAACTAGAAAAAAACTAGTCTCTAAAATGGTCTTACATTTAATTAATATAACAATTAATTTATTTATCTTTAAAATTAATTTTTATTTAATAATTTTGTTATAGTAATTTAGTTTTAAAATAATAACTACTATTTATAACTATGACTTACACTTTAATATATATAATCTATCCTTTAAAAAATAAATTATAGATGCTTAAATTGTAATTTTGTTACATTGTAGTATATTTTATTTTCTACTTAAATTATTTTTTAAAATATTTTTATATTTATCAGATAAAATAAATATTATTACTTATTTAATAAAATAAATTATTTTATTTTATTTTAAAATAATTAATATAACTTTTTTAAAATAATGAATACATGATTTTTTAGTTTATTATTGAAAAAAGTATATATATATACATTAAAATGTATTATTTTTTACTTTTAATTAATCATTAATAAAAATAATAAAATTATACTTTTTTAATATAATAAAAATATGAATGTACTGATAATGATAGTGACAATACCGTGTTTGTATAAGAAAAAAAAAACTAGAAACCGTTATCTTTATCTTTATCTCAAATTTTCGGATCCACTGCAAGGTTGAAACGTGTCACATCTCGATATTAAATAGATGCATATAAATAATATGTAAATTATAACGTATAATTTTTAACTAATATACTAATTTTTAAAAAACACATAAACACTGTATTTATAAATATTTTATTCTTTATCTATTTAATAATATACCTTTAAAAAATAGGTACTACATAAATATAAAATGTAATGTAATGTTAAAAATTATTTTAGCAGACGTTGCAAATTATTTTTTATTGAAACCTTTTTCGAGAAAGGCGATTACTGGTGAATCAACATCAAGATCGTAAATGTAATATTTTTTTTTCAAAATAAATTTAAACTCCGTGTTAATAATTGTTTTAAGAGTATCGAATAAAATAAAGAGCTACATGGAAACAAAAATAATTATTTTAGGGTGTGTTGGATTGTTATTTTTTAAAAATAAAATTCAACAATCAATAAATTTTATGTTAGACCTAATATGTATCATTTAATGTCTTGATCATTTACTAGCTTCGTATATAAATGTTGTGTTAAGTAGAAGAAGAAAAATTATTAATATTTTTACATTAGTTTTTAAATTTATATTATTAAGTAATTATAATAATGAGTAAAAAATAATAATTAATCTTTCTTGTTAACAAAAAGAGAAGGTAATAAAAAATAGCTTGTGAGGAAACAAAAACAAATCTTACTTGTTAACTTCAGATGGTTGTCAACAGATTCAAACACATCTCAGCTAATTAATGCAACTAATGTGGAGCAATATTATTAAAGTATTAATATTATATTATTTTATATTAAAACAAATATTTTTTGTGACTGAAAAGTCCAATCACCTCACCCTTTGAGAGTGTCTACTGTTGGGAAGCCTCAGCCGCCGGTAACTCTTTATTGGGTGGGCCCCAGGCCCAATGGAGAGGCCATTATGTACAAGCACGAAGCAGCTTAGTGGGCCCTCCCGCTATTATTATAATTAACTGTGTAGCCACCTATTGGTGGGCTCATGGGCCCCACGGGCCCACTTTGTTACTTGTCTTTAAACTGTGGTCAATCAAACTTAGATTTGGTCTCATCTTGACACGTAAAAACTGAAAAGGAGGAGGGGGACAGGGGAACCACAATTGCAGTAAAAAAAAAAAATTAGGGTTTTGAAATTATCTTGTTCAGATTGAAATATCTTTCTCACCAAAACCAAGATGCCAATGATGTTATAAGTTTTATAAATAAATTATTAAAAAAGATAACATTTTGACTTTGAAAAAATATTAATTATATTTTGTAGAAAAAATTAATTAGTGACCCTTTGTACCTATATATGAGATCTAGAATTTAGAATTGTAGCTAGGATGCTGTCAGATGTTGCAGTTAAACAGTAGGTTTAGTTTTTGATCCGTACGAGGATATTAATGAATTTAGTTATTTTTTTAAAAATTATTCCATTTTATATATATAGATAGATTTTATTTAAAATTTGATATATATTTACTTTTTTCTTGTACGAAGTCAAAAGTATAGATTAACCACAATATTTGAATCAAGCATATAAAGAAAAAAAAGAAAAAAAGAAATGTTTACGTTAGTTTGGATGTCAACTATAAACTTGATTACTGATGTCATAATTCAAATCATTAAAAATAAAAAACTAAGTTAGCACAAAGAAAGATGGGAACAGGCTAGGTTAGAAATTAAGTTTATTAAAATTAATTTGAGTACTTTTTTGAAAAAAATATTCAAAGTTATATGTGTTTGTTATTGATTACAAAATAAAGTGTTGATTTTTGTAATCAGAAGTTGTTGTTGTTTTTAATATGCAACACCTGGTATTTATTCATTTTAATGAGCAATAAAGTGTTGTTCTGATTTTCTTCCACAAACATTATTTTTATTTATGATATTTAATTACAAAGTTTGAAGTTGTTGAACTTTAGGGTTCATTATTATGTTGCTTTAGGACCTTTATTTTGAATACATACGCTCTAGGGCTATGATTATGTTATAAAATCAGCATGGGGTGATAAGACTTAGCTATTGTCAAAAATTAAATAAATATATTTGGTCAGTGCATGAGGTGTTCTCATTCTTTGAGTTTTTTTTTTATTCACACTCCTTTTTATTAATTACTTATACTAAAATCTATGTTCGGTTCATAAAGAAATTTATCAAAACTTACTTTTGTGCATTAAAATACATTTGGTATTTATCATGACTTGCTCCCAATTCACAAAAAAAAAAAAAAACCTTTGTTTAATGTTTAAAGTTGACTCAACTAATGTATGAGCCGAATTCTATGGTTCTCTAGTGCTTAATATGGTGGGTGGTACGAAAATAAAGTGGAACAAAATTAGAGGGTGAAATAATATTTTAGCCTATTTGGTAGAAAAATAAATGAGAGAAAAAGACAGATACTTTTTTAGTTGTATAAAAATGAAGGGATATATCCTTGATGAAAATGAAATGATAAAAAGGTTATTTTTCAATAAATATAAGAGATTATTAAAAAAATCGTTAGTCATTTATTTTTCACTCACTTTCTATAATGCCCCAAAACTATAATTTCAAATTAAAAAATATAATAAATCTCCTATTTAGTTCATACTTATACCATATACTGAAATAAACAATATATGTATATATAAATAAAGAGAATGTCTGGCTGGAATGCGATTCTGCTTTGATTTGTGTTGCGTTTACTGCTAGGGCAAATGTTCCTTGGATGCTTCGTAATCAATGAAATGCTTGTCTTAATTACTATGGAAAAATTAGGTTTATGGTTACTCATATTTTTCGTGAAATAAATGCATGTATTGATAAGTTGGCTAATTTATAATTTTTTTATAGAGAATATTTTTTTTTGTATAACAGGCTTCCACCTTATTTGTTCTTAAAATTCTTTATGAATATGTATAGTCTACCTATGTATTGTTAACATATGGGTTTTGGTCTAGTCTCCCGTATTTTTGTATTTTCTTTCTTTTTTCTTTTGTTTAATAATACTTTTTTCATGTGATGACAAATGATGGTTGTTACTTGAGGTGTAGTGATGCCTAACAGGAAAACTTTTATTTAAAAAAAAATAAACAGAATGTAATTTTACATACTCTTCTAACACTATGTCTAAGTAATATATAATCATCCAAATCAACATAATATAATATCATATTATTGTTATATTTAATTTTTGAATTAATAATTATTTAGACTTTAAAAATGTTAAATATAAATGTGTAATTAGTTGATCAAGTGATAGTCATATTTGCTTAAAGTTAAAATTATCTATTAAGCGTTGTCCGAATACAAGCTTGATTGTATATAAACAAATGTTATTATTTATTAAACTCACAACTCGTCCAAGAATACATTAATCTATATAAATAAATATTCTAACAAATTTAGACTAAAAGAAATTTGTCCAAAATATTTAATAATGCTCAATTTAGCCACTCCAAACAATTGTTGAAATTAACACTTTTATCAATTGATCTAACCAATATTAAACTTAAATATTAAAATAAAAGAAATTAACAAAGTTTATTTAGAGAAAAAAAAATCTTACTCAATCAAGAGAAAAAAAAATTCAAACTCATCAACTAATAAATTGTAATATGTGATCTTGAAACAAAATTAAAATAAAAATCTTAAAGATAAAATGTTTGAGATAGAAAACTTCTTGAAATTAAAAATAAAAATAAAATAACAACTTCATAAAATCTAACATGATATTGTTTTTTAAATAACAGAAATAATAAAACCAGTCACAAAACTAGTTAAAAATATCAAAATTTCGACGGAAGAAAATGGTAGAAACTGTAATTTAATTTATCAATTAATTCAGTGTTAATTATTTTCACTTTACAGAGGATTAGAAAACATAAATGCAAATTTAGAGGGTTGACCACACTTTCTCAACCTCTAATCTATTATATGATGTTGACCATCTTCAATGAAATGCAAGAGTTTACCCTAAACCCTAAATCAATATTTCAATGGTAGTTTAAGTTATAAAACATTACAATATAAATAACAAAATTACAAAATTGTGAGTTATTAACAAAATTACGTGAAGTAATAAAATCCATTTAAAATAGAATAAATTTCCAGATTTCTTATAATACTCCTATAGATTTTGTTAGAAAACAAGTTTCACATCTAACCTAAGTATTGCAATATTTTTTATTTATTTTTTTAAAAAAATTACTTAAGCTTCTTCTCTATTTTAGATTTTTTTTTAAAATATTTTCTTAGAAACATACAAACATACCCTAACTAATATATTTTGTTAAGAACATTATGCAAGGATTTTTTTATTATTTTAAAATCCAAAAACTGTGAGCAGGAATATGTTTATAAAATGTCATCGTCTGCACCAAAAAAATGCCTCTTTTCACAAAAGCAAAATCATCACTTGGCGTCCTTCATCATTTCACTCCTTTTGTTTTTTCTTCTTCTAATTATAAATTTAAAAATTTACAAAAATAAATTATTCCTTTCTAATTTGAATAATATTTTTGTTTTATAACTTTAATTGATCCATAAAATTAATTTAATCCAACTTATTATTGTGTAACAACAATTTATGATATTATGTTTTCAGTAGGTTTTATTACAATAATGATAAATTAATAGCCATTATTTTGAAGATAATATATATATATATATATATATATATATATAATACCTTTATAAGATGTGTGTGAGAGTTTATATAAAATTTAAAATAAAAACAAGTTTGTATAATAAATCAAAATCTCCATAAATATATTTTATTAATTTTATACAAAATCAAAACACTTCATAAACTCCAAACCTGATTTAAATATATCGAATATAGTATTATTCAAGTTAATTACCGTTGATAAAAAAAATCTTGTGTATTTTGAAAACAAAATCATTTTAACATAATTTTATATACCATTTTAGTAATCACGGTTTTTAAAATAGATTTATATCAATACTATTTATTCACGATTCAATACTTTAAACCTACCTTTCAAGTAAATGTTTCCATACATAACTAAACTAATTTAAGTATTTTTTTTTATCGAAATTAATTTCATAAAATCAGGTCAATTTTTTATTTGTTTTTTTTCCTCCCTTAACTATTTTCTATATACATACATGGTATATATCCATATATAAATTTCATTACTATCATAAATGCACTTTTCCTCCTTCAAATTACCTCAAGAGACACATTGCCACATACATAAGATAAATTGTTAAAGAAGTGAGTAGTAACATGAATAAATTTTGAAAAATACGTGTTATTCAAAATTTTGGTCGATACTGAAGCCTATTTCGTAGCTTAACTTTAACAAAATCATTCCTATTTCAGAAATGCAAATACTAGTTATAGAAAAGGCTCTTGGAACAACATAACAACCATACAAATTGGAGAATTTTAAGGATTAAAAAACATGTAATTCATAAGAGACTGGTCATATAAAAATATTCCTACAATTATATAGATTATCTTATGTTACTGACTGGTTTTGTAATATTCAACAAACAGACATTGTTATGTTTTATGGTATGGTGAATGATTCATGTTTTCGAATTCACGATTAGATAACTTTTTAAAAACATGTAGCAGACACTAAGTTCGAATAGTTGTTCAGGACTTTTCTTTTCTCTTTTGAAGTCAATTATTTTTAGAATATGCATTTTAATATTTATTCTTTAGCTAGGTAAATCAACATCGTATAGTTCAAAAATCAGTAGAGTCCCACTTGCAAGAATCTTATTATAAAGCATTTTCTTTAAACAACACTAATAAGAGAGTGGTATGATTTTTGTGCTGTCCCAAAGATCCATCAGCTAGTAATTTCGTCAAAGCATGCAAATAAATAACTCATAAAGCACGATATCAATTAAACCAAACCAAGAAATAATAAATAAATTTAAAATATCTTATAATGAAAATAGAATGATTCCAAACAAATATGAACATTGATGGCAGGGATTGAGCAGCCAAATTTTATGAATGTGTGTGTCCCTTCTTTGCACTAACCCATCATTGTATATAGATAACATCAAAATCTCTTTAAATAATAATTATCAAAATTTATATACCAAATTACAATATAATCCTTGCTTAAAAGATCTCCTTCTCATTCACTAGTTTTGACACTCAACTTTTTTATACTCTTCGTGATAATTACAAATTAAATTCTGCCAAATACGACACAAAGAATCGCCGTTTCAGGTGGTAGTAGAAATGGGACTAGAAACTCTACACTCTTCCAAAGATCCAACGAGTACGACAAAATTTCAAACTAATGACAGGGGCACATTCGGAATTTCAACTTTCACACTGCACCAAGGGCCAAAACGCGACACAATTACCAAACTGTCCCTCAGACTTTTAGTAAGGCCACTTCATGAACTCGTCGAGATCGAATTCATCGAACGCCTCCTCCTCCTTCCCGTGATGACACGTCAGCGCGACGTCAACGTCCGCTAGACTTAACGGCGCGTCGATGTGGAACCCGAGCGCGTCCACGTTGCCGTAAGGGAAACTGTCGAACGGCGTCGAGTCGCAGTCGTAGGTTAGAACGGACGTGGGCGAGGCCACCAAGTCGGAATACGACGCGCCACCGTCGGTGCTGAAGCTGTCGATTGCGGCGAAGGGAGACGCCGCCGCCGGAGGCGGCGTTGTGAGGGGGAAGTTGGTGACGGCGTTGGGCCCCTTGAGTTTGACGGCGGCTTTGTCGTACTCGGTGGCGGCTTCCTCCGCCGTGTCGAAGGTTCCGAGCCAGAGGCGTTTCCGGCGGTTGGGGTCGCGGATCTCGGCGGCCCACCGCCCCCACGGCCGCTGGCGGACGCCGCGGAACTTACTACGGCCGTTGGCCGCCTCGGAGGATGGTGGAGGTTTTTTGGGTTTTCTGCACTTTGAGGCTTGTTCGGAGGAACAAGTGGAAACAGAAGCTGAAGCAGAAGAATAGGAACAAGAAGAAAAGGAGTTGTCAGGGAGAGGAAGGTGCATACTGATTTGGGTAATTTCCCTCTTGACTTTTCTTGCTTTTGGGTTGTTTTGTTGCTGTTCGTCGTCGGAGTCAGAATCAGTGGCATCGTGGTCGGTGATTATGATCCGAAGGAGCCTCTTTTGGGTTTTGGTCTTGGTTTTGCATGGTGGGTTATCATCAAAATGAGAATTTGGGGTGGCGAGGTTCATGGGGTGGAGGTTCACTGTGGAGTGTACGGACATGTCTAAAGGGTTGACAGAGAGATATGGAAGAAAACTGAAGAATTGAAAGTTTTGTGAAGGCTGTTTATGTTTGAGTGAGTGTGAGAGTAAGAGGGGGAAGAGGGAAAGTGGTGGTGGTGTTGGAGTGCATGAAGGGTGGGTTTAAAGAGCTAGAGAATTTAGAGGGTATGGGGGAAAAGTGAACAAGTAGATGTATATGCTGGGGGAATTGAGACGTTTGAGAACTTTTGGTGCTGGTGATGCAGAAAGAAACCGAGATGTTTATGGGTAACAACTAACAACTTTTGCTTTTCTTCCGGAGATATATTCCAAGAGAGAGAGAGAGAGAAGAGAATATGGCCAACCTTGGATACGCTTCTAATGAAATCTCACTCCACTTTTGGTGGAAGGATCTAACACACACGGGGTAAGCGTGAGTGAGTGAAGAGACAGTGAAGAAGAAGGTTCAAGAATTCAAGGCCGAACCTTGAATCCTTGGTGATGACAGGGGACGTTTTGGCGGGAAGGCAGAGCAAAGATGTGTTTACGGCAACCGGGGCTGAAGAGAGAGCGAGAGGTTGGAGAGAAACGGAGAAGAAAACGAGATGAAGGGGTACAGGGTAAGGGGTATTTATAGTGCACGGGGTGGTGTTTCTCCATTGGTTAGATTGTGAAAAACATTTTTCTCGTGAGAGTGGGGTTTTGGATTGAAGAGGGAATTGAGTTGGAGTGATTGGAGTGAGGTAAGGGGTGTGAGTGTGAGTGTGTGAGTGGAGGGTGGTAACCTGCGAGAGTGCGTGTGAGTGTGAATGTGTCCTTGTCGGGAGTAGAAAAAATCAGAGGTTCCAGCTGGCAGGCAGTGGTGACGTGTCCCAACCCAAGTTTCCCTCAACTAAAAAATCCCACTCACTTACATATATATATATATTCCTACTCCCACTCCCCCCAATTAACTCTCATACCTTTTACTCTTCAAAATTCATAATCATCATCTCCTTTTAAGCCCTACCTATTTTCATTTTGTTCTTTTACTTCCAGCGGGCCTTATATGCACAAGGGCGTGCTTCCTAATGGGGGCATGGCTGACAATACCTCATGTGAACTTTCTTTATGACTTTTCAACCTATTTTATTACTCCCAATGTATGCTTTCACAGTGAAGAAGGGTTTAGAGAAAGAGGGTCCAACCAAAACTCTCCCTGCTTTACACGTTCTTCAACCTTAGCTCCCTCGCACCACGCAATTCACCAGCCCTGACTTTCGAAACTTTTTCTCTACCGTTGAAATTGGTGTCAATGTGTCTTGCTTTCTAGTTTTTGCCAACGCGGTCCAATGACCTAAGACCCTCATGCAACAAAAACACCAAATTATGAAAGGGTCATCACTAACATAAACTAACATATAATTTCACATCAACAAATTCTAACTCAGATAATTGTGTTCCTTAAATACCTCCACAACAGTTTAATTATGTTAGTGTGAAAAATATTTTGTTAAGACATCTATGTGTTGTTTTTTTCTTCATTCTTCTACTCCATTTCACTGTCTTGCTTCCCTTCTACCTATCTACAGAAGGTTTTGATGAAAAGTTATGTATAATTTAGGAAGGACACTATTGGGCTGGGTTAGTCCAACTCATGATGAGGCTGTAAGAGAGTCTTTTCAGTACAAACTTGTGCAGCATTTGTCTACCCAGAGTTTTCAGGACACTGCTCCGCTGTAAGCATTAGTTATCTGCAGCAAAAAAGGTCCAAAAATCATCATGCACGGATTGTATTTCACCAACCAAACCAAATTTGTGTGGTGGCCGAGAAACTTGTTTTTTCCTATTCTTTTTTATCTCAAACCACAATACACTTACCGCAATTGTATTTCAAACTAGGATTCTACAAATGGACAACCTCTTACTATTTAAATCATTTCTGATTTCAGTGAAAACCATCCATGCACACTTAAATGCTAATTCATACCTAGAGAAAAATAGAAACAAGACAAAGAATTACATTTATTATATGTGATGAAAGAAATGCAAGAAACTGATAAATTTACTTTTCAAAGTATGAAACAAACAAACAAGGATTTGCATGATTAGGGTTAAATGAGGGTTTACTTATTTTAAACAGATCACTAAATACGCCATTAAACGCAAATAAACCATTTGAATCTAATCTTTTCCTATGGACACAGAGCTAAAATATATTACGTAACAAAGTTTTATTTCCCTTTTACTAAACTTTTAATTTAGACAAGTGAATTTTTTTTTCTTCGTTTTAGTTAATAGATGCTTTATTTTATGTCTGACATCTGATAAAAATATTTGTTTTGATAGCAAAAACTAAAATAAAACAAAACACAAAGCTAGGAAGACCATGACACACCCATGTCTCCCCTCGCCCTATCTGACCACCTCTGCATTGTTCGAAGGGCAAACAAACGATTCTCAATCGTCAGAGACGTGTCTCTTGCTGCTTCTTCTTCTTCCTTTTTTAATTCTAACTATCATAATCAGACATGGACCCTTCTTTTAAGGTAAATTGTCGTCTTCAAATGGCGGTTTATGGACAAATTATTGTTTCAAATTTTGAAGTCAGAGGTTATCTATTATGTGACTATGAATATATACACTGTAAAAATGTAAAAACAATAACACACATCTTAATAAATATTTCAAATTACTTAAAAAAAAAAAGCAAGAGTTGAACAATTTTTTAATATATTAAATATTTTCATTTACCATCACCTATTCTAAATTCCCTTGATCTCCTCTAAAGTTTTAATTGTAATAACTCTTGAAACAGCACTTTAAGCTCTTAAGAAATTTTCGTATGGGTGTGGTATGAAGAAATTCAATTTTAAAGTGTGATGTTCTTCCCAGTCTACATCATAATCTTAAAACACAAGTTCTGAAGCATGAGTTGGACCAATAATTAATACTTCAACCGTTGAAATTTCTAGTTAGACAAGAAGGACTCTGCATGCTTTATCAAAATTGCTATATTATAAAAATAAACTGAATTAACTAAAACAAAAAACTACGTCATCTGTTTTTTTTTTTATTTTTAAATTAAACTACTTTTAAAACAAACTATTTTGACAGACTTGAATTAGTCTGCCACAAAATAGGCTTCAAAATAAGATGGGTACAAAGAAAGATTCAAAATAGTTTGAAGAGTTCGATATTTTTGTTTGAAGTTTTAGAGAGTATTTAGATTTTAGTTGCAACAAATGAACCAATTTTAACTTTACCTTCTACTAAATATTGGGTCAACTATTGTTTTGTATTCGGATTTAGTTAAATGCAAAATTTAGATAAAACTCCAACTAACTTAAAGCTAATTACTTTTTTTAAGTTAATCTCCGAACTAAAATTCAAACCCCCTTAATTTAGATATTAGATGAGTTATAACAGTTGGGTTAATCTATTTGATTAAGTTGCATGATACACGTAAGAAGGAGGAATGAGTAAAATGAGGGAATGTTAACCTGATATGATGGATCTTAATTAAAAGGTTTAGTTAGGGTTTGGCTTGAAGGAGAAGCAGAGGCAAAATAAGGGTGCTAGATAGTTAAACACGTGTGGTGTTACCCTTCTGGGAGTGCGAAAACATTTGACAAGAAGACTGTGACCCCGCAATTTGCTTGTCAACCAAGTCAAGACTCTTTTTCATTACTTTTTTTCCTTAACTTTTCCTCCAAGTCTTTCATTTTTCTATTAACCACTCACTTCAATTCTAGCAACTTGTTATGACCTCACACACAAACGTGCCTTTCAACCATGCATTTTTCATGCACCACAACAACTCAACCTCACCCTTCAACTATGTTTAGATATCTGCCTAATTTCACTGCATGATTTGGCAAACAGAACACAGGAAAAAATTAGTCATGATTCAACCATTTTTTTTATAGGAATGATATGAAATGATAAAGTGGGAGGAATACAAGTGAAGAGCTTCCTCTTCCTCTGCAGCATCACATCATACCAACATGAACTTTCAAATCTTATCTGTGGAAAAAAAATCTGAAGAACCCTTATAATTGAACATATCCATAGCATGCCTTTCATTTTCCAAGTACTAAGCAGGCAATAAACACGCCCAAGTGATTCAACTTTCCTTTTGTTTATGCCAAAGGACAAATATATTCCTCATTATCTTGACAAGTTTGAGGTTGGACTGTCTCCATCAAAATAATGTTCAAAGACAGACCTTACTAAATATCAATACCTTGGTCTTTGCAACATCCACTTTCTACAATTACAAACTAATATTTTATGAGTCCTTCTCTACCCCTTATGCTAGACTGATGTTTGGGAAGAAACACCAAAAATGATAGATAAAACTGCATAAAACTTTGCTACATAGACTACATGCTCACATCATAATTTCATTTTTCTTTTGTAAAAGTATAAGTAGCCACTGCCTAATTTGTAATGATTATTTGTTTGAAATATCAACTCAACTAGCCGAAAGTTTGCATAGCACTACATTCTCCAGTCCCCAGAAATTGCTAATAATGAAAAAAAGTATTCAAATTCATTTGAAAGATATTTTGTTCTTTTACATAAATTAAGATTTTGCTGCTTCATTTAAACAGCTAACACATGATCATCTCCCAAGGCATAATTCTGTCTTGTACGTGTGTACAATTTCTGGTACAAGTGGATCATTGTTGTTGGGATCCGTCCAAAATGAGCCATTTGACTAAAGGACCTAAAAATAGTGGAATTAGTTTCCAAATAATCAAGATTTCTTTAGTATATAATCTGCAGTTCAAGTCAACTGTGCAGAAGTTAAAAAATTTGAACAGACAATCATACACAAATCTGAAGTTATGAAAAGGAAAATCAGTTATGCATATCCTAATAGACAACTTTTACACATCAAATAACCCCTGTTCATGTACTTACAAGCTCCCATTTCTCAACCCTCAAGTCCCAATAGCACAACAGGCTTTGAAATTTTTTACTCAACACAACTTTTACTATATTCCAATGCTCAAACATGCACTGATTTAGCTTATCACAGACAAAATATGAGATGGTGATTCAGAAAATCCATCTCTTTTCTATCAGAAAGTTGAATACAACTCCAATCTTTATGCAAAAGTAATAAATATCAAGATGAAAAAGCAAAGTAAAATAAAACCTTGGAAACGGCTAGTGTTGGGCTCCATTGTTCCTTGAGAATGTCAAGACATATACTGCCATTGCTGTTGATGCTTAGTTGGAACACCTTAGTCATAAGCATGATAGTGTCATCACATCTAAGTAGGCTATGTTTAGCTTGCTTCGAAGATCAAATATATAAATTAGAAGCTGATTGATCATTTTTGGTCTTTTTAGATCAGGAATCAAGCAAGACGCGAAAGAGGAAAGAGAGGGAATGGTTTGGACTCTGGTCTGGACTTCAGAACACGTCAAATCCTACCCAACACAACCCGATAGTTTACTTTTCCAAGTAATAATTTGCTTTTCTGCTTTTATGTTTCATTCAAATTAGATAGAAGATTAGAGTGAAAATTTCTTTTCCACATAAAAGAGTATCATTCGGGTCAAAATTTCTTACAGAAAATGATTTTAAAGATAAAATCTTTCCTATCAGTAGTATCTACAATGCCTGTTGATTCAAAGACAATTGTGCAATGCTAGTACAATGCTGAAACCAATCATAATAATAACAACAAAGTTTGTATACAAATTTTTTACATTTTAAGGAAATATATTCAACAAGAGAAACCATTTAAGACCCTTATCATAAAGTATTTCTACGTTTTCGCTTTCGACAAAGACACTGATGTGCTGTTTGATACATGTAGTACAGCTCAATGAGCAAAAAACTTGCTATTTTTTAAACAAAACCTATTCATGCCAACTCATTCTGCAACGTACATGTTTATGCTGAATTTAGACAATAGGGGTGGGCGTGGTTTGTATTTTGAAAAGGCCCAACCAAATCCAAACCAAACCATATTTTTTATATAAAGTGGTTTGGATTTATGTGAACCAATACGAAACCTTTTTATAAACGGGTTTTAGGTTCAAAACTGGCTTTAAAACCAGTTCGATTCCAAAACTGATGCTAAGCCCACAATTAATAAGAGGCTGTTTTAAATTTGGTTCAATGTTCAAGTTTTTTAAGAAGCTAAATGAACAAACTCTTCCTCCACCTCCTCTTTTTTAAAATTTTAGATGATCTTAAATGAAGGATAGCCTGAGATTTCTAAATAACCTCAACAGCAATTTCATACTTCTTTTCCAACCGCAATACTTCTATTCCTCACAACATATTTTTTAAATATCTTTTTGTTTTATTTGATTTAATTTTTCATTATTAAAAAAGAAATAATTTAATAATTATTAATTTTTATTTTTATGACACAATTAGCTCAAATAACTTTTATTTAACTTTTTTTAGTACTTAAAAATAAACAAAATTAAAGGGATCTCTTAAAAAAAAAAAATTCTACTAACTATTTCCTATACTTTATTGGAAACATCTTTTTAGTCTCTTTTTATTTATAGATTAGAGGTTTTGTTCATTTCAATTTGAAATTAAAAAAAATATAAAGATGCAAGAGAAGGTATGAAGATAAAGGGAGAATTTAATAGCTAAGTCTGCTTCATCTTATTTTGAGAGAAAAACATGGAAAAGTTGGATTTAAAAACTAAATTACCTTTTTTTCACACTTTTTGTTTATTAATTCTACTTCTATTATTGTGTATTCTTTCCTTTTTAGTTTTAATACATTCCAATGAGATTTTTTGTTTAAATTTCTTTCTTACCATCAATCCAGAAACACACCTGACTTTTCTTTATATCTGGATCTCTTCTCTTTTCTTTTATTCAACTTCTTAAAGAGAACAAATTTTTCCCATCTTAGATGAAATGGAGAAATCCTTCCAAGTATAAATGATCCGAAGTTGTCTGAAGCTCAAGAAATTTGAGTACAAAGTTATAGAAAAAAAACAAAATTTTGGTGCTAGAGACAAGACAATAAAGTAACAAATAAAGTTCAAGATAATGTAATTTCATAATTTAAATTTGAAAACATTAATAAAATAGTTAATATGTAAAATAAAATTATGAATACCAAATTGAAAGAAACAAATACCTATAGAAAACCATAAATCAAATAGACAGAAGGAAAAACAGGAACATGAACATCCATGATTGCCCCAAATCCTCATAGGAAATTTCATCCACAAAAACCCCAAAAGGGAGAAAACTAGTACAAATATTAACTGAGGCAAGAGATTATAGTTTAAGACTATTTAATAAAATTTCGTCAAGACAATAATAGATTTTACTTGATACCAGTGTCATTTCTATGAAAGGAGGCAAAAAAAGAGGGCACATTAAATTTTCAAAAAATAATAATAGCCAGGTCATTTTATTTCCTAAAATTATATGAGTAATGCAATGCAGACATACACAAAGACAGCAAAAATCACAGTCAATTAACTTTCTTTTGGTAAGTGGGAAAAGGAAGAAGAAGCAGTCATTATTGAAATCTTTGGATTACAAAAATGGCAATGATTGATAATGGCCTTCCAACAACATGATTGTGGCTTTTTTGTTAGTTTATTTAATGTATAGAACTTAGAATAGTGAAAAAGGTGACATGGTCATGCATTAGAGATAAGCTGCTGATAAAAATTTAATTTATTTCTATTCACCCAGTTTTCAACCTGTATTTGGGATACTCATGCCCAAGAGTGTAAGTTTAAGTTTAAAGTGTTAGTCTAAATGTCACACTAAATAAAAATAGAAAGACTAACAAATTCATCAAGGTTTTAGATTGGAGGTATATTAATCCCTTATTTAAGTTTGATTTATGTTTCATTGATGTTAAATCTCTCTTATTCTCATTTATTCAGATAATGTGATAGAGTGAAGTATGACATGTTTTAAGATACATGGTAAAGTTAATAATGTCATGATATAAAACAAATTATGGAGAGATGATAATATAAGTGTATATTAATTAGATTTAAATTATCAAGTAATTTAATAATTGAATAAATAAAATTCATTTTCAATAAAAATTTATGAAAAATATTATCTTACAATAAACCAGTAGTATTATGCTATCGATCAGAGCCATTATTTGGATGGAATATATCAATGAACAAGTATTAACTGGTAGATTTTATTAAACCAGTGAAGTGAAACTTTTGGGATGTATGTACATGGAATTTATGCCAAAAATGAATATTAAATTTATCCATATATATTAGATGCCTTTTGAAGCATATATTAAGACATCACCACACTGTAATTGAAAGAATCAACAGACAAACAACAGGGTATTAATTATTTATCATATCATTTGCCTATCCATGGCATGATTTGGTGATTCAGAAACACTGCATAGTTCTAACAATCAGTAGAACAAAGGGGACAGATTGTTCTTGAATGAAGATCATCAATTGAATCACAACGTTAATCACAAGAATACAATAAAATAAACCTTCCTAGGGAACAAAACAACTGAAGTGATTCCATCTGTGAGAACTGTTTCATGCACTCTTATATATACCACTGAATGTTGCTTTCTGAAAAAACAAGTTCAAGAAACCAATTTGCTTGGAACACAAGAAAGAAAGAAAGACAGAGTTAATTATGGAGTTTGAGCAGTTGATTCCTCCTTGGATCTATTCTCTTCTGAAGATGGCCGGTTTTCGGAGTCAGATAGCCGGATCTCTTCAATCATTCTCGCTACTTCCTCCATGGTAGGCCTCATATCTGGAACCTTTGCCACACAGGCCATGGCAATTTGCAACATTTGCACCATTTCTTCTTCAATGTTTTGGTACCTCATTAGCTCCACATCAAAAACCTCAGCAGTCCACTCCTCCCTAACAACAGACTGCACCCACCTTGGGAGATCAACCATGTCATCGCGTCCTGGAGACTGTTGAGGCGCTTTTCCGGTCAGCATTTCCAGAAGGAGAACACCAAAACTGTACACATCTGACTTGTGAGAGTGCTTACGAGTTTCAATCACCTCAGGGGCGCGATAGCCTGCAGCTCTAGAAGGTGTTGCAGGAACATTCATAAGTGGGGTCAGGCCGAAGTCAGAGATGCAGCCATCGTTATCCTGGTTCAGGAGGACATTCGAGGATTTCACATTTCCGTGAGTGAATTTTGGACCACCAACTGAATGTATGTGAGCAATTCCTCTGGCAATTCCAACAGAGATTTTTATTCGGGAGTTCCAATCTAATGGAGTTCTTCCACTTGCCCTGTTACCTGTCATTGAAATCAGATCCAATTTAACTCATGTACATATACCATAAGAAGGTAAACAACATCAACAGGTACAGAAAATGAGATTATCCTAAAAGACATATTCAAACAATAGAATAGTTTCCAAAACTATGATAAGAATTTTCATCTCTTTCAAATATGACCATATTTCTACTGCTTTCATAGCAGTAAACAAGAAATTCAGTGTGAATATGCGAAGCAAATAGCATGCTATATATGATGATGATTGTGACAGACTACAATAAGGAAACTACGTGCAGTTTCAGTTGCAGGTACATAATGATGGGAACTAATTACAAAATGGGCTAGGAAGGATTTTCATTGATGGATTAGAGACACCTATAATAAGGACTATATATGATATAAAATAACTTGTATTTGTAATTCTTAGTTCTGTAATAGAAACTACACGATGGCAATTATTCATGGAAAATAACTAATGGCTGTTGTGTATTAGCAGTATATTAAAAAAAGGGAGTGTAATTAGGCAAGTGTATGACTTGCAGTTATGGGTAGAAAATACTCACTAAACTTGTCTCGAAGACAGCAAATGTATTGCTGTATAATGTAGGATTATGTGTTCTGTAATGTATTTATTTCTTCATCAATAGGTGTTCTATCACATAACTAGTGGTCAATGATGTACTTACCAGTTTTAGTATGCTGACTAAATTCAGTCAAAACTTAATACATATTACTTATAAGGTCAAACATATTACAGCTTTACTTGCGGGATTAATGATATAAGAGTATTTTCTATCAATTAACTAAGATAAAGTGTCATCACCTCATAGTGAAGCAATGGATCACTTATTTCAACATTTCATAGTCACATTCAATGGAGATGTCAGAAATTGATTCCCCATTACTTTTTGTTACAATTTATTTAATAATAATAGATCTAGTCCTTCTACTCAAATATCATGAAGTTCAACTCTGTACGTAAAATTTCATGCGAAATATGTATAAACTCAAATACAGAATAATAGAAAACTAAAACAAGCTTAGAAGTTTTAACTGAAATAAAGAGAAACAGAAATGCATACCATGCAAGAGGGTTGATAGATTGCCATTTGGGATGTAGTCATAAACCAAAAGCTTCTCATCCTTGGAATAATAGTAAGCACGAAGTGGCACAACATTAGGGTGCTGTCCAACTCTCCTCACAATCTCCATCTGCTGTTCAAATTCTCTTTTGCCTACAACAACTTCCTTCAACCTTTTCACTACAACTGTTGTCGACTCTTCCAATATAGCCTTATATGCAGTACCATAACTACCCTTTCCAAGAACTTCAGCCGAAGCTCTCAGCAAATCCTCTAGATCAAAATTATAAGAACTGCCCTCAAAGAAAACCAACTTGTTTTTCTCAGGTTCTTGCACCCCACTTCCAAACTCTTCTTTTGGCTTCTCACTTCTCCCACCACTAGGACCCTTGCCTTTAGTAGCTCTGGGGCTTCCGTCATTCTTTTTCTTTAAACAACACAGAAAAATGATGAGAGCTACTAAAAGTAATAATAGCACACCCCCACCAACTGCAATTGCAATGATAGCAGCCTTACTCAATTTACTTTTGGAGCTATGTCTTGAAGGACTTGGTGGGGAAGGACTTAATGGAGAAGGTGCAGGGGGGACTAAAGAGCATGACTTTAGAGGTAATCCACATAGAGAATTGCCCTCAAAAGAAGAATTGGGGAAAGTCTGAAGGGCAGCAGGGATAGAGCCATTCAAATGGTTGTAGCTTAAATTCAAGTGCCTGAGCTTAGTGACATTGAGATTTGGTATCTCACCAGATAGGGAGTTGTTCTGGAGGTTCAACCTAGTTAGTTGTGTTAAGTTTTGTAATGTCTTTGGAATAGCACCGGTGAAGCAATTGTATGACAGATCAAGTACATTGAGGTGGGTGGACAATGAGGTAGGTATGTTACCAGAAAGGTTATTATGCTGGAGGTAAAGATATTCTAGGGAAGGAAGAGAAGAAATATCAGGAGGAAGACTTCCACTGAGTAGGTTGGCACGGAGGCTGATGTTTTTGAGTGAGTCAATCTTGCCAAGTGTATTGGCCGGAATGGTGCCGACTAGTCCAATTCCAGGAAGCCGGACAGAAACAACACGGGTGCCATTCGGATTGCATGTGACTCCTACCCACGATGTACAGATTGAAGTAGCTGGATTCCACTTAAGGTCACGGCGATGGGGAACAGCGGCAGCAAAATCAAGAAGGGCTTGCTTGTCAGAACTTAAGTCAGCAAAGACCATAGGACAGAGAATAACAATTATGAAAAGGAAAGGATGCACTCGAGGGAAGTAGAACTTCATGGAGAGTTTTTTGGTGATAAGGTATGAGATATTGACACTTGAATTTGAAGTAATATCTGCCATCCTTCATATTTTCCTGGTTTAGTACCATGAGCACAAATCTAAGTTAGAATACAATAGCATGAAGAAGCAACCACTATCAATTATCATGACAACATTTCTGAAGGTATTCATAGAATAATTACAGTTAATTAAAAGGAACATCTGAATCAACCAAGAAATATTTAGGTAGCTGCAAGCTCTGAATCAATTTTGCAATATCTTTTTGCTTAATGTAAGATTTCCATTACCATCACAGTTGTAATGGAGGATTAAACCTTTTGAGGTTACAAAAAATACTTGATATTCAGAAACATACTTAATATTTTAAAAATGCCTAATGTAGCTTCAACTTTGCAGTGTGACACTTACAAACGACAGCACAACAGTAACCTAACGAAAACATTCATCTTGGAGCAGGTTATATACATCAGTCACAATCCTTGCTTAGTGTAACTAAGAGTATAAGTGACAAAATGAAAATAAAAAAATATTACATGATGTTGAATGAAAACAATAGCATCATTTTCAGTTTTGAACAGTGGACATTAAAAGATATCAAATGAAAATTATACCAACAAGGAGAATATTCAAGTTACAGTTGAAACAAACAATGGCCATACCTAAATCATAGCTGCTAATCAATTACAAAGAGAAATGAGCAGTGGAGAAGATGACTACAAAAAAGAATGTTAAGACAGCTTGGTCAAGAAGGAAAAGGGAAATGTTTGGTCTAAGAAATGACCAATTCCTTCTTAATTAGCCGAAAGCTATTAGTCAACTAGCTGGAACATTAGCCATTTTTGAGAGACAGAAGCTTTTCCAACAAATGGTCCCAAGTAGAAAGCCAAGTAGATGAACCCCAAAAGAAAAGAATCCCAGGATTTTTAGCTGAAGAGAATATAAAAGAACTTAAGAACAACATTTACTGTCCAATTAAGTTGTTGGAGTAGATACTTTAGCTTTCTTGTGACTTTAAAACTTGAACTAACATTTCTGCAGTTAATTCTCAGAACACATTTTCTTGCCAACCAGAAACCAATGTAGGTTCCTTCCTGCCTTTTCTTTTTCCTGCACGGAAGAGGAACTACCCGAATTTCTACATTGAATACAAATGAATGAATTATGAACCCAAATTTTGTTCACACACCACATTTAATGTATTGGGACGGAAGTTAAAAGACCACTAATAGTCAAAGTTGTTCAACAACTAAATTTTCATCGAAAAAACTAAAAACAAAACATCTAACATAAAATAAAAAAACAGAACCCCAAGAGTTCACATCATTAAGAAGTAGCACCCCACATCAAGAAGAAAAACACCAAACACTAGCACCAGAAAGAAACCCCAAAACTCCCTTTGAAGCACACATCCTTGGAAGCCAAACCCACAATGTGGAACCCATTTTATAGTTTGAAGCCCATAAGTGGGCATTCATGAAAACCACTGAAACAAATCACCCCAGATCTGCAAACTAAGTTACAAGCATAAGTTAGCAGGCAGAGACAAGGAAAGGAAAGATTTTTCAATGAGTAATCACCTGAAAGGAAGCAAACAGGAAGAAACACAAGGATTCATGGAACAGCTCAGAGATTAAACCACAAGGCAAGATGCATTCACACTGTAGAAGCTGAGCAAGTTGCAGTCTTGAACTATGCTTCAGATTCTCAAGTAATTAACAAATGATGTCTCGATTGGAGCATGAAAGCTCAACACCCCAGAGAATTTGCATGAAAATGGAGGGGCGTTTTGAGGTAGAGCTTACTATAGCAGCTAGAAGAAGTGAAGACGCATGGCTAATTAGGGAGTTCAAAATTAAAGTAAGAAAGGCTCAAGATTCAGGAAAGTGAGCCCTTTTACTTTAATTATTTATGTCAAAGTTGAAGATAGATATAAATAAAAAGCAAAGAGGAAACAAAAAGGTAGCAAAGGATTAAAGAATGGTTTGGCCAGCAGAGCAATGCATAACACACAGTGACCTCTTTTCTTGCTTCTTGACTAAACCAGAAGAGAGAGAAAGAGAGTGAAAAGTCAGATAACAATGCACACGAAGCACCACGACTATCATACTGTGTGATAACTCCTTAAACGGCCCAGATCAAAAGCACTGTAAAAAAATTAGCAATTGCACATGACAGGGGAAACAAAGCAATTTTATATGCTTTTCTTCCAATCCCTATTGTTTGTTTACCTTTTATTTTCTAGAAAAATGTCATTTGTAAAATAAATTGATAATTAGAGAGAGATATAATAAAGAAAAATAGACTTTCAAATGTAATGTATAAAATAAAATATATATCTCTACTGTTACAAAAATCCCTTCTTTGAACATTTTGGGTTGCAATAGTACATGCAAAAATATGGATACAATTTGAAATGAATAAAAATAAAAGAAAATTGGAAAGAGGGTTTCTCTCTAATTAGGAATTAGAGAAAATAGGAAGAGTTGAACTTGTTATTGATCCTCTCCCTTTCAATCTTAAGAAATTAGGTTTCTTTATTTGAAAGTTTTTATACCTCGCATCACATGCATGGACTGCCATCACATTTAATGGAATCATCCATTCACTTCTTTCTGCATCTCATTCTCATTACACACATTTCATTTTTTTTTTGTACTTGTTTGTTCCATTATCTTCTCATTGTTTTTCTCTCTTTTCCATTTTTTCCTTTAGCAGAAATTTTACTTTTTATTTTACAAGAAAACAGTATTTTTTTTACCCTGTTAATAGTATTTACAGTGCATATTTACTGTAAATTAAGTGATAATTTCAGAGAGAAGCAATACAACAAATTCGTATAACTTTATAACGACAACACAAAAAGTAAATTTCCTTTACCTAAATGATACTTTATTACACAATCTTCTTCTTTTTGTTTTAAAATTATGTTTTTTTCTTTTCTGAAAGATTAATTCACATCAAAATGTTGTCCATTTTAATGAAAGGAATCCATTGAGGCACCATGATCGAGCAATTGGATTTTATACAGAAAGATAAAATGAAAAATATTTCATTTTTAAATTAAAAGAGTTATATAATAGTTAAAAGAGTTATATAACAGTTACAAATAAATGATTGAAACATTAAGTTTACATATTAACATATAATTTTTATTTTTTAAAATTAGAAAATTAGAAATTATATATTATTATTAGAAATGGAAATTTTAATCTTCCCTTCTGAAACCAACTTCAAGCATATAATTTAAGATCCATTTTTGTGAGTGAATAATTATATTATCATAACTAGTTTTGAATTCCTACTTCTATAGAATTTGAAAGTTAGAAAAGAAAGAAAGAAAGAAAGAGTTTGAGTTAAATTCAAATGGTTAACATCCAGCGTAAATCTATTTAAAGTAACTTAAACATTTTTTTCTCGATTTCACGTAATTTCTTTTGTCAATGTGTGGCAAAACACATACTATATTTTTAAATATAATTTTATTTATTATAGTTTATAATCTAATAATACAATATTCACAAATTCTTCAAATGTATCCTTTTATTTTATTCATTTCATTCTTTGTTAAAAAAGATATTCACAAATTATCTTTCAATAATCTCAGAAGTTGGAGAAAGAAAAATATTATATTATAAGATTTGGTAGTAATTTACTATCAACAATAAGCGTGGTTACATAAAATAAATATATTAGATCAAAAGGAAAAAAAAAGTTGTATTTAATTAGTTTTCTTATTAAGGAAATAATAATTATAAAATTATATGCAATTATTGTATGCAATATTTGACGATATTGTACCCAATTATATGCAATTAATTTAATAATTATAGAATCTCATGATTAGTATCCTACCTAATTAGATTGTAATTTGTGAGAGAGAAACTCCTATATATTTCCTATACATGACTGATGTAATATACACATAAGAGAATAAGAAACATCTTTTCTTCTTACCATTTTTTATCATTTTCTTATATTTCTTAACCTAATTTCTTGTATAAGTTTATGTAGTATCAAAAAAGAAAATAGTTTATTAACATTGTGGGTCAGAAGTGATTCGAATCCAATGATAAAACAATGTTTGACATGAAAATAAGTTGATTGATGATGTGTTGTAAAAAATGAATAGGGTGAAATAGTTTTTGTATATGATTTGTCATCTCCTAATTATAGTATAAAAGATTAGACAACTTTGCATATAATATTAGTGAAACTCTTTGAATATTGAAAGAAAAGAAGGAAGTGGGTATTTATTTCTTCATTTATTTGTGGCAGTGGGGAAATTGGTAAAAGAAGAGAGTCAAATGGGGTCTCTCCATTGAAAATTAATATGCTCATAAAACTAGGCAAAATGTTCTGTATTTCGAGAAAATCAACCAAATATAATGGAAAAGACTTAAATGCTTTAAAAAATTGTGTTTCTTTGTAGTTTGCCTTTACTCCTAGTGGACGAGGTTTTTTTTTTAATTTTATTTCTTTAAAGAATGTGATTGTAAAAGTTTTTCTATATTGAATGAGTAAGACATTCTCTTTAATATAATTTTAAATAAATTAACATAAACATTGATAACTTTGTTATATTTAATAATTTGTTATTAGATGCAATATGAAAAGTATTGCTCTGCATAAATTATTGAGAGTATATTTAAAGATTTTTTTCATCATTACTTTTAATAAAGAAAATAACAAGAAACTGGATTTTTTTATAAATATTATAATTATATTGTGTTAAAAATGACAAAATGAGTTAGATATGAGAGTTAGGTAAAAGATTTCAAACAATTTTATTATTTTAAATTGTCCTCCTCTAGGTGGTTGATAACTAACTGATAATGCATGTCAATCTATCAAATATTTGGTCTGTAAAAAATAATGAGACAAATTAACTCACATAAGACTTACATATATGTCTCATATGAGATGTTTGTGGGTATGAAAAAAAAAAGTCATAAATTTTTTTTTATCCCAAATTTAAATATTTATAATTAAGAATTAAGTAAAGTATATTAGTTCAAAAACTTTATGATCAATTTGTTAGTGTTTTTTTTGTATGTTATTTTAACTTTTTCATTTTTATACTAGATATAAAATTCATACTTATATTTCTAATAGTTTCTCTTTCAAGTGTGAATAAAATTTTACCGTTTTACCATGAATTTTCTATGATAATGAAACATGTTTATCACCTCCTCCCATTTATCCCAACACATTTTTTTTAACTCTAATTGTTGTTAGGTTTTTACCGCACAAAATATGCTTATTTTCATTTTGAGTCTATCATCAAGCTAAACCATCAACTTTGATATCACAATGATTTTTTTATATTGGAAACATTCACCACCAATAAGTCACTAAGAGACTTTTTTAAAACTTAAGTATGAGTTGAAAGTCTCACGAGTAAAAATAAGAGAATGATTAAAAAAAAATCTACAATTTCTCGACCTTAAAGTTTTGAATTAAAAATAAGATAAACATATTTAATTTTGTGTAATTTGCTCATTAATCGTATTAAATCTTGGTAATGTATTCAATTTAATTATTTGTTACTTAATGCAAGTTAATAAAGAAACATAATAATTAAAATTAAAATAAAATAAGAAATATTATAGATAGATATGTGATATTCATAAAATAATAAATAAAAATATTAATAATATTAAACACAAAAAATAATTAGACATAAGCGTGAGGTGGGTTAGCACATTTTATGCAAATCTATACTAATATAATCCATCTCATATTTTCATCTTAATATTGATGAATCAATATAGACTAGCTCGTGAACTATTTTTTAAAATAAATATATATTAAAAGTTATGTTTAAAGTTTATATTATATATTCTTTTTATGTTTTAATATTTAAAAACAAATAAAATATGTATTTGTCAACATTGTTAGTTTATTCTATCAATATAATGTTTCTAATATTAAAAAAATAATGTTTAAATGAAATTTACACTAAAATATCTATATTTTATATATTTTAATTAGATTTTATGATAAATAAAATACTTTCTTTTCTTAATTTTCAAATTTATTTTCATTTGTACACTCTACCAACCCATTTCTGGAATTCCAAAATCGAATTGAGTTTAAATACGTGAAGATGACCTGTTTTATATCTCTAATTTATGTATGATTAGGTTTTATAAAAAAAAATCTACTTATTTATATAAAATATCATTTTTAAATAACGTCTAAGTTAATTTGAAGTTGCCAAAAAAAAATAGTTTTATTCATTTTAGTTTGTCTTCATTACAAACATGTCTTTATTTTATAGAATTTAGGAAACATGATTAATTGGTGGAAAAAATGCAATGGGAAGATATATGTATATTAAATTATTACTACTTTATTAAAATAAATAGCCATGTTCTTCGTAGGAATGATTTTTTTTTGTAAACATATATACTTTTTTTAGGAGAGTTCCTACAGCCTCTGTGGAAAATAAAGTTATTTAGTAACATAAACAATGTTGAAACTTGAGATTTTTTATTTGTATAATTTTATTTGCTTAAAGTAAATTCTAATCGATAATGTTTATATCAGTTCACATTTTCTATAGTGATTATACTAGTTACTTCATATTTTAATGGAACTATTTAATAAATTTGTAATGTTTATACGAATAACTTATTTTTGTTGATTAAAATTATATTTATTGAGACTAGTTTAACCGTATAAAGTTACAGCGTCACTTATAATAATCAGATCATGTTTTATTTAAGATATAACTAACTAAAGAATGATTTAAATCACAAACTTCAACTATAAAAGGATACAAAATATTTTTTTTAAAAATAATTAAAATAAAAAATTTATTGCACTAAAAAATAATTAATTCTTAGAAAAAAATAGAAATGTTAAGTAATCATAAGAATTAATTTATAATAATAAGACCAAGTGGTAGAAAAAGAAAACAATCAAATGCTAGAATATCTACAGATTTTATTTAGATAAATCTGCTTCAATTCAATATGCTGATGAAGTTCTACACTAAACAAGGAATGAAATATAAATTAATTTTAGAGAACAAATATAAATAGTTGGTACAGTGATTAAATTAGAAATCATTTTAGAAATTAAAAAGCTTTTGGTTTCTAAATTAGTTTATATTATTGTTAAATAGTTTCTAAAATGGTATCTAATTAGCTACTAAGGTTTTTCTACCAAATTTAGAATCTAAATAATTGATAGTTAAAACTTTAGTAGTTAATTAGATACCAATTTAGAAACTATTTAACAATAATAAAAATTAATTGAGAAACTAAAATTTTTTTTAGTCTCTAAAATGATATCTAATTTAACCACGGTAACAACTAATTATTTTTTGTTTCTAAAATTTGTTTTTATTTCATGATTTTCTTGTAGTGTTATTACAAAATTGTGGGAAGAGCTTTATTTTTAAGTAGATCTAATAAACTCAATTTATGTTCGATTTACCTATTTTAGAAAATTATTTTTCTTAAATTGTTTCACAAATTCATTAAAGAATTTCTGAAAAGTAATTTTATTTTTCTTTTAAATTATATTAAATGCATATTTAGTTGAAAATAAGTTTGAACACACAAAATTTAATTTTAATGGTTCTCTAATTGAGCTCATAGACCATGATAGAGCAATGAAATAAAATAAAATAAAAACTATTATACTCTCTTCAGTCTTCCCAAGCATTGGATTCAATCCTCGAATCTTGATAAAACAAAGTCAACATGTTTTTTAAACAAGATGAGTTCGCATCTCCAACCAAAATTTGTCGTATCATATGTTTGTTTGTTCAACATTGAAGACAGAATAACAGAGGGTACAATCAAGAGGTTCAAATTCAGTCATGCATATATCAATAACATGGGAGATAAAATATAATTTCTAATTTTTTATTTATTTCAGTTTTATTTTTTATTTCTTTTTTTAAATAAAAACTTTCAGGTTAGGTATCATTATGCAACTTGACATCTCAATTAATTATGCTGACACTAACAACCACTAGTACAAAATATTTCATTAACGACACTCTTTAAAGACGGTTCGAAGAAATCCGTCATAAAAAAACGAAGCGGTGACAATTTTGTAATTTTTTTGAACTTTTTTTCCAATCATCGTATAAATAAAATATTATTAACAAAAAATACAAAAATATGTGAGAATTAGATCAAAATCCATATATTAACAAAAACGATACATTTATCTAACTATCAATTTTATTTCCTATTTTAAAAATTTATACTTTAATCTTAGTTTTTATTAGATTAAATATCCATTAATCCGTATTTTTTGACATTAACAATATTATTTTACCTGGTAACAAACATTCATTCATGATGATCTATGTCATAGTTTTCTAAAACTTACTAAATTAACTAAACTAATGTAATAAATGATCAAGCACACCAATTGAATCTAAGAGAACAATTTAAATGGCTAACATAACCAAATTGAAAAAAAAAGGTATCTAGAAATGTATTTATTTAAGTAAATCCGTGATGTTAGCAAAAGACAATGTTTTATTTTGTAGGAGTTGGTGGTGCTAAGTAAGTCAAAGCACAAGTTTAGTGATGGTGATTTGACAGATGATAAAAAGATGAGTGAGAGAGAGAAAGTGAGATCAAAGCAAACAAACAAATCTGCACCCAACTACTCCTCCCATTGTTTCTTTGCCAACCACTTCCACCTATTTTTTGGGATCTCAATCTTTATTATTATGGCTACAAAATTAAATGAACTTTATATTCCAAAACTAGTAACTAAGAAATACATAAAATGGTGAAGTAAACTATGCACAAATGGGGATCCAAAAACTCCAGGTAGGTTTGGAAGACAAAACATCCATTATAAGAATGTGAGTTGTTTAATATTAATGTGAAAATTTTATTACTGACCAGTACTTAAAGTATTTCTGTAAATATTATTTTTGAAATATGTTATGTTGATGAAATATGGTAAACTAATTCATAAACATTATAGCATTTGAATAGCATACAATAATGATGTTTTTCTAACATACATATTGGAATTTTTGAAACCTACAATGATGATGGAAGCTGAAAAAACTTGTGTTGGTTTTGTTTGAATCTTCAATGATAGCAATGGTCAATAATAGAGAAACCTAACGAATTTAAAGCTCCAACTCTTTTATCATGTCTCTACTTTGGCCTCCTAAAGTACATTATTACAAGATGCTGGTGGAACAAGAGCCACCAGTTTTTTTTGAAAGTTGTGAATTGGCATCCAAAATTTCATCAAAAGAAAGAGAAACAAATCATAGAGTTGTGAACAACGGTATAACACAAGTTTTCTATAACTAAATTAATAAATTTAGTGTTTTTATAAATTGATTAAGGTTGAATTTTCTTTATGAAAATTTAGTTTTGGATCTTTTGGTGTTTTGGATGAGTAACACTCCGACGTTTAAGTCAACTTTAGATGTCTAGATTATGAATATTATAGTTCGAGAATCATTATCTTTTTTTTTCTTTAGATCCTCATTTATTTATAGTTTTCTTATGGGTTTGAGGATTATCCCAGACCCATGAAAGGTTGAATTTTCTCTATGAAGACTTCATTTTTGGATCTTTTGGTATATTGGGATGAGTACTTGCAAAGATACTCTGACGCTCAAGTCAACTGTGGATATGTTTAGATTACGAATATTATAGTTAGAGAATCATTATCTTTTTTCCTTTAGGATCCTCATCTATTTATAGTTTTCTTATAGGTCTGAAGATTATCTCAGGCCCATGAAAGCTTAATACTCCCGTAATCATCTTTAGAGAATGATTAGTTCCTTATACTGATTGGTCCCATTATGCTTGAAGGTCAAATCATTCTTTGGTGTGATTTATATTTGGATTGAATGATCGATATCCAAAAATACTATTCAAATATTCGAACTAAATGATTGATATATAATAATATCACTCGATAGTTGATAGTACATTTAATAATAAATTAATTCTGATATTCATTCACCGAAAATGTTATATACTAGTAAATTACTCCAAATATTATATATATTGTAGGAAAATTATTTGTCATATTTACTATCAGAGTGATTTAAAAGATGGGGGCTATCCCTTCTAGTATAATCCACACTTATAAGATGGAGCTATCCCTTCTAGCATAATCCACACTAATGTTTAGTTATAAATTATTTCTTTTTTCATAATCATATTTGAATATCATGATTAAAAAACAACCATCACTAAATAATGTTAGCTATTGCCAAAAGGAGTTAGGTATTAGGATATTATTTTTATTGCTCTCATCTTTATCTAAAAGAAATAAATTATAAGCGTAAATATAACTGTTTATTCTAATAGTATACATATAACATTTTTAAAAAAAAAGTAAATCTATCGTACTAATGTTTTACACACTAATCATACATATAATTTTTTATGACAACAAAATCATATTTTTAGTATAAGTTTTGAATATAAGAAGAAAAACTCAGATACGTAGAAAATATTAAAGAATTTAAACTAATCTTAGAACAAATTCTAATCATAGTGTTGTTCATATTCTAATCCATTTTTTTTTATACAAAAGGAATGATTATTAGTTACTAATCATAGTGTTGTTTACCTTGGAGATTATAAGTTACTTGTGAAACGTCAAGATATGTGTTTTAAATATTTAAACTAAAAAAATAATTATAAAATATGTGAGATATATTCAATTTTTTTATTATTTATTAACGACCTTCAAGTGAAAACCAAAATGAAGTATTTTTCACTTTTTTAAATGCATTTTTGGTGTTGAACAACACTATTAGAATTTAATTCTAAGACTTTATGCAAAGTATTCAAACGTCCACTATTATTAGACTAACTCTAATGGTAAAAAAAGTTCAAATCACACACACACTATCTCTTATTACTTGAATTTTAAAATTACATTGCGCTCTATTAAAAAAATAAAATCGTATTACACATACTATCTCTTATTTTTTTTAATAACAATAAGTATAAATGAAGATTGAGTATGGTAGTGAATAACTATCACCAATTAATACTTTAAACTAATAGCCAGCTTTCAGTATCCTAGTATCAGTATTTGAATTTTATAAAAAGATTAAATAACATTTTAAACATTTTTACTATCAAAATTGAAATGATGTCTTACATTACAATATGTCATTTGAATATTTTTCTTCTTATTCCTTAATTTTAATAAAACAGTGACATTAGCAATGATAATATATATAATTATAATTTAATAACTGAATAGTAACAACATTATGGATAAAAATATTAATAATATGTATTATATTTTCCTCATGGGTATAAAGAGAGAGTTGTGTTCTTTTATCGACTATGTATACGACACAGACATGGAGATAAGTATACATAAACACGAAAATAAGTATAATCTCTAAAGTGTAAAATACACGATGATGCATATTTATATATTATATAATTATGAATTATATCAATTGAAAATAAAGATTTATGTACACAAATATGTTACAAATTTTTTTAGCATAAAGATGTTTCTAATGACGGATTCAAAATAATTTGTTATTCATTTTTATAATCATAATAAATAATTTTTACAATAAATTTAAATTTTTAAACAATTAATATATTTTTCATTTTTAAAATTATAGTAAAACTATGTTAAAATTATTAGAAATTTAAAATATATTTTTTAAACTAAAAATAAGTGTCAGTATTCTATGCAACACATACACACAATTTTAAGACATTTGTGTGAAGCTCATTATTTATAAAAGTTTATATTAAGAGTATAAAAACGTTTGATTCCCCTATCAATAAATACAATTTATAATCAAACTCAAGTCACAGTGATAACAATCAGAAGTAAACTTGTTGACAGAGATTTGTCTTTTTATTATTATATTATATGAAATATGAATCATGACCAATTTGAATAATCGATTCTTCTATAGTTCAAACATTGCTCTCTCTACAAAAGCCATGTAATTTTTTATAACGAAATTGGATTTACGTAAGGGTTTTCACGTGGCTTATGATTGTCACCTTATGCATCATTGTATAAATTTATGCCAATATATTTGGCATTAAAAATCTACCATATGAAAGTGGGGTATATCATATGATAAATGGTTCCATATACTATCATATAAGATGCCCTTATGATGAATTTCAAAAAGCTTACACCAATTATGTCTACTATTGTCCTGGTGTTGACATTCAAATTCACATGATGTTTATTTTGAATTATATTAGCTTTCAAATAAAGAAGAAGATGAAGAAAAAAAAAGTGTTTTTAAAGTCCTTTCTAATAAGATTTTAATATTTAAAAAATTCAATTTAACTAAACCTATCTTTTCAAAATCAAAATGATAATGGGGTCATATTTCTTAAGATATGAATTTTAAATTACAAAAAAAATGTCGACGACAAAATGTTACAAAAATAAATATTTACAAGAATTAAAAAAATATTTTACTTCAATTTTATAACTTTTTTTCAAATAACATTTTCATTTAATTTAAACTACTTTTCTCTAAACCTATATATAAAAACAAGTATTACAGTACCATTATAATAAAGACTAGAAATAAATATTATCTTTTTAAAAAATTAAATACATATCTATTTTTTAGTTTTTATATTATTAGCTAATTAGGATTATCTCAAATGTAATTTTTAAAATAATTGCTAAAATACTAACGATTTTATTACACTTTCCACTTTATAATCAAATAATATAAAATATTTTACATTAGTAATACATCTGAGTCAAATTCTTTTAAGAGCGTGAAATGTGTGATAAAATAATTATAATTATACAATACACAAATACTATAAAATATTATATTTCTTACATACACATGCAAAAATAAATTTCGTGAATTGTGATTAAATGTAGAATATATTTTTGATGAATAATTGATTTTAAATAATTTAATAATATATTTTCATTTAATCTTGGGAAAAAATTAATATTAGAAAAAGTTGCGTATAGAGTTGGTAAGAAAACGAGTTAATTAAATGTTCCCAGTAGTATAACACATAAGCATTTATGAAGAAAAGTGAGGGTGCATTAATGATTCGTGGGAAATGGTGACATTTTAATATGAATTGTAGATGTGACAATAAATGAATGATCAATGTAATTGTTTTATATGCTATTTCTATAAAAATTAAAAACAGGGAAACAGTTGCCAAATTTATTTTATGTTCATATGTGAAGTGAGACTCAAGCAACTCTTTATAGTTGCACAGTTGAAAACAAAAACCAAAAGAAAAAATAAGTGAAGTAATCTTATTCAGAAAAAAACTCTAATAAAAATGATTTTCTTAAGAAATCATAAAAAAAAAATCATATATTCATATTTACAAACACTGTACCCATAAATCTACTTTTTACAGTACACATTTAAGAGTTTCAAAACAAACATTATGGTAAACAATTTATAACAAATAATTCATAAAGTTGAAGAGTGAGATGGTCCTCCAATGGAACATGGTCCCCTATATTCATTATTTTTTTTGTTGAATGTTAGGGTTAGTTTGGAGTCTGGACTTGTGCTTCGCTATTTTCACTGTACAAGACAACGATACACAAACACGGCCCAATAAATGCATAGATCCAATGTGTAATAGTTACCTTAGGTTAGATATATATTTTCTTTTCTCTATTTCTTTTTTTTATGTAAAATTAATTTTTGTTTTTAATTTAAATTGTTGGAACATTATTAATTTTCTTACGTGATAAATAAATTTTTAACATAAATTATATTATAATATTTATATTAATAATGAATCATATACAAATATTATAATATAAAGAAATTTATTTGTAATGTGAATAAAAAAATTAATAATAACTTATTTTTAATAGTTTTTTTACTACAGTAAGAGTAAAATTTGTACTAACAAAAATTAATTTCACATTACATAAAAAAAAACACATTTAATCGCTTACTTTATTTCTTCTTAATTTTTAAATATAAGAAAATTAAAAAAAAATATTTAAGTGTTTGGTATACATTAAAGAAAATATAATAAGAATAATATCCAATTTGTTTTCCCTATCAAGTTTTCTATATCTCATTCTAATAATGTTTTTTCAAGGGATTTTAAAACAATTTTTTCTCGGAATATTTTGAACTCTTGTTTGGAAAAAATACTAATAATGTAATTGTGAGTAATTTGAACAAGTTGTTATATGTGATGAATATAAGATAAATATTTAAGTTGTTAGACTAATTTTATCTTCTATATTGGATAATGGATAATGAATACAAGACAACGAAAATAAAGCTAAATTTACTACAATATTTATAAAAATTAATTAACTTAATATAATTATATTAATCTAAATATAAAAATAAAATTGAAATAATATTGATAATGCTGATAATTGTAAGAATGATAATAATTAATGATTAAATTTTTAAATATTTTATACTCGAAACATACACAAAAGTGTATGTTTAATTTATATGATAATATTGACTAATGTTTATACTTTACAATAACAATAATAAAGTAAAATTTATTTACTTGTTATTTTTAATTTCAGAGACTTATCTAACAATGCATTTCAAGACTATTGTCACAACCTCTTAACTCTTTTGGAGAATAGAGTACTTTTTTATTAGTATGCATCGAGTGCTTTGAGATTGAACCTTTTTAAGCCCATTACACATACATGACTCTTGTTACACGCCCTTATATTGAATACTAATCATCACACTTCCCTTTCATTAACTATTTAGGAGCTCATAAACTAAATGCAAACTTCTTTAATAACCCACAAACTAAAGGATTAGATCATTAATTATGTCAACAACAATTGATTGGAGTTTAAAGAGTGAGCGCAAATACTTGTTTTCTTATAACCAGTGAGAAAAAGTAGGGATGGCAAAGCGGGACGGGTCGTGCGGGCCGGTCCGCGGCCCGCAGGTAAAAAATGCGGGGCGGACTGACCTTTTCAACCCGCTAACCCGCATTAGCCCGCCCCGCATTAGCCCGCAACCCGTGCGGGGCGGGGCGAGCTGGCCCACAAACGTGGAAGCAATCATTTGTACTTCTAGTTGGAAACATGGATTTTCTGAAGGTAATTCGATTATTTTATTTTATCTTATTTTTATTGTTTTTTTTTATCAGCAATAAATAAGGATTGAATAACAGGAACCACTAAAATCTACCACTAAAAACCCGTACAAACTCAAAACAAACTGCAAAAGAACAACAACCCTTGGAGCAAGACACCAGTCAGAAGGTATTTTAGAAGTTACCCATGACCAAGCCTTCAATTGAACCAAAAGTTATCTTATTTTTATTGTATTATTTTTATGAAAAATTAATTAATTAATTGTCATTGTTTTAATATATGCAGATGACGGAGAAGATTATAATTATGAATAGGGTGGCATCTAATGTTATTGAAATGGATGAATGTCAATAATGTTTATGTTTAATGTTTTAGAATTAATGTTTATGTTTAATGTTTTAGAATTAATGTTTATGTTTAATGTTTTAGAATTAATGTTTATGTTGTTTTGGAATTAGGTATTTTTAATGTTTTGGAAGTGGAAGAATAGTGATATTTGATATTTATCTTAATGTTTAATGTTTTGATGTTTGACTATATTTGAAAAGAAAAAAAAAATTATGTTTGATAATAACAAATATATAGGTTTAATTTGACAATTTTTTAAGAACAAAATGTAAAAAAAAAAAAATATTTAATTTTAAAAAAAAAGAACACGGACTGGCCCGCAAACCCGCGGACCAGCTCTTATGCGGGGCGGATTGGGAATTCTAGCCCGCAATAACTTTGCGGGACGGGCCAACCCGTCCCGCATTTTTACGGGCCAAACGCGGGGCGGGCCAATGCGGGACGGCTGGCCGGCTTTGCCATCCCTAAGAAAAAGTATCCAAGAGTGAAGAATATGATATGCTGAATCCCCCTATGTTGAACCTTCGGCTTGACCAAGATACTTAGAGTCGCAGTCCCAGCCACGGTCGCCACAAGTTGTGTTGCAGCAAACAAAAATGAGTGCCATGCATTCCCGCTTTAGCAGGTGCCTACATACATTCAGAAATTTCAGAATACCCCCAGAACCAGTAAAAATATGAGTATCTTTCAATTTTACTTCAAAAGGGATTCAAACATTTCATCGGATTAAAGGCGTAACAGTGAAACTTCTTTCACCCACACATCATAGATGCATTGATATATGTGGACACAGGAACATATACATGTTAGAATTTAATGGTATGGCATGGACACTTGCAAATAATAAGAGTGAACTCTGCGAGGTGCACTATTACCAAGTGTTAAGGAACTACTTTAGCATTTCAACAAGAAAGTGGCTTACATTAAATATAAAAAATTCAAATGTAGCAAAAGAATACTAATTTAATTTCATGCATGGAGAAAAATAGAGAGAAAAGACGGTCATAATAATATTGCATCTTCTGATTTCATTAATCTGCGAAGTAGCAACTAAAAAATTGCAATGATCAAGACTGGATTCTAAACAAGGCATACTCACAGACAAACTTTTTCAAAACTGTAGAAATTATAGGGTTTAGGCAGGAAGAGAAGGAGGCTTTCAATAATACTCCATTACATTGATATAATGTCTAATGATGTATCAGATGTGATATAAAATACTAATCCAAGCGACCTATTTACTGATACTGATAATTAAGTATTGGGTAGCATTAGGCCTAGCTTTAAAATGACGAGATAGAGTAATATTCCTTACACAAGCACAAACCCACAAATAGAATAACACTGCCCGCCCACCCTAATTAAAAAAGAAACGGGAATCCAGTTAAGAAACAAGTCCTAAGATTGCCTCCTCAATCAGATGAATAATTGATTCAATAATGTTTTAAATATCTATTTTAAAGAAGTGTAGAGATAATCTAAAACACTCAAGATAATCCAACACCCTTTCTCAAGCTAAAGTAGCATGAACAAGGAGGAAGAGATAACAATGTCAGGATGCACAATGGCCATTGGAAATATGTAAAATGGAAATCCTAGGATAGGAAATGATTTTCCATTTTCATTTTCAGAAATATCATGATGCAGTAAATTAGGTAACAAGATAAAGTAAATTATGCTCAGTCAGTTTAATATAATCTAGACCCATCAACGAAATTAAGTGCTGATTAAAAAAATCGACAAATTTAGGTAACAAGACCAAGTGATAGACTAAAATTGATGGCGGAACAAAATATCGATTGACCAGAAGCATGAATTCATGAAAACCAAAATCTACTGGGATTGACAGTATGCCAATTGGTTGGATTACTAAATTCTTTGAGGTACAAGAAATTTATTCATTCCATAATCTACAATAAACATTTATGAACATGGAGTGTGTTGTAATACATTGGTTCTATGTTCGGAGCAAACATTGAGAGTCATTTTCCATAGCTTTGATCAAAAGATTTGAAGACGGCTAAGGTAGCTGCGTGAAGGGTTGACTAACTTGACGCAAGAAATGCAAACTGAGATGGAAACCTGCATAAAAAAAAAAACAGAGACGCTCAAGATGAAACAAGGGATGGACCAGCGGCTAAATTTTGGCGAAACAATAAAAAGTGACAAGAACTTCGATGACAATGTATCAAACGTGGTGCTGACAAGACCTGTTCTTAGGCAAGAAAAATGAGTAAGTACAGCAGAATTATAAGCTAGAAACAAAAACCATCCAACATCTTGAGCACCTCACAATAACACAAAGCACATCCGCAAATTTAAATGTCGAAAAAATAAACCTAAGTTGCGAGTACCAGGATTAAAATGTTGAAAGAATACAAGGAAATACAACCCAATCAAAATCCACCAAAACTCTACATTACCCATTAGCAATTCCTAAACAATCACCATAATTGCAGTTGATGATTGCCTCCATGGACCTGGCCACAATCTCATTTAACGCCTACGACTACGCGTCTTCTTCCTCCGGCTGCTCTTATCATCCGAGTCAGAGTCGGAACCAGAATCTGTATCGGACTCCGACCCTGAAGATGAACTATGACTCCTCCTGCTGCGTCTTAATCTCTCCCTCTGCTTCTTCTTCCTCCTCCTCCGCCTCCGTTCCTCCTCCGAATCAGAACTCGAACTACTCTCAGAAGAAGAATCCGATCCAGTGACAGAAGATGTAACACTGCCACTATCACTCTCAGAATCATAACGACGACGCTTCTTTTCACTCTTCTTCTTCTTCTTCCTCTTTCCCTTCTCCTTTTCCTCCTTAACATCACCATCAGGAACATCGCCATCCAAATCCAAATCATACGCGACAGGCGCATCGACCCTCGGTCTCAGTTTAGGGTCTTTAAGCTGTTGCGTCCGCGAAGGCCTTGAAATATAAACCCTCTCGTTCTTGCACTCGTAAGTCCAGTGTCCGCTCTGGAAGCACTTTTGGCACTGCGCAGCGCCGCCGGAAGCGGATCTCGAAGGCTTCAGATCCTTCCTTTCGCCCAATTTCACGGCCTTCTCGGTACTCATCAGATACATCTGCCGCTTTGCCTCCCTCTTCTCCTGCCATCGGCTCGGCCCCTCCTCCTTCTGCCCGTATGCATTCACGTTCCGCGCAGCCGCCGCCGCTGCCCGCTCCGCCTGCGCACGGCTCAGCCCCTTTGCCGCAGTCAACGCCGCCGCCTTAATTCTGTCCGCCGCGGCCTGAGATTTCTCCTCGCTCTTATTTGAAGACATATTGAATACCGCTATCTATCTTCAAATTTGTATCTTATCACTGACAAATATTGGAATAACTCTCTCTTCGCCTTTCTTTTGTAGATTCCGGCGACGCATATACAAGGAGAGGCTAGGTTTTACAGTTTCTTTCTCACAACGAGATGGTGAAACTAGAAAATGGAAATGGCAAAGGTGTTTTTGTTTGAGAAGGGTGGGTTGGGCCTGTACTCGAATAAATTAGGGCAATTGCTTCCTGCACCATATCTGCACCCAATTCCAGTAAAAAATGACGAAAATGCCCTTAATGTATTCTTTTTGGTATTACTATTTTTTATTCGGAATGGGCTTTTGATTTTTGTTTTGGAAACATAAAAAGTTTTTTATATCTACTTTAGACTGCATTATTTTTAATTCTAGATTTTCATTTCCGAAATAAAGGATATTTTCGGAATTTTAAAATTGTGTTGGTTGCAGATTCAAAAATATTGGATGTAGGAAGAATTTGGTCACTATTCAGCCGCAAACAACTCGGGGAGTTGCTATTTACACCCATACACCTTTTTTTAATTTTATTTCCTTGAATCTGTACTCCCCCATTTTATAAATAAACCACCACCTCTGACCAGAGTGCAGGTTCTACGCTTTTATCACTAGTATATAGGTGTTACTTGTTTTCTTCTCTATAGGTGTGATCATGCCCTTATCCTATTTTAAGGAATTATTCTCCAACCCTTTCTTAAGTCCATCCAAAGAAGGGTCTCAACCTCGTACAACATATTAATTATTTTGTGCAGGTGGCTTCATTCGGTTGCAAGATTTTTACCGTGATCTCGCAAAACCTTTTGAGATATTCCTTCAATCACTCAAAACTTTATTTTCTTACATCAAATGTATCACTTAACTTTGATGACTTTACAGTGTTGGTTGTGAATTGGTCGATAAAAAGACGAAGAAAGTCATCAAGACACTGTATTGCTCTATCAGGAAGGTTATTGAACCAGTCTGAAGTTGTACCAGCCAATGTGCTGGCAAAACTTTTAAATTGTACTTCATTAGAACTCGGTTCAACATTTAAGCTCGAGAAGTCTTAATGTGAGAACTAGGATCCTAGCTACCAGTTAATTGAGTAATCTTGGACATCATGTGACGGATAATTATGGGTATGGGCTCTTCCATTGCATCCCAAGAAAAATTCCAAATAGGTATAATTCTTTTGGTAAAAATATATTAAGTATCTTAATATATTTGGCTCCGAGATTGACGCTCTCTTCTCTCTTGCCAGTGGTGTTGTGGGAAGCAACATTCTATTCCCATTCTCTTTATAAAACTTCTATTAGTGAGGTGGGAGTGAGAATTCGATTTGTTTAATACTTTTTTATTAAAAGGTTTATGAGAGGGATTTGACCACAAATCTCATTAAACTTAGAAATTATATCTAATAATTTTGTACTTACCTATATTTTATGACTTCTTGAAGTTTACCTGATATGTTTCTTATTAAGGACAAATTATATTTATGTTTTATGTTAACTTTTCAAAATTGAAAGTCGCGAGACTAATATTGATTAATTAATGTATTTGTTAAGTTAAGAAAATACAAGTGAGTCAAAATATCATGGCAGAATGAAAGAAGATGGAAAGTTAGCCCCAATCAGAACATTGTATTATAATTATAATTAATTCACACTGCAACTTGTAGCTCCTATCCCAATCAAATACAAATATGATCAAATCTAGTATAAGAAATAAGAAATCCAATCATATTTCACTCTTTTTATTAATTACAAATTGACACCACTAAAAAAGTAACAAACACGTAACTAACTTTTCAAAAAAATACTTTTCACGGGATATATTTTGACTAAAAAACCAGGAAATTTGAATTCAGTAAGAACAGTGATGACGGTTGAACAGAAGAAATCTAGGAAATGGAGAACCTTCTCCTTCTGGGCTTGGTCAAGTCCACGGGGGCATCGTCAATGTGTGACGTGTCCTTAGACCCATTCTTGAATGGGTTCAACTTGCTCAGTTTCTTCGACATGGACGACAAAAACGTTGGCCTTTTCGCAGGCGCACTAGTTTCCTTCCCAGACGACGACGTTCCGTTACCATTTTTCTGCATATCGGTAATGTACATTTTCATCTTCATCAGCTCCGATCGCAACTCCTCGTTCTCCCTCACCAGCGACACGTCAGCTTGAAGCTGTTTCTTCTCCACTGCCGCCGCTCCCGCCTCCTTGTCCTCCGCCGCACCACTCCTTAAGTGTAGTTGGTCGTAATACAGCGCGTGAAGGACGATCTGCAACGGCAACCGCTTGTTCTTCGACGCGTGCACACGCGCCTCGTATGATAGTTTCAGTGGGTCCATTACACTGCACACCTTCTCCTTCTCTATCTCGTCCAGGTTCGGGTGCGCCTGCAACAACACGCGTGTGGAGTTAGTTAGTTAGTTACTTGATCACTGGTTAGGTTTAGGTTAGATCGTGCCTTTCCTAAGTTACTTACTTGTATGGTTAATCGCATTTTGGACAATTTTTTAACTAATTATTAATTTAGGTATAATTTAAAATATAAATTTAGATAAATTTTTAAAATAATAACTGCACATTATTTATATATAGACTCTTTTTTTATCATTATATCTTTTTATTTCTGCACAACCTTTTTTGCTGATATATCAAAGTTACTGTAAAGAATTTTTAACATTAAAAGATTATTTAAAGTATCATTTCTAATATCCAGAAATTTGTATATATGCTTTATACTCTATTAGAAGAGAGAATGATGTATTTATTTGATTATATACTTGAAATAAATAAATAAATAATCAATTATATCCTGAGAATGCTCTGTTATTCTCTGTTAGGTAATTTCTAAAGTAAAACACATTACATAACTAATTTTTTAAGTATTAGATATCATGTTAATTAATTTTCTAAATTATTTAGGGAATGTTAGTGACATAACAACAATTGAACTGATAGATATTCAATAATTGAAGCACTAGTTATGCAATTTAATTACTTTAAGAGCTTAAAGAGAAAGAATGATAGTGAGTAAAAAAAGAAAGAAAAAAAAAACTTAAAATACTAAATTAAAGATTAATTCAAATAATTTAACCTTAATTTTAAATGTGTTAGTATACTGGTAGTTATTCAGTATGGTGATTAAAAAAAAAACTTGCAGACTATTAGTTAATTAGTTTAATTCCAAAAGGTGTCCTTGTTTAGTTAATCCCTCTTTTGGGGGGAACTTGATGACAATGACATAGTGTGTACCTTGAGGTAGATATCAACGGCACGGTATAGATCGTCGTCGGATTTTCTAGCGCCTCCGGGAATGAGGATGGAGATGCCGTTGAACTTAGAGATGGGGAGTTCGCCGTAAGCGGCGATCTCAGCGAGGTATGCGTCGATGGTTTTGGCCACGCGCTGCATCGAGGGGGAGAAGTGTTCGTTGAAGTTGGCGCCTGCGTTGAACACCGTTGTGCTCTTCTCCTTCTCCACAAAGCCGGATATGATCCTCCTCACGCTGTCCAGATCCAAGAGCCTCTCTCCGTCGTAGGTGAACGTAAGCACAAGGAGGTCGTCCACCGTCACGTGCTCCAGGATCTCTGTGACCCGCTTCTCTAGCTCGCGCTTGCACGCGGTCGACGCGCGGAGATAGATCGCGCACCGAAGGAGGCAGCAGAGAAAGTTGATCGGAAACGCCGCTTTCTCCGCCGGGAAGAGCGGGACTATAGACTGCAGAACCTCGCGTTGTTCGCTTTTTCTTGACTCCGAATCCGAATCACCGGAATGCGCCGACAGGATTCCTCTTCCGCCGCCGCTGTGGTCGCGGACGAGCTCCCGCAGCGCTCGTTCGGTGTACGTGATCAACGCTCCGGCGACGGATAGATACCTAGCGCCTCGCTGTTTCATGGCGGCAATTACCTTTGCGAATGAATTTACGTCGAGCACGGCGAGCTCCTCCGTCCACCAGTTCGGCGGCGACTGGCTCGGAAAGTTCATCTCGCGGCAAGCCTTGGAGCTGATTACGTCAACGCAGCGGTCAACGACGTTGATTTCGGTGGCCAATGGGAGAAGCTGCCGGCAGGACTTGAGAACCGCGATGGCGCTGTGGAGAGTGGAGACGCCCACCTGTGAGAGAAAATCCTCCGTTCTTCCGGCAAGGTTTCCGTCGCAATACTCGTCGGTCATCTGGAGGAATACGGCGGCGCAGTGCAGTGGAGCGACGTTGTGAACGGTGATCTCGAAGTTGACGCCGTAACAAAACTTCACTACTTTCTCGAAAGCTTCTTGGCCTCCAGGTATGTTCGTGAGGTCTATTCTGGTTAAGTCACTCTCCTCTGATTCCATTATGACCTTTCTGATGGAGTTGCTTTTTGCGGCCAGAATAAACTGTTAACAAATCCAACACTTACAAATTCAATACCCAAAATCACATATATAAGAAGAATTGATGAAGTTCCTTGCAACAGTGCAAAATTTTGGTACCTTGTGGAGAGAAAAATTGGCTTCTCCCACTGCAACAATAACATCGGTTGGAATTTCTGGGGAGAAAATCCTGCAACAACAATTGATTCATGAAATTTATTCTCATAACAACTAACATTAACACAACTCACTAATTGATTCTTGAAACTGTGCATAGGAGAATAAGTTAAGTCGTGAGAATATTGAAAATGAAGGAGCCGAGTGGTGTTTACCATTGCCCGGTTCTCTCCATGGCAAGGGATAATCTGGTGGGGCTGGGGGTTGCCATGGATGATGTAGTTGGTTTTTCGTGGTCTGAATAGATTAAGGGTTTGAGAGTAACAGCGGGTTATATGGCGTGCTTGGTTGTTGCTATAAGGAGATTGTTTTTATTCCTGTACATTCATTTCATTACGGTGACTGTTGTCTAGTAATGAGTTGAGTTTGTCACTGTGGTCCAAGTCTGGCATGCTTTCTTTTCACTGGCTTGTTGTTGTCTTATTTATCCTTTCATTAAAGTGATTCTTTTTAAGCTCAGAGTATCACACTCTTCATAACTTAAATTTAAGACAGTTCATAGATTTTTAATTCGAAAAGGGAGTAGCACAGATGATAGATATGAAGAGAAAAAGAAAGGTGAATAAATGTTATAAGATAAGTAGGTAATTTGAAAGATGAGGAAAAAAGTAAACTAATCACGTATGATGAAAAATTATTATATATGTAGTACTCTTATCTAATGATATTCCATGTTTTAATTCCTAGCCTCAGAAAATTATTAGATGATTCTTAGCAATCATTATCTACACAGTGATATTTTAATTTTTATAGTTAAAAAAATTGAATGTATATCATATGAAAACTGTTCTACACGAGTTCAGTGACTCCCAATAAACTTTCATTGGTTAACCTGTCACCGTCAAGGACACAATATTCACAGCAATGAGTTGCTTCTGAAAAAAGCAGCTGTTTGCCTTTGCTTCTTTCTACTCAAACTCATGTTTAGAGGCTATTGATTCGAACCAAGCTCACGGTTAACCCGCTAGCTGCTTCCATACAAGTGGGAAGTTTGAAATTGACCTTTAGCAATGAATTTTTTTGTAGCTACACGACCTCTATTTGCTACTATTTTTTTTCTTCCTGAGGTTATCTTATTCTGTTTCCTTTTTCTTAACCTTCATTTTCTGTTTTTCACTTTCTAGAATTTATTCTTTAATGTTTAGGATTTCTGGCGTGTAGCTTTTCTTCCCACATAATTTGCACATGGGAAGCTTGGAAAGTTATCCAGATTGATCAATAGTACTTGCTAAAATTATAGTCCACAAAGGATTGGTTTAGTGGTTATTGATTCAAAGCTGAAAGTCGGTGGGTTATTACCAAGCAGAAGAAAGAATTTGGTGGGTTAACCCTGTAAATAGCAAGCAGAAGAAAAAAGTTAAAGGATGAAAGAAAAAAAGCTTGCATTCATATCATATTTGGGCGAATCATTCATTCATGAACTCCTAGGAATTTCGAGTTACCATATCCAGCTTGTTAGATTTTGTTATTCGCCCCCTCAATTATAATTCTCATTGAGAGAGACAAAAAATAACAAAACATGAGTTGACCTTAATCATGTCGTCGATTATGAACTTCTGTATAATGTAACATTAAAATAATAAAATAATGTCTACCTCAATATTTGAGTGTGACAAAATGTTCCTCTCGCTGATAATCCTAACTAGATGAAGTATCAAAAGTGATAAAAAGAAAAGATGTGTACCAAAACCAATTAAATGCAGGAAGGAAAACTGGTGCTTGATATTATATGTTCAAATTTAATGTCACCATCCTAAGAAAGAGAAGAAAAAAAAGCACATTATTGAGCACCGTATAAAGTTCAATGCTAAAAATATTAGCATAGAAAAGCTTAATAAACAAGTTTCAACTCCTAGTAAAATAGGCCATAGGCCATGAACTGTGATTCGTACTCATATTACTAAACGGATTCATTCCGTCTGTACCTAAACCAAGTCGGATATTTCTTGATTCTTTACCAAACTCTGAAAACTCGTCATCAAATTTCTTATATTGAATAGAATCAGCTGGATGTCGGTACATTCCATCACATTTCCTCTCATATGTATGTCATTTAAGATTCTTAGCATCATTTGTGTTTGAAAACAATCACTTCATCCTTAGAATGATGGGAAGATACCACATAACCTTCATTGGGGTCCATGCTTTTCTATCTCTTCCATAGTATCATAATCTTTTTGTTTCAACTTATAACATGATAACTCACACCTCGGACAACTTTTCAACAATTTAAAATATTTCCTGTATAATTTACAATCATTAGGACATGCATGTATATCTTTTTATACTCCATACCCATCAGATAAAACATTTTTTTGGCCTCATAATTACGATTAGGTAGAGTATTTTTCTCTATAAGCATATCCTTCAACAATTGAAGCAATTCCGTGAAGCTTTTATTAGTCCATCCATTTATTGTCTTCAAATTTATCAATCTTAACACCGCTGAAAATCGTGTAAAGTTAGTTGATCCAGGATACAATGAAGTCTTTGCATAACTTGACATACGTTTATATCCATGCGCTTCTGCAAAAGACTCATCTCCCACATCACGAATCATGTCCTCCAATCGATCATCATGTACTTCACCATGTAATGCATCGGATCCCACATATTCTTCAGATACGGAAACACGTGGTAAATTCAAGAATTCACAATGTCATGTCCAAGTTGTATAAGATCAAAGAAACTTATCACATAGAAGGTGCTCCATGATTTTCTTAACATTCAATCTCCTTCCATTCAAACAATTAACGCATAGACACCTAATCTTTACTCCATCATTACCACTATTATTGGCATTACGTTGAACAAATTGTATAAATTCTTTTACTCCTCTTTAATACTCATCACTTATGTGAACATAATTAATCTAATTTCGATCTATTATGTTCTGTAGTGGTTATTCAGGTGTTTACTAATGATTGTAAAATCTCACATTTGTCGAGGGTCGAACACCCTCAGACTCAATACCAACATGTATCAATTGCCGAGAGTCGAACATCTTTGGACTCAATAGAACAGGTATCAATTATCGAGGGTCGAACACTCTCAGACTCAATACCAACACGTATCAATCGTCCAGGATCGAACACCCTCAAACTCAATACCAAAACAATAATTTTATTCTAACCTAACAACTAACATAATATAAATTAATAATAAATACAAATTATAATAAATATTAAATATACTAATTAAAATCATTTAATTAATTATAAATAGTAAATAATATAAAACTATCTACAATCTAATAATTTAATAATTCTACTCGAACATAAAAACTAAAAAAAAAATTAAAAAATTAAAAATTATAAATTATAATAAATAAAAAATAAAAAAATTTATAACACTAAAAAAATATTAAAAAAATTTAAAATACCACCAACCTTGTGAGTGAAGACAATGGTGGTGGTGAAGAGCGGCGACAATGGCAATGGCAGTGACAGCAACGAAGAACCAAATGGAGGCACAGTGAAAACCCAAAGAACAACGTGCAAGGCAATGAAACATTAGTAGGTATCAAAACCTTCACAACAATGGAGAAAATAAACAAATAAGAGAAACAAAAATAAACAAATAAACAATGGTGAAGAAGAAGTAGAGAGCTCGAAAGAAACTTACACATTGGCTCGAAGATGGCAATGGTCCGAAAATGACAATGACTCGAGATGAAAAAGAAGCATAAAGAGCAAAGAAGAGGAAAACAAATCGTCACAAGATAAGAAAATATGAAAGCGTAACTTACGCGCAATGAATTAGTGTAGTAAAAAGACTTTAAAACGGCGGCTATGGTGTAAAGTCATCATTTTAGTCCAAAACATTTCATAAAAAAAGGCGACTTTATCGTTTTAGACGAATTTAATTTAAAAAATATCACCGTGTAGAGACAACGTCTATTCGTAAAAATGTTATAAATGTATTCTCATAAATAAAAATTTTATACTAGTGGACATATATATTCATCTCTAGTCTCTATGTGATCCTTAAAAATTAATAAAGTTAAATTGATTTAAAGAGTACCCTTGCAACGATTTTTTTTGAACCAAACCAATAACATTAAATAGTAATGTAACAAAATATATAAATATTTATGTTTATATACTAAGTAAATTGGTGTTTTGGATACTGCGCATCTTGCTTCTATTTTTTTATATAAAATTAAAATATCCCTTAAATATTTTAATTAAATTATTTATTTTTAATCGATAAAAAAGTACTAAGTAAAGAATAGTAGTAACGTGCATTAATATACCACTGCTAAGAGTCAATTTCATTTATATTTGTTGGATTGAATAGTTTTTTTTCATTTTTTATTAGAGTCATGCATTATATAATTTTGTTTGTTTTCTTATTTTTATTTAATTTTTTTCTTTAATTACTTTCAATATAATTGTTTAGAATATTTACCTTTTGTTTTTTCTTTTCATAAATTTTGGAGAGTCTACGTTTATTTTTCAAAAACTAATTATGAAGAATTGGGTGGAAGATGGCGATGGGATGTGAAGTGCATGGGAGGAATTGAAACGGCAACATGCACATGCATGTATTTGAATTCAGCAAATTAGGGCAGCGTATCTCCTCCACACAAAAAAACAAGTGGCTGTGACGCTTCGACAGCGACAGCAGAATGATACTAGGATACAGATGCGCCACGTCAGCCGTACACTCCACATTGTCCCTGTCTAATCCACCTTGGATCCACCATCTTTCTTATCCATATTTATACCTTTTTTAATAATATAAACCCTAATATATAATATATATATTTTTCATTATCATGTACCTAAATATTATAAATGACTGTTCATGTTAAAAAGTGGGTTGGAGAGAACGAATTCTTAGCCTGAAGTTTCATTTTTTAAAATTATTTTTAAGAAATTGGTTAGTCGAACTTTTATGGAAGTGTTAATTCTTTAATTCTTATAATTAAAAATAAATAATTTGAAATATTTTATTTAATAAATAAATTATTAAAATTAAGGTTAGAATTGTTTAAACAATGGTAAACCAATTATTAGTTTATAATATAATAACTTTAATTAATTTTATGAATTTGAAAAGGAGCAAGTTATATTAAAAGTGAAATGATTATTTGTAATATTCTATAAGAGTTACATTTTAATCTGATTATTTTATAAATGATTTTGTTCAAGTTCGACATATATCATCGTTAGGGTCAATCACATTTGAAGTATTGTTCATTTTGAAGGTAGGTGTTTCCTCACGGTTTTATTCTTAGAAGGCGTCTCAGTACGTTGACTCCTAAACGATTATATTGGCGGTACCGAAACATATTTAATTCATGCTTAAACTTTATAATATTATAATTGAAAATATTGCTAAATTTTATATTTATATATATTTTGTTAAATATGTTTTTTAATTGTTAAATGTTTTGTACCGATTGAATAAAACTAATGCATCAAGATAAGATAAGGAGATACACGACAAATCTACTTAACAAATAATGTAACACGCGATAATTTCAGTAATGTTGTTTTAGCCAATATATACATTAAGGACGATTCATAAACGAAATAACTCAACATAAACACATTACTTTATTTTCACTAAGCATACCTATAGAGCACACATTTACAATAGTGACAGGTTGTTTGTTCTTTTCTCCATTCCCCCTATAATTATGAAGTCTTGTTGGAGATCGCACATCAACTATATATTATAACATTTTGTAGTATACAAATGAGTGCAAATTTCGGCTTATAAGTTAGAATCATTTAAAGTTTATACTAATGAGTGTTTTTTGAGCTTATCAAACTATTTGTTATCGACTAGAACATTTATAGTGTTAAAATGGGTGTAAATCTCACATTATAAATCAGTTTTACAATATTTAATTATACTTAATGTGAGTTTTTTTTTTTCATACACTTAGTATGCCTCTGTCTCCATTTTCTTCAACATTGTGCATCCAATATATGTTATTATCTCCCTATATTGTTTGAAATTTCTCCGAGATTATAATTGCCAACTTAGTCTCTTGATACATGCCACATCAATCTCCTCCTTTCTAATTATATCCCTTAAATGTCTATCTTTCTCCTTTCCTCTTAGTCTTAAGCCTCTAGAATTAAAGCTTGTGATTTTCATTGTGTCCTATCTTTATTCCCTTCCTCTGTTTTCTGTTTACTATTATTGTTTCTCACTTTCATTTCTTTAATTCACATTATTATGTTATCTTCATCCACTATATGCATGAAGCTTACATCAGTTTTCTTTAAATCGATAATCTCGATGATGGATTTTTATGCAATGCAATCTCGTGTTTTAAATATTTTTTATTTTTATTTTATTCTAATTATTTTAACATAACAAAATTTCTTATTAAAATCAAACTAATATACATGAACCAAAAAAAAATATTTTAAATGAAAATTAAACTTGATTAGTTAATTTTATTTTAAACATAAAATATCAAGATTTCTTAGCTAAAGAATAATTTGTGTAATTTAAGCAAATAAAAGAGGAATGTATTACACGGATAAAGATTTATATTTTAGGTTATTAAAAAAAATCATATTTATACACCTTTTTTATATTATTTTTCTATTCATATGTGTTTTAATATATTTTTTTAATTAAATTAATAATTTTTTTGAGTTTAGTTGACTAGACACCATATTTAGTTAATGACTTAATCATTGTATCTCATTTATAATTTTTATTTAAAAAAATCATTGTTCTACCTGTAATTAGTGTGTAACAAAACAGAAATGAGAATGAAGTTACCAGAGTGTAATGTTTTTTTTAACAAACAAAAGTTAAAATATTGTGAAAATATGTCCCTCTCTCAAAATTATGTATGCTTATTATTTATGAGAGGAAACGCGTTTATGAAATATTTTTCTTCATTTGATATTTTATAATTTGTTAAATAAAATGGGGAAAGCCAGAAAAGGCAAATATTCATCCAATAGTGAAGAGAAAAATAAAATGTAGTGAACTTTCTAAAAGAAATTAAAATTCTTCTTCTTCCTTTTATATATATATATTTATTTATGTTCAGAAATATTTTATAAGAAATTGTTGATTTGTTTTTTATTTCTTTCACTTTCTTTATTAACTTAGATATACCTTGGTTGGATGAAATTAGTATTTTTTATATATAAAACAACATATTTTAAGCTTCTAAAGTAATTTTCGTAGAAAGAGAAACAAATATAGTAAAATTTAACATGACGTACCATTGATTTTGACGTACTCCACATAATTCAAACTATCATTATTTACAATTGAAAAAATTGCACTACAACCAAAACATCTATGAGAGATAAGACATAAGTTTGTAGAATTGTCTACTTTATTTTAAAATCAATTATTTTTATTAGCACAGGCAAGTCTAAACGCTGTGTTTCTACCAGGTCAAGTAATATTTACGAATAATGAAAGGTTCGGATTCTTTTTGTTTGTATTTTTTAAAAATAATTATTTAATATTTTCAGAAATAATTTATAAAATTTTAATTAATTTAAATTTATACAAAAATATCTTATATTTTATTAATTAAATATATTTAAATATAAAAATCGATTTATAAATTTTAATTAAAAAAATTACAAATTCACTTACATCAATTAGAAACTATATTAAATTTTTCTTACAAATTCATTATACATCTTAATTTAAATAATCTCATTTTTTTCATATTTTTATTTCAAATTACTTTAAATTTCTTCCCTCAAATTTTCACATTTATCCTCTCTGATTAAAATAAATCATTATAGTCCTTTGAAAGGATAGAAGAGAAAGGGTTCCATGCAAGTTTAAATTGGGGGTGGTTGGAAAGAAAAAGAAAAAAAAAAACGAAGAAAGAGATAGAAAAGTGGATGGGTTTGCACTAAGAGAAGATAAGTGAAAAATAAGAAAAAAAGTTTGTATGAGATAAAATTGATATGACTAAGAAAATAGTAAAATTTGTGTTACGTAAAATATTACTAATATATTCCTGGATTGTTTTTTTAAGAGTGTGGAAATTACATTTGAATGGTGAATAATTATGTATATAAATTGTAAAAATATATTTAGAAATATTTATTATAATTTTAGAACTATATATATATATATATATTTATATTTGTAAAATTAGTGAAGTTGTTTGAAATTTAATTATTAATATGACTATAAATCCATTTAAAAATTTGTAATCACTAATAATAATGATAATGTGGTTAAAGTCAAAGAAATAAAGTGTTGGTGATGTAGCTATTTTATTAAATGCTTAGAAGCTTTAAAAATATCATAATATAATGATTTGAAGGCTCCATAAATTTTGAGTGCCCTACTCAAAACTAAGTGAGTGTTATCTATTTTAGTGCTTCCCTTGGTTGGTATTAAAAGAAATAAAGTTGACATTTGTGTTATGTCTACACTCCACTTTAATCTCAACAATGTGAAATGACAACTTCAAATTGACATTAACATGTCTAGAACGAAAATTACATGGCCTTTGTGCCATGTTACGAACAAAGTAAATGTTAATTTAGTGAGTGAAAATAATGTTCCGTGTTAGAAATAATTGATTATATCCAACATAAACATAATGGGTAAAAGTTATTTTTATACAGTCTCCCTCCATCCATCCAACATTAATCTATGTATGTTATGGAATTTCATTTATTTTTTACTCCAAAATTTGAAAACAATTTTGTACTGATCCTTCCCCGGACATTGACTTAGGTCAAAATCAAACATATGGTGGGACCCACCAAGGAGGTCCCAAGGAGGAAAGTCAGTAGGATTGACCGCTTTGGGCGTCGTCAGGTTTAGGCGTCGATAGTGTCACCCCCGATAACGGGTAGGGAAGACCATGGAGGGGGCGGCACGATAAGAGGCCACGGTACGGGCGAGGAGGCCTCGGGCCCCGGTACCTCAGAGCAGTAATAAAGAGAAGAGAAAGGTGGCTTCAAGGCCATATTCCCAGTACCAGCAGGGAGTAACCTGACTTGCGAAGTACCCACGCCACCTCTGGAGAATCCTTGGGACAGATACGACCCGGGAGAGGGTCACGCCCAGGGGTGAGCCACGTGCATGGTACGAGAGAAAGGCTGATACACTTCCGGGGCGAGTGACTAGAACCTGGGGCGCATGAGTTGGCACCCAGGTAGTCACCCCTTGTGCCAGACGCACTTCGAGGAAGGAAGACTTACACGCTGGAATTTCCCTAAGTTGGGTTACAGCGTCGTAAGGCCTTCCACGTGGAATTGCGATTAAGTCAGAAGGGCCACGTGGCAGTAAGCACTAAAACCCAAGGTATATAAGCTTCTCTGAAAGCTTAGTGAGGTATGCTTTACACGTTTTTACACAGACTCTAATCATTTGCTCGCTTACACACTGTATGCACGAGTGATTGGAGAGAGAGAGAAGTTAGTTACAATTAAGTTATGCGCCTTTAGAGCATCACAGTTACGGTGCTCCGATACGGAGATGTTTGATGTTTTCTGCTTGCTGACTTGATCGTCGGAGTGCAAACGGCCGCGAGGACGCCCTTTGTTCTCTCTGTTTCAAGTACTCACGGCGGGATAGAGTGAAGATTTGGAACCAAGACGAAGCACGTTCTGGTCAACTGGCAGGAACAAATTTCAATAATCAATGAATTAAGAGAAAAAAAAAACAAATTTCCCACTCATAAAGAGTATACCTTAATGTTATCATTTTGTCACAATTTCTTTAAAACAATTCACAAGTTGAAGGACAAATTTGTAATTCAAATTATAAATTCAAGAATAATTCGATAATTGATTGCACATTTGACTCATTTCTCCTCGTAAGGATTGTCACCAAATACGAAGGTTCATGAGACTAGTTATAAGAAGGGGTAATGAAAGAAAGAGGAAAGGGAAACACGATTATAACATATCATGCAAGATGTTCAGTAACTACATGGTAAAAGTCTGGTGCCAGAAGCTATCACAATTTTTTAAACATTTTTTCATTAGGATACCAAAGAGACTTTCTTGTGTTGGAGGATCTTTTTGACTCAAATTTTAATAAAGAACTTTTGGTTATCTCACATAATATCTTTGAAGGATTATTGATTGAATTGTGATGTAGATATTTTGAAAAAGCAAGATAGTGATAAAAATTGAAAAAAAAAAGTTATCTCACTCAAACTCAATGAGATAAGTAAGATGATGATTAATCATTATTAGTCTAATTTATAAGATGAGAATATAAAAATGTTAGAAATTAGGAAAAAATTTACGTCACTCAACTATATGAGAGAACTAAGTATAGAAAATCATCACTTATGACTTAACTCATACGATAAAAAAACTCTAAGAGAAAAAAAATTCTCTATTCCTGCTTAGATTAATCATTAATGTATCACAAAAGAAATAACATTTTAGAATAAGCAAAATAACAAAGTTACTCGTAACTTAATGTATGATACAATTTAAGATAAGAATTAATTCAATTCATTGGGTTTAATCCACCTTATAAATGAGTTAGTTCGATCGGATTCATTTAAAAATATTTGTCTAACCTAATCTATCACGAGTTAGTTAATTAAATAAATCAGTCAAGTTTAAATTTAAAATAATTATTTTAAAAAATATGTTATTTTATATATTTAACAAATATATAAAATATTGAAAACTGAAAATTAAAAGAAAAAATAATAATTGGGCCATATCAATTTATATATATTGCAAATTAAACGGAAAATTAAATCGAACAAAATGAATTAATACGTATTTAAAATAACAATTTTTAAGAAATAATAAGATTAAAAAATTGGCATTACATTTAAAATTTATATCTGTATTTTGATGCGTTTAATGAATTAATTTATATTTTATTTTGATTATTATAACGAAACTAACTTTTTATGAGGAGTTTCTTTTACTTGTTTTTAGTTTTTTTTTTTTTTACTTTAATCACCATTTGAAGTGAAATATATATTTTTAATGACTAATTTTTGTTCGAAGAATTTGTGCGAACACTTTTAATGAGTCTCTCTTTTAGATATTTTTATTTATTTATAAAAATCGAACTTGAATTTTGAGAAATTTAATCAAGCCAAGTAATGAAATATTAGAATACAAAGAATGAATCTAATTTAAATGGAATTTTTTAGATTTTAAACAAAGATAAAAGGATAGTATTTTAAAAAATTAATTAAATTAGTTAACTCTTTCTCTTAATATTATTTTGAACTTTTTTGCCTCTTTAACTTTGATATATAATAGATAACGTAGTCAACATTTATTGTGTGGGGATCAAGAGAACGAAAGGTTGGCTTCTACTCTTTTTCTTCTTCTTAAAAGACAACTTTATAAACTCCATATTCATCTTAAACAAGTATCACAGACTATGAGCACTTTTTTGGATGCAAAATTGTAATGAAATCGGATGATCTAGTAATATTTAGTATCGAAAATCACTACCAGAAAATCATGAAATAGAAACCAATTTTTAGATATCAAAATAATTAGTTGCAATAGTAACTAGAGTAAAGATCATTTTAGAAACTAAAAAAAAAATTGGTTTCTAAATTAGTTTATATTATTGTTAAATAACTACCAATTATTTAGTTTATAAATTTGGTCTTTAAACCTTGGTTGCTAATTAGATATCAATTTAAAAACTATTTAACAATAATAAAAACTAATTTAGAAACTAATTTCTTTTTAGTTTCTAAAATGGTCTCTAATTTAGTTACTATTGCAACTAATTATTTTGGTATCTAAAAATTTATTTCTATTTCATAATTTTATTGTAATTAATCGGTTAATGTAGAAATCTCAAGATAAAAAAAAGATACAATAAATTAAATAATTATACTATTATGATTATACACATCAAATAATAAACACTATAAACATAGTAGATATACGTTTTTATTACAACATTGATAACATCCAAACACTAAATATTTAATCGGCAAAAAAATCTTTGGTAGTTGCACTGAAGGAACAGTCGGTAATAAGAATTGTGTAGGCACTTTACAAGACAAAAGAAAATGCTATGAATGTATGAATTGAGGTTTAAGTTACGGGGAGTTAAACAAGTTGATTTAAGGTTTAATTAGCTTATGAAAATATTTTGTTGAATTGAAGGTGGCGAAAAGGATTAGTTTGGTGAATTTTACAATTTAGAAAATAATTAATGGACTTGTTAGTTGACAGCTATTTTTAATGTGTAAAAAGTGTGTTTGCAACAATTAAGAATGATAAACAGAAACCTTTCTTTAAATTTTGCAAACTAAATTGGGTTTCTATGATTTTCTACGGCAAGTTGGATACAGATAGATAATGCTAGTTGGGTTTTGATGATTTTATCTTTGTATTTTCACTATAAAAAATTATTAAATAAAAACTAAGTTTAGAGAAAAAAATAATTAGTTATTATATTGATTAAATTATATACTATTTTAGAGATTAAATAAATTATTAGTTTTTAAATTAGTTTTTGTTATTGATAAATAATTTATAAATTGATATCTAATTTTTGTTATCAAATTTTAGTTTTAATTTATTCTTAAAATTCTTTATGAATATGTATAATATGAGATGTAAGTTACACTATACCTAATATGAAAATTTTTATAAAAAAATAAAAAATTGGCGTAAATATTTAAAATTTAGAAAATATATTTTTATATATTATTTAAAAATAATTAATTTTAAATTTAGGTAAACAAATTTATTTAGGTTATTATTTTAAGATTACACGATAAGTGAGGTGAATTGAATGAAAGTGTTTATAAGGTGAGGCCCACTGGGCTTATCCGTATCTTCTCCTCGAAGGTGGAAACCACAAATTTTTGTCTTTTGTTGTATACTAGGTTGCTTTCAGCAACTAAATTGGGCCCTTTCATATGTTTTTATAAGCAAGTTGGACACAGATTGATGATGCAAGTTGGATTGGAATATCTTTGTGGTGCCTCTTATCCAATTACACAAAATATAGGTAACCTTTTTTCTTTTCTTCAATTCACTATCTTTTTAATCTCAATATTTCTTTCAGTTACTAGTATTCACACACTTATATGACTAATTGTAAATAATTATTGAGTGACAAAAATGTCTTTTAAGATTTTTTACTCAAAATTATCGTCTTGGACAAATACACTTTATCAACTCCTTTTTATATGTAAAAGCGTAACATATATATAGATTTTTATTAATAATAAAAAAATTGCTAAAAAATATGACTAACTTTCTTTTAGTAAATTTCACTTTCTAATTATATTTTTCTATTTAGAAGATTCAATTTTCTTCATACACATAATAGCAAATGAAACTCATTACAACATACTTAAAGGAATTCAATCATTACTAATTTTATTGATAACCATGTCTTATTTAGGAAATCGAAAGTAATTAATTTATTCGTCCAAACTGTACCCCATCCATAAATATATTTATCTTACTTAGAAAGAGTTTGCATTAGTCTATACTATATTTAAAAATAAAATATGAAAATTTTAATATTTGATGTATATGAAAAATTATGTTTAGAGACATTTTTACAGTAGAATCAAGGTAAGTTTTCGTATTTAAATAACAAACTGCAAACTGGAAATTAAACGAGTTTATTTTGAAAAATGTATCTAGCAAGAATATATTTAGTAAACAATTTTAATTGGAATTATTTTTGAGGTCTTTATGAAAATTGTATTATGAGGGATTGATGCATTAAGTTCACACCTTGTTACATGGTACACAGACCAAACAAACCATTAGTATTGAACTCACAACAACTCGTCTTTTGGATCATTTAGTCAAAATTATAGAATGTTACGATGAATCGATCTCTTGATTTGGTAAGTTACACACATAATAGAATTAATTAAGAATAAAACTTGATTATTGCCTAAGAGTGTAATTAAGCGAACATTGGACTTGAATTAGTCTAGAATAATCTCTTCCATAGAAAATGATCTATTACAAGATAAATAGGTGAAAACTTTCTAGATAAAAAATAATGAATGTTTAAACCATGGATTTGTAACTTGAATATAATCACTTATGAAGGGTGGTTATGGATTGGATTTTAGATAATCTAAATCCAAATATTTGGATTAGATTTATAATTCAAATCCATATTTTTTATAAAAACAATTTGAAAATCTAAATCCAAATATTTGGATTGGATTTTAAATCCAAATCCATATTTTTATATAAAAAATAAATTGTATTTTAAATCAAAATTCATATTTTTAAAAACAATTAACATAATATTAATATAGTAATATATAAAAGAGTTGAATATTATATAAATATTAAGAAAATATAATAAAATTATAATTTAATAATATAAAAAATATTAAAGATAACATAATATAAAAAAAAATTAACATTAAAATACACCTACCTATAGTATTTTAATTAAAATTTGAAAATATTATATTAATTTATTATCTATAAAATATTGGAGCAAATAAAATATTGAAACAAATAAAATTATAAAGAAAATATAGAAAGGTGGTTTGGGTAGAGGAGTAGAGAGAGACTACTTCCAAATATTTGAATTGGAAATTTGGATTTTCCAATTTTAAAACCTGTTTAAACAAAATGGAAATTTGATATGAAAATATAATAAAATATGGATTAAATTAAAAATTAGATTTAGATAAATGATTTTTTATTGGATTAGAACAGTGTAAAAGTGGAGCAGTTTGATCAAACTAGATTTTTTGCCTACTACTACTTATGACTTGAGTGTGAAAGTACTTTTACAGATACTTCATACCAATAAGCTGACAGGAAGAGAGACTCAAAAAAGAATACGAAGGATCTCATATAAGAAATATTTAGAACTGTAAGAACAAAATAATAATTTATCTCATAAATGTTATTATAGATGTTAGGTTTCATACCAACTTAAATAAAGAGGCTACTTTGCAAAGTGATCCTGGGTAGGTTAGGGATTTTATAAAAGGAACTTGTATTAAGAGTATTTGGAGTGACAATTGGGTTGTTGAGACATGACCAATAAGATTAAGAAGGCCCATATACATATTTTTTCTCATACAGATATGTTTTCTATTTACATAAATGTGATGGCGACCATAATGATATACAATAATTATAGTGGTCAATGAAATAAATAAAAGTTGTACCAGTAAGATGACGGAGAAGAATATTTTTTATTCTATATTCTATATTTTATTTTTAATCTAACTCTCATATGATAAGTTTTTAACTGGTAATAAATATATAATATTTTTTTTTTCTAGTTAAGATATATTGGGATCCGTATAGCTAAAATAATAAATTTATATCATTCTATCAACTTAACAAACAATATATGAAAAAAAGAATATAACAACTTATAATAATACTTTATCTTTTTTATCCCAAAAACCTATTTTTCTTTAGCATATGACCAGAATTGAAAGGAAAAGTTAAACTATAAATGTATAATACTAAGTATATCTATAACTTCTCATGGCAGGTATTCTGTCTTTATCATTTTGTAAGTGTTTTGCATTTTTTTTTTGAGTCGTGTTGTGATATTTCTGCTTCCTATAATGGTGATATTGCACAAGTAATCATAAAAGTATTAAATTGCTCTCTATTTATTGATAGCAAAAATAAACTCTATCTTTTTAATGTTCTAGCCTTCAAGTTACAACATATTTAGTTTTGGGTTTTATCATAAAAGAAGAAGGTTTGTTTAGTTCACATAAATGAATTCTTTTCACTATTTGTTTCATAAATATTTAAAAATAAGAAATAAATTTTTGGATAAGATGATACTTTTATAAATATTCATAAAATAATTGGAATTTGTCGTTGAGATAAATAAAATGAGTAATCTTAGTTGTCGGTAAAACGTAGAATTGTTTGACTCTTTGAAAAATCAAAACCATATATTAAATGTGTATATGAGTGTGAAATGGAATGTAAAATTGAAGTGAATCATCCATAAAAACGTAATCATATTTTTATAAAATCTTTAAATTGACCCACTGATGTTTGTTGAACATTGAACATTATTGCGTTTCGTAATAGTGTATGTTTTTTTTTTTTTTATATTTTTTTTATCTTGAATGAATATAGTAATATATCGTATATAATATGTTGTTTGAATTTATGGAATGTGATGCGTCACTTTTGTTATTTAAGCCTATATATAATGCACTAAAGAAAATACAATCATTTATCCATGGTTTGAATCGGATGTTATAATGAAGACTTTATTTATTTATTCTATACTTACGGGCATGTCACACTAAATAAAACCTATTTTTAGTTTTAAAATCAATAATACTTTATTTATGTTTTTAATAGGATAGTTATATTTTCAATTGATTTTATGTACACAATCACTTTCCTTATGTTTTTAGTAATTTATATTTATCTTTATTATATTTTTAATGAGATGAAATTTCTATTTTTTTTAAATAACATACTAACTAAAATGTAAACAAAAAATTGAAGATTTAAAATATAATTTGTTTTGAAATAAGCAAAAACTAGAATATCACAAGCATAATTAATTTTTGACCTAAGAGACTAAGAGAAACTAGTTCAAGAAAAAAAAAAAAACTCACACTGATTTTAAAATAAACACTAAAAGAAACCATAAAATTAAAATCAATTTTAGATAAAAAATAATTAGTTGTTATAATGACTGAATTAGAAATTATTTTAGAGACTAAAAAAAATTGTAGTTTCTAAATTAGTTTTTATTATTGTTAAATAATTTTTAAATTGGTACAATTAATTATATACCAATTTAGAAACCACATTTAACAGTAATAGACACTAATTTAGAAACCAAAAGTTTTTTTTTTAATTTTTAAAATGATCTCTAATTTAGTCACTATAACAATTAATTATTTTTTATCTCTAAAATTGTTTTTTTATTTCATGATTTTCTTGTTGTGAAACATTCATCTCCTTTATGCTATTAATAAAGAAATATTTATATTTATTTTATTTTATTTTTATTTATAGTTGTTTATAATTATACATAAACATAATAATAAATTAATAAATTTAATTATATGTTTTTATAACTATTTATTTATTTTTATGTTCAAATAATGTTTTTCTTCATAATATAACTTTTTTATATTCATTTTAAAAAGTTTATAATTTAATAAAAATATAATTTTTATTATTTTAAAATGCTTTAATTTTTATATTTAAATATTTCAATTTTTTTATTTAAGTTTAAGGGAATATAATATTTTTATATAAAATAAAAGAGATGAATTCTATTTTATTGAAGTTATAAAAAATGAATATTATTGATTAAAAAATATATACAGAGATAAATATTGATTTAAAAATTAAAAATAATATAAGTATTATTTTATGAAAAATATAAAAATATCTATTTTAAAATAATAAGGATATTATTAAGTGCAATTTAAGATATAAATAAGTTCTATTATAAGAATATGTATTATAAAGATGATTTAGAATGATGTAAAGATAAGTGCAATTTATATAATTAAGTTCTATAAGTTAAAATAAAGGTAAATTGGATCTCATCCTTCCCAAGCAACTAATTCAAATTTGGCAACTTAATTATGATTAGAAACTAACATAAGTAGACTTCTTCTTCAAATTAAATATTGATTTAGACTTTTTTTGCTGCCTTTATATGATTAAGTATGTATTTCAATAATAATTAAAAAAATGAGTTGATTTGAGGATTGGAAAATTAAAAAAAGTAATTTATTATAATTTTTAATTAAAAAATGTTAAGCATATTAACATAATATAATAAATAAATTGGTTCGAATTGTATCTAAACACATCTTAATTTGTCAAACTTTAACTTGAATAATGGAATTTGATATAGTCAACCTCTGTCAAAGTAGAAAATTGGTTGACCGTTGTTCTTTTTATATATATTTATCAACTCAAAGTTGAATCTGCTTCAAATAATTTTTAAATATGATGAAAACGAAATTGAACACTGGTTGGCTTTTGGTGCATGATGCTTTCTATGTTTGCTATATATAAATATAATCTGCATTAATATTTGTTTGTACTTGTGACTTAAAAATAAAATAATATTTATTTTAAAATATATTATATAACCATAATGTTTTATATTTTTTTATAGAAACGCATAATTTAAGAAAAACAAAAACATAATAATATTCCTAATTCATAATGAAAATATTTAAAGCAAATGTTTACCAATATATTATCATTTTAATGCTAAGTTTACCATATAAATTTTTCTTCAACTTCTTATTCTTAAAATTATTCACTCACTTCAAGTCTATATGCACAACTTTTTTTTATCCTTTATATATAAGAATTTTATTTTACACCATCAAAGTGAAACTAAATTATCTTAAATGGAATCAGGGGTAAATAAATCTAAAATGGATATTGTTTAATGTAAGATAGTTTTAAAGTAGAAGTGATAACTAATATGATGTTCGAATATTTTATTTTTAAAGTGAGAATTTTATATCATTATAAAATAATCACTATTTTTTAGAAGAAGAATTTTTTTTTATTTATTTTTTTTAACTTCATCTTTTATCCACTATAAGAAAATCGCAAATTATATACAAATTATTATATACAGATTAAAATTCGTACCCTAAACATTACATACGGATTATATTATTAATATAATTATTATTAATAATAATAAATATAAATTATATTAATAATAATAAGTATAATAAAAATCATAATATAAAAAAAAACTTATCTGATTTAATGGTTAATGCTTTGATTATATATATATATATATAAAATTTTCACGAGCAAGATTTTCTTTATTAAGGAAATATTGTATCACGCACACCCACACTTTTTTTGAAACACTGAATTTTACACCATAATACACATTGAAAGAAAGTTGATCCATGTATTATTCACTAATTTATTTATAGCCTTTGTTTCCAACAGAAATTAAAAACTATAATTTTAAAAAACTTAAAATAAACAAATAATTTTTTTTTCTTAGGAATGAAAACTAAAGAAATATATTCTGCGTCTTAGTTAGGAATGCTATAACTTTTATAAAAATAGCACTATAAACTAAAGAAAATAGTCTTTTGTAAGAGTTTAAATAAAAGAACTAAAGTCAGATAATTCAGATCACCCAAAAGTAAATAAAAAAACTGAACTCATATATATCTTACATTTTTTTTATGAAAAATTATTATTATTTTTTCTTTTTGTGGGAGTAATTATGCAATTATTTAATATTTATTTTTATATATTTGATCAATTATTTTTAATTTGAATTTTATGTTACTCATAATAACTTATATTTTCATTTTATATTGGAAATCGCATATCGATTAAAAATTGTGACAATTCATTCTTTATAAGTGGATGAAAACTCCATTTCATAAGTCGATCTTATGAGGTTGAGTTAGACTTAAAGTCGATTCTTAATATACTAAAATCTTTATTTTCATAAAAAATGTTATAAATTCTTAAAGGAACATTTTGTAAAATTTGTTCCTTTACTCTTTTGAAGTTTGAACATTCAAGTGCCTCTTTCTTGTGCAATTCAGCCATCAATGATCCAACTGTTAAATTAAGTATACAAAATATATTCTTATCTTTATGTAACACCTCTTGAAACAAAAATAATTTTAAAATTAAGGACCAATTCTATATTAGTAGCCTATATTTGATTCCAGAAAGTCAACAGGACCAGCTGCATAATTAAATTGAATGTGATTAATTATGTAACATGAATCTCTGGGTGTTTGGTTCCACAAGTTAAAAATGACCAACTCCACAACGAAAAGTTCTCTCCCTCTTTCTAATTAGTTAAGTTGATGCTTACGCATTCACCTATGTTGACAATTAAATTAGCTACAGTAATGAAAGTGATGGCCTTCGTCACCACTCCTAAACTACACCTGCAATTCCACGCTGCATTTGAGACCTGGTCAGAAGTTTGCATTCACCTCATACTAAGTTTTCAATGCTAATCTTCTTTGTTATAATCACATATAAAGTTATAGTCCACGTGTTGCTTCTCTCATAATATTTGCTTTCAGGTTAATTATATATACAATCTTCTGTGCTTTTGGGATAGGTTCTGTTGTGTTGTTCCCGCAAGTGGGGTTCATTTTTCTTGTTCTAAGCTTTCAGTAAGAAGGGTTTTCTTTTAAGGTTTGCCATCTTTCTGGGATTTTTTTCTTTCACTTGGATATGCATGCATGAAGTTGCTTTTGAAAAGGGTATTCTACTTTGATTTGATAGCTATTTGTGTTTTGGATTTAGAAGCATATATGGGGTGGTTTTTAAGTGCACGCAAATGAATGTTTCTAACTGGTGTTGTTGTTGCTAGGGAAAGAAAAGTAAAGCTAGAAGAGACAATCTAGAGGCTTGGTGCGTTCTGGGTTCCTGGGATGTATCTTTCAAAGGGTTGTAGGTGTGAAGTTGTTCTCTGTTTGTGGTTTTTCTGCTATTTCCTATTGGCTGCTAGTAAGGTCACTGACCCCACAGAAGGTATATTCCCCTCCGTTTTGTCTTTTGTTTGAATACCATGGTTTGCATTTTTCTTATGATTCTGAAAGTGGTAGTAGGAATGGGTTGCTTTAATTGCATATATTATCAAATGTTTTTCCCCCTTTGATGTGGATCAAATGGGTTTTTATCAATATATTCTGTTATAATGTAAAATATTATCAGTGAAGCTATTAGCAAAAAATGGAAATTTTGTATAAATATGTCTCTAGTAAAATAATACATCTCATTTTATTTGTTGTGATTGGAATAGTTCTCTCTCTCAAATTATTTACTACTTAGAATATCAATAAAATATTAATAAATTTTTCCCAATAATGGCCTCAAGAAATATGAGCTAGTAGATGTCCAGTTGCAACTCTGAAAGTAATTAATCATTTATGAAAATATGGGTGTTTTAGTCAAATAATATTATTTTATCTCAGAAGTGGGCATAAGTAAAAGCTTCTTATGATGTGTGCATTATCTTAATTTGACAAATTAAAGGAGATGGAGGGAGTAATATTTAGATTCAATAGAAACATTCATTTCTGGTTTTCTGCCAAAAAACATATGGTGCTGCTATAGTTTCTTTTCATTTATTTAAAAAATAATATGTTTATAATGTGTAATGTTGTTTTCATCTGGCTCTCTTGATAGTGTGATTATTTCATTTACTTTAACATGCAGTTGAGGCATTGAGAAGCATAAAGAGAAGTTTGTTTGATATTAATGGAAATTTGAGCAGATGGGATCGTGGAGACCCCTGTACATCCAACTGGACAGGGGTTATGTGCTCCAATACAACGTTAGCCGATGGCAATCTACATGTTCTACAATTGTATGACTTTAATCTCCATTTTTTGGTCCATGTTTTATTAACTTTTCTCCCTTTAATCTGCTCAGTTTTGAATGGATTTACGATGGTTGTTGTGAGTCCAAACTTTCTTAATCACTAACTGTTTAGATTAGAAAAGTTAGTACTCAAGTGATTACAACAATGGCTGTTAGGTATAAGTGCAGAAGGCTGTATGATGATATTTTCGTTCTATCTTGACAAATTCATATATCTTGAAGTCAAAGCAAAATTTCTGTTTAACTATACCTTTCTATCTTTTCATCAATTCTCTTTTACTTCTAGAACCAATACTATAATTTAATGCACTGCGCAATAATCCAGTGTCAAGCAGTATACACATGTAAGCTTCATAATTCAGATTATACTTTCTTGATTGCCTTTTGACACATCTCTTGGAACAACTTTTGCTACCACTATTGATACATTTGTTTGAGAACCTTTTATTTTTGTCTGTAGGCAACTACTGAATTTGAACCTGTCTGGAACTTTGGCACCAGAGATCGGCAACTTATCTTATTTGGAAATACTGTAAGGAAGTGGCTGCATTGGTGTTTCTAATGCAAACCGGTTACATACGAACACTTTTCAATTTTGCAATTTCTAGCTTCAAGTTTTGTAAAAATATAGATTCATTTGAATATTTCCATTCTGTAGCAGCTTGCAATTACTTCCTCTACTAATGCTTTTAATTTGCATTCTTGAAAGGGACTTTATGTGGAATGACATAAGTGGGAGTATACCGAAGGAGATTGGCAATATCAAAACTTTGAAACTCTTGTAAGTTTAGTCATCTATCTTGGCCAGCATGCTGGACTATGACACATGATTGAATGATTTAGTAGTCTTATATCACCTTGATGAATTTTTTGATTTGATTTCCTAGTCATTTATACATATTAGTACTTGAACAAACACATCTTGATAAAACGAGAGTAGTGTTTTCTTAGGAAGTTTAAGTCAAATACTTGTTTCTATAGGACTGAAATTAAATTCAATTGGTTGCATAAATAAACGGCTGGTTTTTTGACACAAGGAACTACAATTTCTGCCTTCTTTCTTATCAAATCATTTTTTTTGCAGACTTCTGAGTGGAAATAAACTAACAGGGGATCTTCCTGAAGAGCTTGGCCATCTTCCAGTGCTGGACAGAATACAAATTGATGAGAACAATATTACAGGATCCATACCATTATCATTTGCAAACCTGAACAGCACAGAACACTTGTAAGATTCTTTATGATTATTACTAAAGTTTTAAAAACTACCAATCTTGCTACTCGAATTCTTTTATTTATCTACCTTTGACATTTCCTTGCATGAAAATGAAAGAAAATAATGCCTTCTTGTTTTCCCAATGGAGCAGCCACATGAACAACAATTCACTTAGTGGACAAATCCCAGCAGAGCTTTCCAAACTAGGAAGCCTTATTCACCTGTAAGTTATTGGTGACATGATTGCAGTCATTGACATATTTCTCTGGCTTTTATTTAATCATTCATTTCCACATTCATATCTTGTTAACAAAATGTATCTTTGGACATGCAGTCTTCTTGACAACAATAACTTGACAGGAAATCTCCCATCCGAGCTCTCTGAGACTCCAAGCTTAATGATACTGTATGATTTATTATTGTGTTAAATAGGCTTCTTTGCATGGCTTTGAGCTCATTCAGTTATCCATTTTTTTTGGATGAATAGAGCGCATATTCTTTATGTATGTCAGGCACATCTTACTTGTCTTCCTCTGGTTTTTAATCTCTTATTAGATACTTTCATTCTTTCTGACAAAATGTCTGATTTTGACCAAATTAAGCTTTTCATTTGAATTTTACATGATAATATCCGCTGCCATTGTGGCCCTATCAAAATTTGTGGAGCACTATTTATAACTGTTTTGTGTATCTCTCTCTTCACTTTGCCAAGTCTAAAACTGACATGAGGCATTATTCCTTATGTAATTAAATTACCTATTAGTATACTACGTATTCTCATATTTCAAATATAAGGTACCATTAGAACTCTTCTTTGTTTTGAAATTTTTTCTTTAGATATGCTTGCCCTTGGAAATTTCTTAACAAATTTATGTTATGATACTCCCCTTCCATCTTTAAAATGTTTAGCCATTGCTTATTTCACAGAAGTGTGCATTTTTTTTTATCAGAAATGAATAAATAAAATTAAAAGATACTTGAGGTATCTCAACCCATATACAAAACCAAAAACAATTACACCCTGCTGGATACTACCAAACCCATACATAGAGCTTCTAGCAGGTAAACCAGGCTTTATAACTCCAAGGGCAGATCCAAGGGTGTTTTAACAAAACTAAAGGACTCTAGAACTAATTACCACCAAAACCTTCCTCGGGAACCTAGGGAAAGTCAGGCAAAAACCTACACGAGAAACCTTGGGTATAGATCCCAAAGGTCTTCACACCTGCTGTGCCCCCATGAGCTGCACAGAGAACTCCAAATGCAGACCCACTCCGGTACACCAACCCTTTGTCAGCCAAAAAAAAATGACTCCTGTTTGCTCACAGTACCAAATCAGTATACCACACCACTCCTTCACAGTCTACATCCTTAACAGAACTGTGCATTAACTTAGGGAGAACTGTTTTACTGAGACTTTGTTAAATAAAAGAGGCATTGACAATGTGTGACTATTAAATATGATTTGGTAGTGCATAAAAGAAAATTTGTACCTATTTTAGTTTTTTTGGGGGAGAGATAAGAGTGAGTGATAATGTACATAGATGGGGAATCTGGGATCAGTTTGTACTTAACCACCATTATAACTTGCCCTTCACCTCTGGCCTCCATAGACCAGTGTTTCAGACCTCTATGGATCCAAGGAAAAAAGAAGGAAATTATGAATTTATACAAGTTCGAATAATACAGTTGAAGGAAGGTCATTAAGTGGAATGTGATTAAGATCTCTAATGCTCTGACACCTTATCAGGGTTCAGAGATTTGAGAGGAAAATTTTAGAAAGAATTTCTGAATGATAAAAGTCAGAGTTCTATTAAAAGAATGTTATTTATACATAGACTGACCTAACTGAGTTGAAATTGACTGAAAAATAACTTTCTAACTGACTGAACAACATGCTACAGATCTAACAAAGGAACCTAAGCTAACTGTTGACAGATGATCAACTGTAGTGAAGATGGAGTAACATGCTCATACACTGTGAAGTGATGCCAACCTATTATTACAAATCAGAATTGAAAGAAGAGAAATTCTAAAGTTGAATATTATAAACCTAAGAAGAGAAATTCTAAAGTCATAATATTGGAAAGTTGCAATTTCTGTCATTGTACTTTTAGACCCTTTAGTTTTTTAATGTTTTTGTTTCTACAATGTTAGCTGAACTTTTAGACCCTTTACTTTTGTTTTTAAGTAACTTTTGGATCTTCTTGTTATTGCAGTCAACTCGATAACAATAACTTCGATGGAAATAGCATACCAGAATCTTATGCCAACATGTCAAAATTGTTGAAATTGTAAGTGCATTTTGTGATCTTGTGTTTGTAAGTAAGTTACCATTACAAGGAGTGGAGCTGTGGAAGCCTTTATTTTAATGTATGGTGAATAGCGATTTAAGAGATTCTAAAACCTTTGTGATTTCTAGTACATAAAACTTTCAATTAAAGAGAAACTTGCAAGGTGCTTAAACTATTAAAAAATACAATTATATATATTGTTTTCAAGTGAGTATATTCACATATTGCTGCTAGTTTGTTACTGTTGCATAAGGCTGATATCCAAATTATTTTGGGAAACTCTTATCATTTTCTCAATTTCCTTTTTCTATATTTGGAGGATACCACATTGTCATTCCTTATATTTAGTTATTTGAGGAGAAATGATCCGAGTGTAAGGTTGATGGTCCATATGTTCTTATTGGTTTTTCATGGCTTTATCAGAAGCCTTAGGAACTGCAACTTGAAAGGACCAATTCCTGATTTCAGCAGGATACCACACCTTACTTACCTGTAAGTTTAGCTATTTCATTTTCTTTCAAATTATTTTATGCATTGATTTTATTGGATTTTTATCAAAAAGAAGTGGCTGCACCTGACAAAATAAATGAGTTAGACAATGCACATGTTTAAAATCCGTCCAAGATGGTCAGTAACTGTTTCAACTGATTTCTGTTTCTATGTATTCCAGTGACCTTAGTTTCAATCAGTTGAATGAATCAATTCCTACCAATAAGCTATCAGACAATATGACAACCATGTAAGAACATCTATTACTTACAAATCTATTGGTCATGCATTAGTTGATTTGGGTTTCCCCTTACAAATATTTTCCTCATGTTAAGTGGTTGGAGAAAATATTCCAAATATGATTACATGGATTGGACTATGTTATAATTGTCTTACTATGAGGACTTGTGCAGTGACTTATCAAACAACAAGCTCAATGGAACAATTCCAGCCTACTTTTCTGGTCTTCCACGTCTTCAGAAATTGTAAGTTTGTCTTTTGTTTCACCCTTTCTTCTTCTACATCAAACCGTAATGTATTTCTACACATACACATACATACACACATATATAAAAAACTGCTATAAACAACAATTGTTAAGACGTGTCGTTCCCTATGACAGGTCAGTTGCAAACAATTCAATTAGTGGCACTGTTTCTTCTACCATTTGGCAGAACAGGACTTTAAATGCAACCGAGGAACTTATCTTGTAAGACATGAAATGATAATTGTGCAATTTTGCTCTTGTAGATTTATATTTTGGAGCACAAATTTAGGGTTTAGGGTTTATAAATTTGTGTTCTTCATTTTTCTTCTGCTGTGGGTGATACTATGTGTGAGAAGAGAACATGAATATGTCTGTATATTCCCAAGGCATCTTGTATCCATACAACTGTTTTGTTAGCTTAGATGCCTTTTAATTTTTTGTTTTGATTTGCTCTGTTGCAGGTACATGCAGCATAATCAACTTACAAGCATATCAGGCAGTACAAATCTTCCTCCAAATGTCACACTTATGTAAGCTTCTAAACTGATTTTTCAGACGCACTAATGTAAGAGTAGTGGAGAGTTTTATCTTTTATCTTTGTCATGCTTGTTCAAAGTAATAATATAAACCCTTATGATAAAGGTCAAATCTTGTTGAACATTGATTAGTATGAATTCCATCTTCCTTGGGTAACTTGTCACATTATTATTGAAATCATTGTTTTTCAGGCTTGAGGGAAATCCTGTATGTTCGAATAATAACTCCTTAGTTCAGTTCTGTGGACGTGAAAGTGATAATGACAAGGATGGAGGCTCCACTGTTGTCTGTCCAAGTCAAGGATGCCCCCCTCCTTATGAATACAATGTGGAGTGTATCTGTGCTGCCCCATTGATTGTTCATTATCGGTTGAAAAGTCCAGGTTTTTCAGATTTCCGTGCATATGTGAAAGAATTTGAGAACTTCCTGACAGATGGTCTTAGTGTGCATACTAATCAGCTGTTCATTGAGCGTTTTACATGGGAAGAAGGGCGGTTGAGAATGAACTTGAAGCTTTTTCCAGAATATGTTGACAATACAAGTTCTCGTGAGTTCAGTGCAAGTGAGGTTATTCGGATTAGGGACATGTTCAGAGAATGGGATATTCATGACAGTGACTTTTTTGGTCCTTACGAACTCTTGGACTTCATTCTACTTGATCTTTACAACGAGGGTGAGTTACAAAAACTTTTGATGATATGATTGTCCTAGAAGTACTTAGACACTGTTAACAAGAAAATTGAAGTTGAATCTCAGTCAGGTGGTTGAACAGTAATCATGGAAACTTGTAATTGAATTGTTTAAAGTTTATGCAGATTGAGTTAAGACTTGTCTAAATAAACTCCTCTATAAACACTTTTAGAAGAGAAGAATAAGAAGAAAAGTGTGAAATGAGCTCGTTTTACTAACTAAAATTATTTTATGGACAAGTTAAAAAAAGTAAATAGAGAGAGCTACATATAGCTAGATGAGTGAGTTTCTACAGATTAGCTTATGCATAAGTTAATTTCAGTTGATTGAGAAACCCAATTCATTTCTCTCCTAAAGTTGTTTATGAAGAAGCTTGTACAAACAGACCTAGAGGTTCTCTAGATTTTATTAGGAACTCAGGCTTTTCATAGTATATGGAATATTTAAGGTTAATCCCATCTATGGAATATGATATTTGAAAACTGTTTTATGGTTGATCAGTTGTACTCATATACGGCTTATTATGCAGCGATTACTCCCTCTTCAAGTTCAGGGATAAGCAAAGGTGCACTGGCTGGAATCATCTTAGGTGCAATTGCCTGTGCAGTTACATTATCTGCAATTGTTTCCATTCTTATTTTGAGAATACGCTTGAGAGATTATCGTGCACTTTCCAAGCGGCGTAACGGTGAGTACCTTACAATGAGTTAGCCTATTACTTTTTTCCCATTTCAAATGTCTTCAAGGCTTTGGCTCTTTCATAATCTGAACTCTAGATGTTATTGCACATATTTTTTTAGGCATAAATATATTCTAAATCTATTTTTCTGTACCATCAAGAATGACTTGATTATATATATCTTAAACAAAGGCTTCTAAAATTTTCACAGCATCTAGGATCTTGCTAAAAGTTGAAGGTGTAAGATCATTTGATTACAAAGAAATGGCCTTGGCTACAAACAATTTTAGTGCGTCTGCTCAAATTGGAGAAGGGGGTTATGGGAAGGTTTATAAAGGTCGTCTTTCTGATGGCACTGTTGTTGCCATAAAACGTGCACAGGAGGGTTCACTGCAAGGTGAGAGGGAGTTCCTTACAGAAATAGAATTGCTATCAAGGCTACACCATCGCAACCTTGTGTCTCTAATTGGATACTGTGATGAAGAGGGTGAACAGGTAACTTTTCCTGATGGCATATCGTTAAAATGAGGGAGTAAAGCACAACTAAGCCTATTCTTTATGATTCTTAAGGCAATGGTTATTTTGATACTTAATTGTGACGTATTTTTCAATGAATTATAGCTAGGAAAGTTAGGGAATCCAAATTCATATTCTCCTTTGAAAATATTTTGGTTCTATTTCTCCCTTAAATCTTATGTCCTTTTCTGACTAGTTTATGTGTTCTGTTTGTTTTGTTTCTTTGTGCTTGCAGATGTTAGTCTATGAATATATGCCAAATGGAACCCTAAGGGATCACCTTTCTGGTTTGTTTAAACTTCTATCATCAAATTTTCTGTATTTCCTGTATAAGTTTTCTTGTTCTTATTTCTGGCTCCAATTTGGTTTCAAGTACAAAGAGACTAACGTTATAATTTTATTCTTAATTTAATCAAAAAAATGCCTTTCAATGTCTTAACTATGTTGGTAATGTTTGATGACAGCTTATTCAAAAGATGTTCTTAGTTTTTCTCTAAGGTTAAAGATTGCTCTAGGATCAGCAAAAGGTCTTGTATATCTACACACAGAAGCTAATCCTCCAATATTCCACCGAGACGTGAAGGCGAGCAATATATTATTGGACTCTAGGTACACAGCAAAAGTTGCCGATTTTGGACTTTCACGACTTGCCCCAGTTCCAGATATTGAAGGAAATGTACCTGCTCATGTATCCACTGTGGTAAAGGGGACCCCGGTATGGTTAACTGCATTTGCTTTCACTATAATTGAGCATGTGTTTTAGGATGAGATTTTAAATTATATTAAAGTATGAGACACTATTCTACAAAATTTAAAAAGGTCAAATGTAGTAGACCGATGCCTTAATTCAAGTATGACTTAAAGATGAGCATTGTTGGCATATTTCTTTTGAAAAAATAAAGAGGCTGAGTTTACAATTGATATTTATAGTACAAGTAATTGATATTTATAGTACAAGTCTATGTAAAAGAAAAAGATAAATACTTCTCTGTATTACCATCAACACATATGAAACATTGGGAGGGAGTTTGATCTTGATAGCAACTCAAAGTGAGGGACTGTTTAGACAGTCATGCGTAGAAAATAACTGCTGCCAGTCATGTTAGTGTTTGGTATAGTTTAATAAGTTTGACGTTTGGATCTTTGAAACCAAAATACAAAGATGTATATAACTAATTCATTGGAAATTATTTTTTATATATTGTTTAAGGTTGATTTTATCCGTTCAATGATTTAATTTTTCTATTTTTGTACTCATACAGGGTTACCTTGATCCAGAGTACTTCTTAACACGTAATTTGACTGACAAAAGTGATGTTTACAGTCTGGGTGTTGTATTTTTGGAACTTTTGACTGGAAGGCCACCAATCTTTCATGGTGAAAATATAATTAGACAGGTATGTCATGGTTTCTCTTGGCAATTTAATAAAGGTAATTTGAGTTAACTTGGTTTAACTTGTGTAGAAGTTAAACTTTAACATATAACAGAAGATTAATTCGTTTCACCTTCTTATTTTCTTCTTCGTATAAGTGCTTAATGAAGTTATCTAAGTAAGACCTAAATCTTTTTGTTTCTTCCTTTTTTATTTCAGGTTAATATGGCATACCAATCTGGTGGAATTTCTCTGGTTGTTGATAAACGTATTGAGTCTTATCCATTTGAGTATGCAGTGAGATTTTTGACTTTAGCCTTAAAGTGTTGCAAAGATTTACCAGATGAGAGGCCTAAAATGGCAGAAGTGGCTAGAGAGCTTGAATACATCTGTGCTATGTTACTTGAGCCAGATTCCAAGGGAGTTGAATATGTTACAAGTGATTCTTCTGGTACAATATTGAGTTCACAACCTTCATCATCTACTATAAACACTCCTTTTATTTCAGGAGATGTGTCAGGTAGTGACCTTGTCAGTGGAAGTGTACCAACCATCAAACCGAGATAGAAGTTCAAAAATTATATCTTTCTTTAGAAAAAATAGTTTATTGAATCTGAGGATGTTAATTAGTACCTTGTGAATTGGACAATGAAACCAAATTTACTAATTTTCATTTATTCTTTTTGTGCTACTTGTATGATAAATTGACAGAGAATTGGCTAGTTAGTTATAATTAATTAATTTTTGTAACAGCGACAAAAATTTGTTTATGATGGTGCATTCCAGGTACTTTTGAAGTACTAATCACATGTCTTTTAGGTTATTAGGATTTCAAATTCTTCTTCCTTAGTTCTTACGGGGATTTGCTAACTAGCTCTGATAATATGAATTGATAAATATCTAAATATTTGGAGAATCACTCTAAAAAATTAATTCAAAGAGGGAAGAATCAAACACTTAAATATAGCACTGAGTGTTTCATATTACACGATACACGACATAAAACTTAGACATCTTACAATATCACCTATTCCCTATCAAATTCTTGAATCCTAAAACAAGAAAATAAACACTCACAGAGATAAATATTTAACCGACAGAACTTTCTTTCTGTTATTGATTATTTATATACAAATTTTAATATCACCCCTACACCCACAACTCGTCACAACACTCTGCTTCCCTCCAACAATTGTGTCCCTACAAAATAATTATATGGTATCAATGTTTTAGTATTATTCCATAATGAGTGACATGAGAATACTGGGCCAGTGAGTTAGCATTGGTTAATTTAAAAAATGTTATAATTTTTCAGTGAGTTAGCATTGGTATCAAATCGCAAAACAACAGTGATAGCTAGAACAAACATGAGTTATACTAAAAACATGTACTTAGAATGGATTATGTACTAACCCAATGAAATTTTTCAGATGTTAGAATATACAAAAGTTTTTCTTTTCTAGGCTTAAAAAAATTGCCTCGTAAACTAGAGCCAAAAAACTAAAATTTTCAGCATGTCTTACTATTATAAACAAGTTTTTGCATTTTGCATTAAAATTTAGAAAATCATGAGTCATATAGGAAAAAAAAAAATGAAAGTAAGTGTATTAATTTGATGGAGAATTACATCTATGAAATAAACAATTTCACACGAGTCACAATTGTCATCATAAAAACGGTTTTCTTCGTTTGAAAAAATGTCTTATATTAATTTCAAATATGATCAAGCTTGCATATTTATACAACACTTAAAAACGTTATCTGACCAATTTATTGTAGCGGTTGGAGATGAGTTGGGTGATAACTTGAGGCACTGTTGCATTGTCCATTCCACACTTTGTTTTTTAAATCAATACCACACTTCCCATACTTCACTGTAGTCTTCTATTTACATATCTGATAAATATATTTTACTTAAAACAATCATAATCCAAAGACATGTAATTGTGTCTAGAAAAAGGACATGTGAATTTTACCTGTATGCAGATATAAACTTGGAGAATACTTAGGACATTTCGTTATGTAATGGTTAACATTTTTTTTTAACTTAAATCCGTGGTGAATCTCTTCGAAGTTTGGCAATTTTTTGAGTGTTATATGTGCCAGTTCCTGTAGTAGTAGTTGTTCTCCCTTTTTAGCCGTCTCTTCTTCACCACCATCATCAACTTCATTTTCAAAACCAAAAGCCTTGTGTAACTCAGAGCACTCTTCTATTTCCAAAGTACTCAGACTGGGAAAATGACTAGCCGATAGATTGTAAAAAAGACATTTCAACTTATTGCACTTTTTAACTATAATGGAATAGAGTTTTGGGAAGCAGAGTTGTTGGGAAGAATCCAGGGTTTGGAGTTGTGGTGCATCACCTAAATCAAATATTTGTTCCAGTTCATCACAGTCATGTATACCCAGAACACTCAACATTGATAAACTTGTAACAACAATGGTGGAGAAGATGATTTTCAATTTTGGACATCCAATCACTTTAACATGGTGAAGCTTTTGGAGGCTTAGAAAACCTGTGGGGGGCCCTTCCATATGAAGTTTAGCTCAGGTAGATTCTCCAAGTTTAGATAAGTTATATCCAAGTTTAGAGGAAGAAGTTCTCCACTGCCCCCTTCTCCCATTTTGATTTGGAACAGACCTTTTACTCTAAGATCAGTCAAGCTAAGCACTTCAAGTTGGAGTGGAAACAATTGATTGAATGGGTTGGTAATGAAGCATAGTATTTGATTCTCCTGTATACACAACATAATTCATTCTTAATATCTTACATTTTACAATTCATAAGTAGACCACTCGGTAAGAACCTAATTTGCAAAAAATGGAGGGAGCGGGGAGCAGCAGAGTGCGAGTACGGGGAGTAGAGGGGAGTAGCAAAGTGTACCCTTCAGATAGGCAGGGTGGCCAGAGATCTCGACGGAAACCATCTCTCCAACCTAGTAACTCTACAACGTTTTTCTTTTCAAATTTCCCCAATGGGTTTGGTGAGATGGACATGTTCAAAATCTTCCAAAGATGGGCAAGGGTGAAAGAAGTCTTTATTTCTAGAAGGCTTAACAAGTGGGGAAAAAGATTTGGGTTTGTGAGGTTGTTTGATGTGAAGAATGTGGGGAATTTGGAGAAGGAACTTGACCAAATTTATATTGGTAGTAGGAAGCTCTTTGTGAATCTTCCGAAGTATCATCGAAGTCGAGTGGAATCGCCTAGGGCGGAAGGTAATAACAAAAGTTCTCTGGCTAAGGGAAGGCATATGAACGGGGTGACGGAGCGAGTGGAATCGGAGGTCAGAATGCTAAACAAAGGGAAGGAGGTCTGGGTGGAGAAGGGGGGGAAAAAATCTTTTGCGGACGCCGTTAGAGGACATGAGCGGTGGGAATGGAAGGGACCAGTTCTTAATACGAAAAAACAATCCTTGCCGTGGATGGAGGAAAGTGTGGTCGGTCGTTACAAGGCGGAGATGGACTATCAACAGTTGGGTGAAGAATTTGTTAGAGGAGGTATGAGTATGGTCAGGGTGAGACAGATGGGGGACAACTTCGCTCTCCTAATGCCAAGAGGAGGGGAGAATATGGAGGAGTTGATAAGGCTAAACAGAGATTGGTTTGATAGTGTCTTTGATAGCATCCAACCATGGTCTGAAGCATTCACAGTGAGCCATAGGGCTGTTTGGGTAAGGTGCTTTGGCCTACCAATTTCTCTTTGGAACAGGGAGTGCTTCGCTAGAGTGGTTGGAGACTTAGCTACTCTGATCGATATTGACGACGCCACACTGATGTGGGAAAACATTGAGTTTGCTCGTCTGAAAGTTAGAATCGAGAATAATCGGTACATTAGGGTGGCAAGGAAGATAAGGATAAATGACCAATCTATAAGCATCTCTATCGAGGAGGAACACCCTGTGGCCGTGGCAGGCCAATGCAAAGGCTCACACTGCAACTATGATTCTTCAGATAGTATCTCTTCAACTGAAACCTACGTGGAAGAATCATCCTTCTCGGTGAAAAACGGCGAGGAGGAGTGCGACCTTAGGGCCAAAGAAGAGCGTCAGGCGAAGGTTAGGGTGGTCGGAGGTGGAACGGAAGAAGGAGGTCAGGCGCAACGATCAAATGCTCGTTTTGGGGAGCTCTCTGCTGAGAATAGTGGGTGTCAGGGAAAAGGTGGAAATTCTTTCACCAAGGAGGCAAGTCAATGGCAGAAGATATATGTGGAACCTGATTTTGGCAACGACTCTGTCCAGGCCTGTGCATTTTCCCGCTTGAGTATTAATGCACATGCTGAGCTGGCTAGTTTAGTGGTGAATATTGAAAGTATGGGCACCCAAAACGTGAATATGCTAGGTTTGGGCCAAGTTAGAAAGGAAGCCCAAGAAGAAGTGGTGAAGGTGGATGTGGGAGTGGACAATCTCGGGTCAGGCCCTGGACAAGCGGTAGCGGGTCCTGGGTCCGAGTGTGAGGCGAGAAATCGTCCCAAAGGAAGCCATGGGTGTCCACGGGGTTTGGAGATGATTTCTTTGCAGGAGCAGCGGAACACCATGTGTGCTGTAATGGAAGCCTGCAACATCAAACTCTTGGAATTGGAGAGTGGGTCGATGAAGAAGGTGCTGGAGCAACAAGGGGAGCAGTTTCGTCACACCATATCCGAACCACAGGGCGACGTAAATGGTCTCGAAACTCACGGAATTGGTATTGAGCAGCCACTTTGCGGAGGAGAAGATGTTGGGCCAGCAGGAAGATTTCTAAAATCCTACCAGCGACGCCGCAAGATCAAAGGCCTTGTTGAATTGGAAGTCTCGAAATCGCATCCAAGGCGATCAGTTCGAATACGCAACAAATACCCGCAGGTTGCCATTTCTTCTCACTCCAGACAATGTATGCCAACAGTTTCGCTTTCGGACGGAGATATTGATAACTGTAATCTAAGGCTGTGCAGTCCAGAATCGCCAGTGGAATCGGCCAAGTTGTGGGGGATAAGTAGGAAAGTAAGGATAATCTGTCGTAAGGACGAACAGGAGGTTCTTCACGAGTACTCTTGTATGGAGGAAAGAGATTTGAAGTTTATGAGAAGTATAGAGGACGGGAAGAAGGGAGGTTGTTTATGATTATTGTTAATCTAAACATAAGAGGTATGGGGGGAGGTACCAAAACAAGGTATATAAGGCATTTAATAGGTAAGGAGGAGGCAGATTTTGTGTGTGTACAAGAAATAAAAGCTAAGGAAATCTCGGATGCTAGGTGCTTCTCTTGGTGGGGTGATAATAAAGTAGGTTGGATTCACAATAAAGGAGACGAGGGGAGTGGGAGCTTGTTGTCTTTGTGGCATAAAGAAGTCTTTAGCTATGAAAATCACCTGATGGGGAAAGGTTTTATTGTGGTCATCGGTCTACATCTAAAATCGTCTTCTAGGTGTGTTGTGGCCAATGTTTACTCCCCCTGTGCATTGAATGCAAAGAAGACCCTATGGGAGGAGCTCTCCAATGTCAAACTGGCTTCACAAGATTCAGTCTGGTGCTTTTGTGGTGACTTTAATGCTGTGAGAAGTAGAAGTGAAAGGAAAGGTATCATGGATAGGAGAGATCAGTCAAGAGAGATTTCTGGCTTCAACAATTTCATTGAATCCAATTCCTTGTTTGACCTGCCTTTGGTTGGTAAGAAGTTCACGTGGTTTAAACCTGATGGAACAGCTAAGAGCAGAATTGATAGAGCGTTAGTCACGGAAGAATGGTTGCAGAAGTGGCCCTTGTGCAAACAGTATGTTCTTCGAAGGGAGGTTTCTGATCACTGCGCACTAGTGATTAAATCCGTGGAGAAGGACTGGGGACCCAAACCCTTTAGATCGATTGATGCTTGGTTCCAGGAGAAGGGGTTCAAGATCATGGTTAAGGATAAATGGAAGTCTTTCTCAGTCCAGGGGAACGAAATAGCAAAACTGAAGGAGAAAATGAAACTTCTCAAGTCAGATCTGAAAGTGTGGAACAGGGAGGTGTTTGGCAACCTTCATACCACAAAGAGAAGGATCCTACAGGAATTGGAGGATCTTGACAACAGAGATTGTAATGGGGACCTTGAGGAAAGCGAAAGGTTAACCAGAATGGAGCTGATTAGCCGCTTAGTAGCAAACGATAAAAAACTTGAATCCCTTTTATGCCAAAAGGCTAGAGCAAGTTGGTTTAAGAGTGAGGATGCGTGTACTAGATTCTTTCATTCATCTTTGAGATGGAGAAGGCTAAGGAATGAAGTGAAGGGCGTTCAGGTGGGGGACCGGTGGTGTGAGGAACCAGGCACTGTTCGATTAGAGGCAAAGAAGTTGTTTGAAGCTAGGTTCAATGCTACGAAAGATTTAGGGGTAAGGTTGGATGAGGTAGAGTTTAAGACCCTATCCACGGTGGATAATGAGGGGCTGGTGGCTGGTTTCATTGAGAAAGAGATTAAGGACGCTGTGTGGCAATGCGAAGGTTCTAAGAGTCCTGGTCCAGATGGATTCAATTTCAACTTTATCAGGAAAAGCTGGGACCTATTTAAAGAGGAGTTAATGGAAGCAATGGTTTTGTTTCATGCGACTGGGAACATCCCGAAGGGCTGTAACGCTTCGTTTATTGCGCTAATCCCGAAGGTGAGGGACCCCTCTAAGCTTGAGCAATATAGACCAATCTCTCTGGTAGGTGTCATTTATAAAATCATTACAAAGGTACTGGCAGGTAGAATGAAGAAGGTGTTGCCTACAATAATAGATGAAAGCCAATCAGCTTTCCTGAAGGGCAGAGGGATCTTAGATAGTGTGCTCATGGCCAATGAAGTGGTAGAAGATCTTAGGAAGAAAGGGAGAAGCGGCATTTGTTTAAAGGTGGACTTTGAGAAAGCGTACGACTCGGTCAGATGGGATTTCCTCTACGATATGTTACACAGGATGGGGTTCCATAAAGTATGGATCTCTTGGATTAGAGGATGCCTTGAATCAGCCACTGTGTCTGTGCTAGTCAACGGGAGCCCTACGGAAGAGTTTAAGCCATCTAGAGGGTTGCGGCAGGGCGACCCCCTAGCACCTTTCCTTTTCATAGTGGTAGCAGAAGGCCTTGCAGGGCTAGTAAGACAAGCCTTGAAGGCTAATATGTTGACGGGCCTCAAGATTGGAAGGCAGGAGGTGGAGATGTGTATTCTCCAGTTTGCAGACGACACTCTCTTTCTTTGTGAAGATACCATTGACAATGTGGTAACCTTGAAGACCATTCTGAGGGGCTTTGAGCTAGCCTCAGGACTGAAGATTAACTTCCATAAATCAAGGCTAGCAGGTATTAATGTACAAAGCAATGTTATAGTATGCTTCACTAAGATTTTGAACTGCATTCAGATGGAGGTACCCTTCAAGTACTTGGGACTGGAGGTGGGAGGGAACCCAAGGAAGAAGCAGTTCTGGGAACCAGTTCTAAACAAGCTTAAAGCAAGGCTCAGTGCTTGGAAGGGGAGGTTCTTATCCTTGGCAGGGAGGATTTGTCTAATTAACTCTGTTCTAACTGCCGTCCCATTGTACTACCTCTCCTTGTTCAGAGCACCGGTTTCGGTGTGTAAAAGGATTATAAGCATTCAAATAAGATTCTTGTGGGGTTGAGGGAAACTGTCTAAGCCAATTGCTTGGGCTAGTTGGAAGGACGTATGCAGACCAAAAGAGGAGGGAGGGTTGGGGTGTAAGGATATACGCTTGTTTAATCAAGCTCTCCTAGCTAAATGGAGATGGAGGTGTGTTTCGGAAGAAAAAGGAAGGTGGAAGAAGTTGTTGGAATCTAAGTACAATCTGGGAATTGATAGTAGTCAAACACCTGTTAAGTCCCAGTCTTGGTGGTGGAGAGACCTTTCCAAGATGTGTAAGGAGGGAGAAGGAAAAGGGTGGTTTCAAGAAGAGCTAGGCTGGGTAATAGGCTGTGGTGACAAAGTCAAATTCTGGGAGGAAGTGTGGGTAGGAAATGTTGACCTTAAATCCCTATTTCCGCGTCTATACTCACTATCTCTAAACCAAGGCCAAACAGTGGGCGAGTTAGGAGAATGGATTGAATCGGAGTGGAGATGGAGAATGAGGTGGAGGAGAGATAGATTTGAGTGGGAGTCATCTCTGGAGAGGGATCTTACTGCACTCCTATATGGGGTCACTCTGAAAAAGAATGTCCAGGACATCCAAGTGTGGGGGAAGGAGGTACCGGGGTTGTTTTCGGTGAACTCTGCTTATGAGTGTTTAGCTAAGCATGATAGAGGCAACCAAAGTGAAGTGTATAAGCTCTTGTGGAAGGTGAAGGCGTTCCCAAACGTGGTAGTGACAACCTGGAGGGTTTTGTTGGGTAAACTTCCTACAAGAGCGAGTTTGAGTAGGAGAGGGGTGATGTTGAACTCAACGGTGTGCCCTTTGTGTCAGTTAGAGGAGGAGACTTGTCAACATCTCTTTTTGGAGTGTCATCATGCCCAACGCGTATGGTCTCTATGTTTGCGTTGGGTAGATATCTCCTTCGTCCAGCATAATGATTTAAGGCTGCATTTCCAAAGTTTCCACTTGTTTCAAGCTAGCAACAAGCAAAATAAAATCTGGAAAGGGGTATGGGCAAACATCATTAGATGTATCTGGGATCAAAGGAACCTGATTACCTTCCAGCAAGGGGTAGTAGATGCAGAGGAAATTTTTCAGAGGGCTCAACTCAAGTCTTGGCTGTGGATGAAGCATAAAGCGCATTCGTTTTCTTATTCCTTTGTTGATTGGGTTCTTAATCCAACAATCTGCATTAAAAGCTGCTAATTGGAAGGAGGACGCACTCTTTTTTTCTTGTTCTGTTCAGAGGTGCTGGATTTGGAGAACTTAGACTGTTAGGCTCCCCATGTGAAGTATTTGGTTTGGTAGGACCCTGTTATGGAGCAGGATTGAGTTCCCTGGGGTATGACAGAGTATGTCTGGACAGCGGGAATATGTAGTGCTGTAACCCGTTTCGGGGTGGTTTTTTGTGGTGAATGCAGGAACATGTTGCTTGTTGGAAATGGAAAGCATCTAGGTAAGGAAAGCAAGTTGTTGGTATGGTTGTGGCGCCCCAGCAGTTAAAGAAGATGGACAATGCTGCAGTGTAGTCCCGGGTAGTAGCTGCTTACCCAGTCAGCTCTAGTTGAAGATGTTAAGTTATGGTCGATGAAAGTGTTGTGGAGGTGGCAGCTGCTGCTGGAGTCGTGTCACGCACACCAGGTGTGGCAGCAGCTGAAGTATGGATTTTAGTAGGGTGTACAAAATCAGATTGGAAGTGAGACTTCTAGCAGGATGTACAAAAACAGTTTGAAGCAGTAGAGCGATGCTGTCGTGCAGGGAGTGCAAGACACGGTCCTGCTATTAGTGTGAAAGTGTGGCGTTTAACCTAGTGATACAACATGCTCTTGGCTGGTTTGAAGTGGATGGCTATGAACATAAGGGCTTGTGTGGCTGCTGGTTGGAGATGGTTAGAGAGGTTACGTAGAGCTGGAGTTATAAGTGGAAGACTCTATGTTGTTTGGTGGTCCTTTGCTGGTCTTTCTTTGGTGCTCTCTTTGTTGACAAGTACATTAGTTGATAAAGTGAGGCGTGGAGGTCTTTTTGTGAAGGGTAATGGAATAAAGGTGAAAGGTAGGAAGTATAGGTGTGGATGTAGGTAAGGGTGTAGGTGAGGTCAAGGTGGTGTAGCGGTGTTTGGATGCCAAGGTGTATAATGTACTGCTGCTTTTGTGTAGCATTTATTTAGGCTGCTGTCATAACCGTGTAGGTCCTCTGTCATGATGTTGTAATTGGTTTGTTGTTCTGTGCTTACAGTTCTTTAAGCAGGTTTTGCCACACAACGGTTGTCTCCCCTTAGTCATAAAGGGGAGTGTAACTAAGTGGTTGATGTATACGGGTTGGGATACCCCTGTAGTATCCCTCTTAATTTTATTTATTTATTGCTGATAAAAAAAAAACAATTCATAAGTTATGGCTAATTCAAATCAACAAACTTGATTTTGAAAAAAATTATGAATAAAATTGCACATTTAGTAATGAAAAGATAAATACAAAGCATGGAATTTTTTACAGATTTAATTTATTATTTTTTCCAAATAAAGGACTAAGTGCATATATTTCAATCATTAATTCATCAATCTAACGTACTTCAAATATCACACTACTTCAAAATCTTATATCTATCACTTCTAATTACAATATCATTTTTTATTTATTTACATGTATTGCATCTTTGAAAATAATATATATTATTTTTCAATAAACTTAATGTGAGGAAGCATACCTAAAATGTATTAAAAAATAAAAACAAAAAACTAGATCAAAACTCATTCTTAAAAAAACCTATAAAAAATTACAATACTAATAAAAAAAAATCATAATCAATAGGTTTGAATACAATTCATTAAAATATAATTGATTAAATTGATAAATACTTGTTTATTAGACTAGATAAAAGATTATCTATTTCACAGAATTATGATTAATTTATACATATATTTTTCTACTCAAAGACATTAAGAATATAAACTGTAATCTTGATAGTTATCAGAATAAAGTAATGATAAAAAACTACTGCGTAATGATTGTTATTCTTAATACATTTAAACAACATCAGTTGACAAAGTATACTGATTCCTTAACATCTCAATGTTAATTCATATTTAAAGCTCATTATTTTTAATCAACTTAATGAAATAATAAATAATAACTATGTTCGTATAAAAGCTCAAGTGGTTATGTTTGTTAAAGATATCATGATTTTGAAATAATATATTACCTTTGAAGTTGTTTCTTGCGGGAGATTTGAAGCAGTCATCATCTTACTTATGGAAGACTCAAGCAATTTGGGACATTTATAGCAATATAAGTTCTTAAGATTTGGGAGTTGTGGATGACAATATTGAGGCCAAATGTCAATCACATTTGGTAAATCTAACAACAGTAGAGTATGCAAATTAGAAAAATTTATGATAATAGTCTCCTTTTCACTTTGGTAAACTGCATGATTACGTTCCTTTCCACTTCCAAATACATATTTCAATTCAAAGCAATAAAGAATGACCACACTTTCCAAACTCACTAGCTGTACGGCTAAATTCTCAGAGAATATGTACTCCAAATTCTTGCAATCATCAATTTCAATAATCCTTAATTTTTGGAGCGTCAAATATGAATGACTTGGGGTGCTTGAAAAAACATCGTTCCCTTCTTCCACTTCTTCTATTATGTGCCTCAATGCGCTGCATCCAGATATTCTTAGTTTCTCTAACAACACTAGAGATTGGACAACGGATGGCACGAAGAGAGAAGTTAGCACAGGGCAACTATATATTGAAAGATCCTTCAGATTGCATAACTTAGACTTCCTTGGAAAGGAGATGCTGTTCAATTTTCCACAATCTTTTATCAAGAGCTCTCCTAAATTTTCAAGGGAACATCGCGATGAGGGATCACAAAAAACCTCTCCAAGGCTACATAAACTTTCCAACCTTAGGTAAACAAGTTTAGAGAATACACTGTTGCTGGTATTCATAGTGTTATCAATGAGACATTCTATCTTTTCACACCATTCGAGTTGTAGGGTAATCAAGTGATTCATGCCTTGTGGATCCATGGATGGGATTATATTTTTAAAATCTCCCCCAAGGTTGCTCAAATGAAGGAACTCTGCTCTTATAAAGAGATCCTTGATTGGTAATGATATAAAATTTTGAATAGTAACATCAAAATCATGTACTAATAAACCTCTAGACTGTGCATATTTCTTCAGGGTTGGGTCCCAACGCCTAGAAGAATGACAGTTTATTATAGCATACCTCTGTAATTTGGAGAAAGATAAATCATGTGAAAAGTCCTTTTTGTAATTGACCAAGTACAAATACAACTTCATAAACTTCATCAACTATATTTTTCTTAAGTCGACATTCGAACAAGTCTAGAAGCTTCAACTTCTTTAATTTTACAATCCCAGCAGGAAATTCTTCAAAAGAAGAGCCATGCAAGTCAAGAATCTCAAGTGCTTGCAGTCTTTCCACAAAAGATATGTCACCTAAATCATGATTTCTCAAGCACAGTGTTCGAAGATTTTTTAACGACTTCAGTGACTCTGGCAAAAGAAGTCTAGATCCTCTCCACGATAGATTTATGATTAAGGTTTTAAGTTTTTCCAAGCTTTCAGAACACACATCTGGTACATTCATGCCACCACTATAACAAAGAATGAGAATTTCAAGTGTTGTACAATTTATTTTATAATTAAGAGAACCATATGTTCTTATATTCCATAAGGCTAATGCTTTCGTATCTTTCATGATTTCATCATTTGTCAACACTTCCAGACCCACTCCAGTACGTGTGAAAATTGCTTGACCACTTTTAGCGGCAATCCACAAGGCTACATCACGAACCAAATCATGCATTTTTACATTTTCTTTTGTTCCGGCTTGCATTAACAAAAAACAACTCTTAAGAATGCCAATGGCTTCATGCATCTCTCTCCTTGCATTCTCCATTTCTCCAAACGACCCAACTTTGCAAAATCCTTTTCCAAATCGAAATAAATCTTCCAAATGTATTTCATAATCCTCTGGAAACATAGAACACAACAACAATAAAGATTGAGCCAATTGGTTTGTCAAATTATTGTAACTTAATTCAAGACAAACATAAGGACTTATTAAGCCTTTTGGAATATCTAGTGGCTTGGAATTTTCTAGCCTTGATAAGGCTAACTCAAAATCTTCAATAGTTTTCCCCTTTAACGTGCTTGCGACCGTCACAATTGCAATGGGCAATCCCTTACATTCATTAATAATTTTTCTTGCCACACCTTCTTTCAAAGCTTCTGAGGAGATATCAGTTATATTTGCATATTTTCTGAACAAAATCCATGCTTCATCGCTAGTTAAGAGATCAAGTTCAATTATACTTTGGCATTGCATAAAATTGCATATTTCCCTATTTCGAGTTGTTAGGAGTACGCAACAAGTCTTGCAGCTTTCATCAAATGGAATACCTAAAGCTTCAAAGTTTAGTTTTTCCCATACATCATCCAATATTAAAAGAGTTGTACCTTTTCTTAATCTCTCTGATAGTCTCTGTGCTCTACCTATATCTGATTCTTCCTTTAACTCCAAGCTCAATAGATCAATAATCTCATCTCGAATCCTTTTGATATTTAGAGGTTGAGACACTGTTGCCATGACAACCTTCTCAAAGAGTTTCATCCCTTCAGCCTTTTTACCCACTTCTTTTGCCAAAGTAGTTTTCCCTGAGCCTCCTAATCCAACTAACCCAATCATGGAAACACTTTTATTCTTTAATGCTTCTAGAAGCTTGTTGTACGCTGCTTTTGTAGATTTGAACATAGTCAAATCATTGGAATAATACTTCATGCCTGGAAGTTCAGTAATAATGGAAAACGGTTCAAACTTGCTATCACGATGGAGCTGAATCATTTTAGTTGTTTTTCTTGCTATTTCTTTTGCAAGAGAATATTGACATTGCCTTCTGAAATAGCTCTTGTTTACATTCAATATTCTTTCTTCCAACAGTTGTACTTCATTTAAGACTTTTTCAACATCTTTTAGCCACTTCTCAACAACTGGTTCAACTTTTTCACTCTTATTAGTTGCTATTCTAATTCGATGATTCACACTCTCTCGAGTCAATTCCAATTGTTCTTTGGCATTTGGAAGATCCGAAGCAAAGTTGTGGAAACAACATATGTATTGCAGATTATTTAAAATTGGAAATATTGCATATTCTACCATCTTTGTTGCGATAGAAAGAAAGAAATCCTCCATTTGAATTGATAAAGTTTCCTAAACATTAATGAAATTCATCACTCTTTAATTAGCTACAAAATGATATTATATCATGTATTCTAAGCAGAGATCATACAATTAAAATAAAATAGTAAATGAAAAAGGTGTCATACAATTAAAATAAAATAGTAAATGAAAAAGGTGTCATACATGCCTTCAATAGATGTTGTTATATTACAAAATAGAGAGAAAAACAAATTGTTTAATCTAAGAAAAAACTAGTATTAACGATGTGCACAAGGACTCTTTGTGTTGTATGTATGATAATTATACAATACACTAATTATTTATGAAAAAATATAAATTAATTTTTAAATTGATTAACACGTGCCTTAATTTCTAAAGAATAGTTTACATATGAAAGATACGAAATGATTGGAAAAATTATCATGTGTATTTTAGCTATTTAAGTAAAACATACATGAAAAATGACACATTTATTATTTTTATATTTCTTTATTACTATTTCTCTTTATTTTAAAAAATATAAAATTTGTATCTTTCAAATATACAAGGCAACTATTTTTTATATATAATTATGTAATTATATTAATTAAAATAACTTCATTATATTCTTTCAAAAATTAAATTAATATAAAAGTAATGCGATATGACTTGAAGATAATAATATAATTATTAAAGATTGTTTTCAAGTTATCATAAAAATAATAATTTGAAATTAAAGTCTATAGAATATTGATGCTAATAATTAAAACAAAAATTAATTTAGATTTAAAACTTAATGTTTTTTTATACCCCTAACAAATTACTAATTTTTATTTTTCTTGAAAATATAGATAGTATTTTCAATAATAATGATTTAGTTAATACTTTTGAGAAAAAAAAATAAATGAAAATTTTTAGATGAAAAAAGTTTTAATAGATTTTAATTTACGAACAGGTGTTTTTTTGTGTGTATCATAGTATGAAATTATTTTTAAGAAAAAACTTAAAAGTGATATAATTCTTATAATATAACATTAAATGAAATATTAAAAGCCATAAGTATATTCTATATGTTCATGGCAGGTCTTGTAAGTACTCTAGAAGGGATAATTTTTAAAATAATAAATGTTAATATTTAACTTATGTTTAAAAATATAAATTAAATTTTTAACTATTTATTCATTTTTTAAAACTCATTCTTTCTTTAAACTTTTTTTCTCTAAATTATCTTTATGAAAATTGTTGGGTAATAACTTTATGACTCATATCAATATTGAACCCCTATTTGTAACTTATGCAGATGAACTAGTAATATAGAGTAATGTATGTCATAGAAAATATGATTGTCCTTCAAACTATGAAGAAGGGAACAAAACACTTGCAATGAACATAGATAAATGTGCACTCATTGCATTAGGGTTGGACACCATAAATGTATGTTAAATGAAACACAATTTGTTCATGTCTTGTTTTCCTTCTCAACTTCGACTCTCATCACCAAATTGTTCCTATTCTAGTTAAATTGTTATATGGTCAATTAGTTTGTGCTACTTAATTGAGTATTGCACAAATTTGTAAGGATTCCCTCCTTCGCATTCAACCTAGTTTCTATTTCAAAACTTGTTTTTACTACCACTACAAGAAAATTATGAAATAAAAACCAATTTTAGAGACAAAAAATAATTAATTGCTATAGTGACTAATTTAGAGATCATTTTAGGGACTAAATAAATTTTTTTGGTTTCTAAATTAGTTTCTATTATTGTTAAATGGTTTCTAAATTGGTATCCAATTAGCAACCAAGGTTTTTGCTACCAAATTTAGAAACTAAATAATTGGTAGTTAAAACCTTGGTAGCTAATTAGATATCAATTTAGAAACTATTTAACTATAATAGAAACTAATTTAGAAACCAATTTTTTTTAGTTTCTAAAATGATCTCTAATTTAATTACTATTGCAACTAATTTTTTTGGTATTTAAAAATTGATTTCTATTTGATTATTTTCTTGTAGTATATCCACTTAAAACTAATTTTCTCCTCCACTTCATGTACATTATAGGATAAAAAGACTCGAGTAAGCACTGGTGCAATTGATGTAAAGGATGAACTTTACCATATTAAACACATCCACAATAAATCATCATTCAATTCATTTTAATGTTATACATCCTAAATCTAATATCTTTCACATAGATTTGTGACACTTTCTTATGATCAATCCCTTAAATGTTTACAACTCACGCAATCTTGTTATCCTTTCTTACAACAATAAAGAGTTTACATGCAATACTTGCTACTATGTTAGACAAAATTAATAAATTATCATATGCTTTTCGTCATTCACATTAATCTCACTCCTTTATTTTACTGTATAAGGACATATGTGATCTCTGCTAAAAGGTTTCATACATGATCATCGTTATGTTCTCACCATCATGGATGATCACACTCTCACTTTAAGTGAATTTATCTCATCCATTCAAAATCTAAAAGTCGCACTTACTTTGTTAATTTCATTGCATACTATGAAGATTGATTATAAATCATGTTTAGTAGACCATTTGATGGAGAGCTCTGTCAGACGAGTTAAACCGCCTGATGGAGGGAGGCAGCAAAAGACTGCTACTAGAGACCATTTATTAGGCTTAGTCGTCTTAACGATTTTCTATTATTCCTTTAGTTTAAGTTATATATATATATATATATAAAGGAAAATAAATAATCAATTTAGTTTTAAAGTATTAATTTTTTTTTCATACTTAGTCTCTTTCAAGTGTTGAAAATTAATATAAAGTTCAAAATAGATCACTAGTGCAAAAAGACCCATTTACGACAATACATTCGCAACGCATTTATGGCCAAAAGTTGTCATTCAAAACGTAGTGGCATTTTCGAAATTAAATGACTCTAAAACGGTGGCTATGAGGTAAAGTCATCGTTTTAGACCACATCGTTTCGTCTAAAACAATTACCCAATTTAAAACATAATACATTATATTCCAAATACAATATTATAAAACTAATTATCTATATAAATAATTGTAAACCAAATAATAATTAAAATTAAAATATTTCAAAATAAAAAACTAACCTGTAGCGTGAACGTGAACGGAGTTGTGGCAGCAATGGAGGCAAGAGCAACAACAAGAGTGACAACGAAATAGCAGAGAAGCGCGAATAGATGAATCTCGTTCGGTATGAATGCTCTCAAGACGAAGAGAACGAAATAAGAGAGAAGCAGCGGAGGGAGCAGTGGAGGCAGCGGTGGTGGCAGCAGCTTTCGCAAAAGCAAAATAAACTCTTAAGAAAGAAAACTTAGAATAGCATGAATGGAGAGTGAGGGTGCAAGCCAAGAAAATTAGGTAAAAATATATTACACCGTTTATGAGTAATAATCGTTGTAATATATCTTTTTATTAACTTAATTTTTTTTTACTCTGAAATGACATATAACACCGATTGCATAGTCCAACTGGTGTTATATGTAATTTTTAAAACTTTAAAAACTTTTTTGTAATCTGAAGATTACATATAACATTGATTTATGTATCCAATAAGTGTTATATGTAGTGCCTAAAGTTAAATTTTTCAATTTTTTTAAACTCTGAGAATGACATATAACATCGATTGTATAGAGGAACCAATGTTATATATCATTTTTAAAAAAAATTATTTTATTTTTTAATCTGGAAATGACATGTAACATCGGTTACTCTATCCAATCGATGTTATGTGTAATCCTAAAGATAAAATTTTTAAAAACCTTTTTTTTTGCTCTGAGCAGGACATATTACACTGGTTGGATAGTCCAACCGGTGTAATATGTGCCAAATATTTACAAATATGCCACCGCATTTTTATTTATACCGGTTCTCATTTAACCGACCTAATATGTCGTTGTAAAAAGTGTTATTATGTTCTCTTTACATATATCACTACAAGAAAATCATTAAATAGAAATCAATTTTAGAAACAAAAAATATTTAGTTGCTATATTGACTAAATTAGAGACCATTTTAGAGACTAAAAAAAATTTTGGTTTCTAAATTAGTTTCCAATATTGTTAAATAGTTTCTAAATTGGTATCTAATTAGCAACCAAGGTTTTTGCTACGAAATTTAGAATCTAAATAATTGGTATTTAAAACCTTGGTTGCTAATTAAATACAAATTTACAAACTATTTAGCAATAATATAAACTAATTTAGAAACCAGGATTTTTTTTAGTCTCTAAAATGGTCTCTAATTTAGTCAATATAACAACTAATTATTTTTTTGTCTCTAAAATTGGTTTCTATTTAATGATTTTCTTGTAGTGTATATTTGTTTTTTAGAAAAAAGAGTTAGGTCAAAACTTCTATGTAATCTTATTTGATTTGAAGGTTAAAATTAGGTAACTCATAAAACTTTGACATACATATTTTCTACTTATATGTAATGAGAACAATATTTTAATTTCATGGTTTATATAAACTTTTGATATATTAATAATCCATTATTCGGAGAAATATTAAGTTTAAATATTTTTGTGGAATAAAGCATTACCGGAAGAATAAAGTATTACCGGAAGAAAGCGTTTGAGTTTTGAGATGATAGAAAGACAATTGTGTTGAAAGCTGAGTAGTTTGATATTGGTTGAAGAAAAGTAAGAGAGAAGAGAAGAATCCACCTCTAAAACAAATTTCGACATAGGTAAGTATATGAGTTTAATGTGTACTTTATGAGAATGAGAATTACCACATAAATATGTCTAGTTGGGATTCAAACTCTTAAGAAAATATTTTGAATGAATCATGAATATGGTATATAATATATTATGATCCTATTTATATTTATATGACTTAATTATCACATTAAATAAAGGGTTATTAACATGAACGTATCTTGATGTAAATCATGGGTAGGTAAAAGATCATGGATAGGATAGAGATTTAACTAGGCTAAATAAACAAGTGAAACTAGACTTGTATAAAAAAACAAGATTAAGTCTAAAAAGTACATGACTAATACCTTGAAAAGATGAACCACTTTGGAAAGTAATTTTAATTGAGATGGATGTAAAATAGGAGTAATATGAGAGTAAGAAAATGTAACTAAAATGATGATTTGAATTGAGAAACGTACCTGAAGATTTGTGCAGATAGAACGTGAAGAAGAAGAAGAAGAAATATGAAGTGAATGGTGTGGAGATGCAATTTTAAAGAATGAGAAGTGATAAAAAAGAAGCATGAAGTTCCTCAGTTTCCAAGTAAGGCATAGAATTCATTCCTTAATTTTTCTTCACTTTATCAATAACAACAAATTCTTTTTCCAATCTTCTTATGTTTCTGCTTTCATCTCTGCACAAGTTACGAATATACAAATCAGGACAAAATGTTTTATTACTTTTAAATGACATCATTATTAATAATTCTCACTTAAACCCAATATAAGCTAATAAAAAATAAATAAAACACAATTTGCCCAATTGACTAGAGCAGTGTGATAGACCCATTCATCACAGTGGACACAGATTTTATATATTTTATATTTCAATTTTGCTCATTTGTGTTGATTGTATGAATTTTAGATATTATATTGTGATTCTTTCGGTTTATCATGTGAGATGAAGAATATACATTCAATCTAACATTGTCCAATATACATTCTCACAAGGCCATCAAATAGTTTCAGAGCTGATAAATTCTCCATGTTCTGCTTCCAAACTAGCATTCCATCACATTTAAAGCAAAGAGACCACACTCGTTAGCATAGACGCATTGGATAAACAGATGTTGAGATGATTCATCCACCCCTTGGCATAGCACACACATAGAAGTATTTACCAACACCCCTCTCCTAATGAGATTTTGCCTTGTTGAAATCTTATCCAGCAATACCCTCCATGCAGTAGCAATCCAAAGCATTTTGAAGCACCCATAATTGGTTATAGTTCCCTGGTTTGATAAGCATCCAAACACAGACTTCACCGTGAACATCCCTAAAACATCACCTCTCCATATCTAAATATCCTTCGCCTCCTTGTTTAGAATAATCCTAGATATGTTCCTATGAAGTTCTTTTTCATGTAATACTTCCCACTCGAACCTGTTCCTTCTCCACCTCAGCCTCCACTACCATTCAGACTCTGACCAGACCCCTACTTCTCCCACCTTCTACCCTTGATCAAGGGATATTTTTTAGAATATTTTATATGACTTTAATCTCCATTTTTTAGTCCATGTTTTATTAACTTTTCTCCCTTTAATCTGCTCAGTTTTGAATAGATTCACAATGGTTGTTGTGAGTCCAAACTTTCTTAATCAGTAACTGTTTAGATTAGAGAAGTTAGTACGCTCAAGTGACTACAACAATGGCTGTTAGGTACAAGTGCACAATGCTGTATGATGATATTTTCTTTGTATCTTGACAAATTCATTTATCTTGAAGTCAGAGCAAAATTTCTGTTTAACTATACCTTTCTATCTTTTCATCAATTCTCTTTTACTTCTAGAACCAATACTATAATTTAATGCACTGCGCAATAGTCCAGTGTCAAGTAGTATACACATGTAAGATTCATAATTCAGATTATACTTTTTTGATTGCCTTTTGACACATCTCTTGGAACAACTTATGCTACTAGTATTGACACATTTGTTTGAGAACCTTTTATTTTTGTCTGTAGGGAACTACTGAAACCTGTCTGGAACTTTGGCACCAGAGATCAGCAACTTATCTTATTTGGAAATAGTGTAAGGCAGTGGCTGAATTGATGTTTCTAATGAAAACCGGTTACGTACGAACACTTTTCAAGAATGGTGATTCCTGTACTAGGTTCTTTCATTCCTCTTGAGGTGGAGAAGGCTCAGAAACGAAGTGAAGGACATCCAGGTGGGGGACCATTGGTGTGAGGAACCAAGCACTGTCCGTTCAGAAGCAAAGAAGCTTTTCGGAGTTAGATTCAAAGCAACGAAAGATTTAGGGGTAAGACTGGATGAAGTTGAATTCATGTCGTTATCTCCGACTGATAACGAGGGTCTCCTAGCATCTTTCTCTGAGAAAGAGATTAGGGATGCAGTGTGGCAGTGTGAAGGTACTAAAAGTCCGGACCCAGATGGTTATAACTTCAACTTCATCAAAAAAATTGGGAGTTGCTAAAAGAAGATTTTATGGCAGCACTGTCCCTGTTTCATGAGACGAGAAGTATTCCGAAGGGCTGTAACGCCTCTTTCATAGCTTTGGTTCCTAAAGTTAGGGACCCGTCCAAGCTCGAGCAATATAGACCTATCTCATTAGTTGGAGCTATGTACAAGATTATTTCGAAGGTTTTAGCTAGTAGAATGAAGAAGGTGTTTCCCTCTTTGATAGATGAATGCCAATCAGCCTTTGTGAAAGGAAGAGGGATCTTAGACAGTGTTCTTATGGCCAATGAAGTTGTTGAGGATTTAAGGAGAAGAGGGTTGTAGCTGAAGGCCTTGCTGGGATAGTTAGAAGTGCTAGCAAAACCACTTTGCTGACGGGCCTCAAGTTTGGAAGGAAGAAGATTGAGGTGTGCATCCTCTAGTTTGCGGATGACACTATTTTTCTATGTGAAGACTGTAAGAAATTATGTAAATTAATTTCTATAAAGTGACTCACATGACTTAGAGTTTGGGCTTTGGGCCCAAATATGACTTAATAATAATAATAGAATTAAAGGCCCATTGGTTAATGTGAGAAATATATATCTGATGATATACCTAATGGAAAACCTACATCTGATGGAGATTGGGTACTAAAGGCTATAGGGTTCTGTCTCTGCAAATAATAGTTGTCTCACCGTTAACCATCACGAACGTGTGTGACAAGAACAAAATTGCTAAGAGATAGATTGGGATAAAGGAGATAAAGTAACTGCTCAATTAGGATCACTCATGGATCAAGGTAAGTGCCTATTCCTTCTTGATTGTATGATTGTGTGAGAATCATGATATGATAAGATCTATATGTGAACACATTATTGTATGTGTTCAATTTACGTTTATTCATGTTTTGACTTACATGTGGTATCAGAGCCTTGTTGCTCATTTTTGTGATTCTCCATTAATGTTTTTCCAAAATTCAAAGAACCCTAATTTTAAAATATTCTCAATTTAAGAACACTAATTTTAAAATTAGGATTTATAGATTAAGGTTTCCATTCCTCTATAATAGATCCCTAATTGTCCTAAACCATCAAAATTAAAGAACCCTAATTTTAATTAATCCCAATTGAAGAACCCTAATTTTTAAAATTAGGGTTTATGGATCAACGCCATTAACGACGTAAAACCTTTTGAACCCAAACGCAAGAAAGTGGTTACTGCTGCGGCACGGTGACTCATTGTGAAAGGGGTGGTTAACGGCATCCCTGCAACTTAAGAAATTTTGCTTCATGAAAAGAAGCAAATTTGATTTACTGTGCCTTAGGTTATCAATTTTATTAATATTATATTATAATATAATATAATAAAATGCATGAAAAGAATCCAATTAGTGAATCTATGTATGAATTATTATCTGCTATCATGAAATGCATGAATTCTTTGTTGCACCCCATATTAAAGTTTAATCAATTGTTACTTTTCTGTAATTTAGGTTATGTTATAATGTAATTAAATTTATATTTAAATTAAAATTTAATTAATTAATTAAAAGTGAGTAACGAAAAATTATTTTCTGTTTTATGTATTGTTTTAATGTAATTTTATTTGCATTAAATTAAAGTTTAATTAAAGTTTTAATGAAATTTTATTATGTTTTAATGTAATTTTATTTGCATTGAATTAAAGTTTAATTAAAGTTTTAATGAAATTTTATTATGTTCATTAAATTAAAGTTTAATTAATTGATTGAAAGTGAGGAATGGAAAATTATTTTTCCGCTTTATGTATTAATTTTTTAAATTAAAATTTTGGAATTAATTGTATGATAGATTTGTAATCACCAAAGTGATCAAATCTTTATGTTTTATTTAATTCCAAATTATGGATGAAATTTTATTTCAATTAATGATATTATTTATGGAATTATTTGTATGATAGATTTGTAATCACCAAAGTGATCAAATCTTTATGTTTTATTTAATTCCAAATTATGGATGAAATTTTATTTCAATTAATGATATTATTTATGAAATTATTTGTATGATAGATTTGTAATCACCAAAGTGATCAAATCTTTATGTTTTATTTAATTCCAAATTATGGATGATGAAATTTTATTTCAATTAATGATATTATTTATGGAATTATTTGTATGATAGATTTGTAATCACCAAAGTGATCAAATCTTTAAGTTTTATTTAATTCCAGATTACTGATAAATTTTATTCCAATTACCTATAAAATGGATGCTAAATTATTTATATATATGGGTAAATGGAAATTCATTATTATAGGGCATTATGGATCATCCAAAGGTTGATTAGTTGTCCTTATAATTAATGAATATGATTGTTGGTAGTGAGTATGTGTTATTAGTTTTGCTTGTATATCCAAAGATAACAAGTGTTTCTAGTTAATGCATACATCTTGCCAAATAAAGTTAATACTATTAGCATCATTATGTTGTGTATTAATGAATCTCCCAAAGGAGAACATTAGTATACATAGAATGTTTTCTGAATCTGTATAGTATGTTTAGTTTATGACTCAAAGTATTAATGTTAAGCATGTGCGATCAAGTATTGTTCCTGTATCTTTATGCGAATGAGCATAGCAAGTAATATTAAGTCTGCTCTTCCCAAAACTGATGGTGCAAAAGAATTTATGAAATTTGTGGAAGAGCGCTCCCAAACTACTGATAAGTCTCTTGTTGGGACATTAATGAGTATATTAACCACCATGGAATTTGATGGTTCTCGTACTATGCACGAACATGTCATTGAAATGACTAATATTGCGGCAAGACTTAAGTCTATTGGATCTGGTACTCTTTATGATGGATTATATAGATTGAATCTCGATAAGTTATATGCTGAAACTCTTATGACCTCGCATCATAATGTTGGCACTAAACAAAGTTTGGTGAATGAATGTTCTGCTTTCTTGTGGCACAAACGTTTGGAACATATTTCCAAGTAAAGAATGGAGAGATTGGTAAAGTATGAAATACTTCCAAGTTTGGATTTTACTGATCTGAATGTATGTGTGGATTGTATTAAAGGCAAACAAACAAAACACACAAAGAAGGGAGCCACAAGAAGTACTCAGCTTCTTGAAATTATACACACTGATATATGTGGACCTTTTGATGCAAGTTCTTTCAATAAAGAAAGGTATTTTATCACCTTCATTGATGTTTTTTCACGTTATGGTTATGTCTATTTACTGCATGAAAAATCGCAAGCGGTGAATGCCTTGGAAGTTTATATAAATGAAGTGGAAAGGCAATTAGACAGAAAGGTGAAAATTGTCAGGTCAGATAGAGGTGGTGAATATTATGGAAAATATGATGAAAGTGGACAACACCCTGGTCCGTTTGCTAAGTTCCTTGAGAGACGTGGTATTTGTGCTCAATACACAATGCCAGGTACACCACAACAAAATGGTGTTTCAGAAAGGCGTAATCGAACCTTAATGGATATGGTTAGGAGCATGTTAAGTAAGTCAACTGTACCTGTTTCATTGTGGATGTATGCTTTAAAAACTGCCATGTATCTGTTGAACAGGGTTCCTAGTAAGGCAGTTCAAAAGACACCTTTTGAATTGTGGACAAGAAGGAAACCCAGTTTGAGACACCTGCATGTTTGGGGATGTCAGGCAGAAGTTAGAATATACAATCCGCAAGAGAAGAAATTGGATGCAAGAACAATCAGTGGATATTTCATTGGTTATCCAGCAAAGTCAAAAGGGTATATGTTTTACTGTCCTACCCATAACACAAGAATTGTTGAATCTGGAAATGCACGGTTCATTGAAAATGGTGAAACCAGTGGGAGTAATACTTCACAAAATGTGGAGATTAAGGAAGTTAGAGTACAAGTTCCTTTAACTAGTACCTTTCACTTCAAGTATTGTTGTTCCTAATGTAGTTGAGTCACTCAACGATGAAGAAGAACAACAAATTAATGATCATGAAGAGAACAATGAACCTGTAGTAGAACAACCACAAGAAATAGTATTAAGAAGATCTCAAAGAGAAAGAAAGTATGCTGTTTCGAATGATTATGTGGTTTATCTACAAGAGTCAGAAAATGACTTAAGTATTGATAATGATCCAGTTTCATTTTCAGACGCCGTCAATGATGATAATTCTGATAAATGGTTAGATGCCATGAAAGATGAGCTTAAATCAATGGCACAGAATGATGTATGGGACCTTATAGAATTGCCAGAAGGATGCAAGAGAGTCGGGTGTAAATGGGTCTTTAAGACTAAACGTGACTCTCATGGCAATATCGAACGTTACAAGGCTCGACTTGTTGCCAAAGGTTTTACTCAAAAGGATGGCATTGATTATAAAGAAACATTTTCACTTGTTTCTAAGAAAGATTCCTTTAGAATTATCATGGCATTAGTAGCTCATTATGATCTTGAGTTGCATCAGATGGATGTCAAAACTGCCTTTCTGACTGGGGATTTAGAAGAGGATGTTTATATGGACCAACCAGTGGGGTTCATTGAAGAAGGAAAGGAACACATGGTGTGTAAACTTAAGAAATCAATATACGGGCTTAAACAAGCTTCTAGGCAATGGTATCTTAAGTTCAATGATACTATTGTGTCCTTTGGATTTAAGGAAAACATTGTTGATCGGTGTATATACCTGAAGATCAGTGGGAGCAAGTTTATATTCCTGATTCTATATGTTGATGATATCTTGCTTGCAACTAATGATCTTGGTCTATTAAGTGAGACTAAAAAGTTTCTCTCTAATAACTTTGAGATGAAAGATATGGGTGAGGCATACTATGTGATAGGAATTGAAATATTCCGTGACAGATCATAAGGACTATTAGGTTTGTCTCAGAAAGCATATATTAATAAAGTTTTAGAGAGATTCAGAATGGATAAATGTTCGACATCTCCTGTTCCAATACAGAAAGGAGACAAATTTAGTCTCATGCAATGTCCAAAGAATGACTTGGAACGGAAACAGATGGAGAATATACCTTATGCATCTATTGTTGGGAGTTTAATGTATGCTCAAACTTGTACACGACCAGATATTAGTTTTGCAGTTGGTATGCTTGGTAGATACCAGAGTAATCCAGGATTGGATCATTGGAAAGCTGCAAAGAAAGTTTTAAGATACTTGCAAGGAACGAAGGATCACATGCTTACTTATAAAAGATCTGATCACCTTGAGGTGATTGGATATACAGATTCAGATTTTGCTGGCTGTGTGGATACACGAAAGTCTACATTTGGTTATGTGTATCTTTTAGCCGGAGGAGCGATTTCATGGAAAAGTGCGAAGCAGTCAGTCATCGCTGCGTCCACTATGGAGGCTGAATTTGTGGCATGCTTTGAGGCCACAGTTCAGGCTAATTGGTTGCGGAATTTTATTTCAGGACTTGGAATTGTTGACAGTATTGCCAAGCCGTGAAAATTTATTGTGATAACTCCGCAGCAGTCTTCTTTTCTAAAAACGACAAGTATTCCAAAGGTGCTAAACATATGGAATTGAAATACTTTGCCGTTAAAGAAGAAGTTCAGAAACATAGAGTGTCAATAGAACATATTAGCACTGATCTTATGATTGCTGACCCTTTAACAAAAGGGTTACCGCCCAAAACATTTACTGGTCATGTTGTAAATATAGGCATTATGTCTACTAGTGAATGATGAATGTTGTTATTAATGCTTATTTGACACTCTGAGCTCATTGATAAATAAAGTTTATGAAATTATGTTGTTTTCTACTTTATGTATATGCATGCAAATTATGTTATTATGGTGTGGAAAACAAATTATGTTGTTATTGATGACAATAACATTATGTTTGAACCTATTATGGATTTCTCACTATAAAGTCATATTAAGGAGAAAGAATGATATAGTAGTACATGGAAGGAAATGTGTTGATTCAAATGACATGTAACCGCCATGACTCTTATTATTTCTGTATTCTTGATTATGAATAATGATAGAACCAATTTATGTATGGCCTTTTAAATGCGCATTTATGTCATAATTAAATCATGAAAGTATTATAACTCATATGAGTCAAGTGGGAGAATGTAAGAAATTATGTAAATTAATTTCTATAAAGTGACTCACATGACTTAGAGTTTGGGCTTTGGGCCCAAATATGATTTAATAATAATAATAGAATTAAAGGCCCATTGGTTAATGTGAGAAATATATATCTGATGATATACCTAATGAAAAACCTACATCTGATGGAGATTGGGTACTAAAGGCTATAGGGTTCTGTCTCTGCAAATAATAGTTGTCTCACTATTAACCATCACGAACGTGTGTGACAAGAACGGAATTGCTAAGAGATAGATTGGGATAAAGGAGATAAAGTAACTGCTCAATTAGGATCACTCATGGATCAAGGTAAGTGCCTATTCCTTCTTGATTGTATGATTGTGTGAGAATCATGATATGATAAGATCTATATGTGAACACATTATTGTATGTGTTCAATTTACGTTTATTCATGTTTTGACTTACAAAGACTCCTTCAATAACGTGGTAACCTTGAAGGCCATCCTAAGGGGGTTTGAATTAGCCTCAGGGTTGAAGATCAACTTCCATAAGTCAAAGCTTGCAGGCATCAATGTTCAAAGTAGTGATGTAGCATGTTATACAAAGACGTTGAACTGCAAACAAATGGGAGTACCGTTTAAATATCTGGGCCTTGAAGTGGGAGGTAACCCCAGGAAGAGGCAGTTCTGGGATCCTGTCGTTAACAAGTTAAAAGCGAAGCTCAGTGTGTGGAAAGAGAGATTTTTATCCATGGCAGAGAGAATTTGTCTTATCAACTCTGTCATTTCTGCTATACCTCTGTATTATCTCTCCCTTTTCAAAGCCTCTGATTCAGTCTGTAAGAGGATTACCTCTATCCAAAGGAGAATCTTGTGGGGTTGGAGGAAAGAAAGCAAGCCAATTTGCTGGGTTAGTTGGGAAGATGTGTGCAAACCTAAAGAAGAGGGAGGATTGGGTTTAAGAGAAATACGAAAGTTAAACCATGCTTTCTAGCTAAATGAAGATGGTGATGTATCTCTCAAGAGGAGGGAAGGTGGAAGGAGTTGTTGGACTCAAAGTATGGGTTGGAGCCTGGAAGCGTCCATACACTAGTCAAACTCCAATCTTGGTGGTGGAAAGATATCTATAAAGTGTGCAAGGAGGGAGGAGGAAAATGATGGTTTCAAGAAGAACTAAGCTGGAAACTAGGGTGTGGAGACAAAGTAAAGTTTTGGGAGGAGGTGTGGGTTGGGAGCTCTGATCTCAAATCCTTGTTTCCTAGACTGTTCTCTCTATCCTTAAACCAGGGGCAAACAATGGGTGAAGTTGGTGTGTGGATTAATTCGGATTGGAGATGGAGGCTGACTTGGAGGCGTGCCAAATTTGAGTGGGAATCTTCACTGGAAGCAGACCTCTTTACACTGCTATCAGGGGCACTAATGAGAAGGAATAACGTGGATGTGCAGGTGTAAGGGAAGGAAGAACCAGACCTTTTTTCTGTGAATTCTGCTTATGAGTGCCTTGCCAAGCAGTCTCGTGGAACCCAATCCGATGTGTTTAATCTCCTTTAGAAGACTAAGGCATTCCCAAATGTGATCGTGACAGCTTGGAGAGTGCTGCTGGATAGAATCCCAACAAGGGTGAGTTTGAGTAGGAGAGGGGTGATGATGGAATCTACAATATGTGCAATGTGTCAGCTTAAGGAGGAGTCTTGTCAACATATCTTCTTGGAGTGTAAATACGCACAATGGGTATGGTCATTGTGCTTCAAATGGATAGGTATCTCTTTTGTTCAACAAAATGATTTAAATATGCACTTTATGAGTTTTTATCTGAGCAATGCTAGCAAGAAGCAAAATCTGGTATGGAAAGGTGTTTGGGCATCTGTTATTAGGTATATCTGGGACCAAAGGAACCTGATTGTATTCAAAAAAAGGGCTAGTAGATGCGGAGGAGGTGTTTCAGAAGGCTCAACTCAAATCCTGGCTTTGGATGAAGCACAAGGTGCATTCCGTTACTTATTCTTTCGTAGACTGGATTCTTAATCCAATGCTTTGCATTAGAAGTTATAATTAGGACTCCCAAATGCCAAGAGTTTTAAGACTACGGCCTATACTGGATTTATAGTTGGTTGGAGGTGTTGGTGGGTTTGTCACGGCCTGCAGCTGGTGCAAGATGGAAAGGACATATGTGCTTGTATGCAAGGGAGTCAAAAAGAATGTTAAGGACATGATGGAGGATTCTGTTTTGATGTGTCTTATAACAGACCAATAGAGGCAGGGTGTATGCTGGTTCAGGGTTCTTTTTGCAGGAAACAAAACTGTATTTTTTATGTGGTGTTTTGGTTGTTGTGGAAATCCCTAAGTGGGTTTGCTGATCAACTAGTGGTCTCACATGTGGATGGTAGCAGTAGAGGTTGTGGTGGGGATTCATACATGTTGGGGGATGTAAGTCGAAGTTGTAAACTCCAACCATTCTAAGTGCGAGATGGACCCTAACAAGTAGGAAGTTGGTTTCTGATAAAAGTGAGCTTAAAAGGAGCAAACAGGGGGAAGCCAAAGTCCAAAAATGAGCGAATGGAAGATGTTGCATTGAAGTGATTAATTATGTGACAAGTGCTACAATCGTGCCACTGCAAGCTGGGTAGAAGGAATGTCATTGAGGTGGTGGAGATAACCAATTTTTTGGTGTATTTTGATGGTTTTTTAGTTGCAGTTTGCAGTGCTTATAACATTCCAATACGATCACGGTGCTAGCTGGAATAGGATGTCTAGCTTATGCAGCAAACATTATCTATCTATTGCTTCTGGGGTGTTTGTTCATCTCTTTTTTCTTGGAGATTCTTAATGTGGTTTGGTTTATGTAAAAGGGTTGGGATACCCCTTTTGTATCCCTCTTAATTTAATTTCATTCTTTGCTGATAAAAAAAAAAACTTTTCAATTTTGGGATTTCTAGCTTCAACTTTTGTAAAAAATATAGATTCGTTTGAATATTTCCATTTTGTAGCAGCTTGCAATTACTTCCTCTACTAATGCTTTGCATTCTTGAAAGGGTTATGTGGAATGACATAAGTGGGAGTATACTGAAAGAGATTGGCAATATCAAAACTTTGAAACTCTTGTAAGTTTAGTCATCTATCTTGGCCAGCATGGATAGGATAGAGATTTAACTAAGCTAAATAAACATGTGAAACTAGACTTGTATAAAAAAAAAACAAGATGAAGCCTAAAAAGTACATGACTAATATCTTGAAAAGATGAACCACTTTGGAAAGTAATTTTAATTTATATGATTGAGATGGATGTAAAATAGAAGTAATATAAGAGTAACAAACCTGAGGATTTGAGAAACGTACCTGAGGATTTGTGCAGATAGAATGTGAAGAAGAAGAAAAAGAATGAAGTTAAGTGAATGGTGTGGAGATGCAATTTTAAAGAATGAGAAGTGATAAAAAAGAAGCATGAAGACTTTCACAGTTTTACTATACTTTAAAGTTGATTAATAACTTACAAGATTGAAAAAAAAGATTTATATTTTTCTTTCTGATTGTTCTTGAAAGTAAAAGATGCATTACTTCAGTCTATCCAGATTTTAAGGAGTATTACTATATGCATACCTTGATTTTATATTAATTTAATTAATCTATTATATTTAATTGGTGCAACTCTTCCATTCCTTGTAAGCCTATCTAATGTTGAGCAGAACTCCAGCGTAGCTTAACCAGACTAAGAGCCTCGCTCCATCAATATTTGTTGCAGTCGTGGTCTGTTGCAATGATACTATGACCTCCTTACATGATACTAAGACATTCCACAGAAGCTGAACACGGACAACCAACTTTGGTACGCATCACAGCATCACCTTCCTGCCTACCAATAAAATAGGACCCCATTCCATTACCTGTAGTTTTTAATACACAATACTGGATTCAGATACCAATATGAGAAAGAGTATTCCAATAATTTTGCCCTATGTTTCAACCATAGCCATGTCTTAAGGATTGACATATAGAAGATCTCCTCCGCATCAAATGCCCCTTCTTAAAGATTACTCTATTTCTATGATCCCAAATGCATCTCACTATAGCCGCCCAAATACCTTTCCAGATTAGATTATGCTTGTTACTCACATGCAATAAATGAAAATTCTCAAAATGGCTTTTCAGGTCATTATGTTGTACATTGTACAAACTGAATACCAATCCATTTAAAGCAAAGAGAACACACTCGTTGAGCCTAGACTGAATACCAATCCATTTAAAGCAAAGAGACCACACTCGTTGAGCATAGACGCACTGGATAAACAAATGTTTAGATGATTCATCCACCCCTTGGCATAACACACGTAGAAGTATTTACCAACACCTCTCTCCTAATGAGATTTTGCCTTGTTGGAATCTTATCTAGTAGTACCCTCCATGCAGTGATCACCACATTGGGCAATGCCTTAGGATTTCAAAGCATTTTGAAACACCCATCATTGGTTACAGTTCCCTGGTTTGATAAGCATCCAAACACAGACTTCACCGTGGACATCCCTGAAACATCACCTCTCCATATCTGAATATCCTTCGCCTCCTTGTTTAGAATAATCCTGGATATGTTCCTATGAAGTTCTTCTTCATGTAATACTTCCCACTCGAACCTGTTCCTTCTCCACCTCAGCCTCCACTGCCATTAAGAGTCTGACCAGACCCCTACTTCTCCCACCTTCTTCCCTTGATCAAGGGATATTTTTTAGAATATTTTATGACTTTAATCTCTATTTTTTGGTCCATGTTTTATTAACTTTTCTCCCTTTAATCTGCTCAGTTTTGAATAGATTCACAATGGCTGTTGTGAGTCCAAACTTTCTTAATCAGTAACTGTTTAAATTAGAAAAGTTAGTACGCTCAAGTGACTACAACAATGGCTGTTAGGTATAAGTGCACAATGCTGTATGATGATATTTTCTTTGTATCTTGACAAATTCATATATCTTGAAGTCAAAGCAAAATTTCTGTTTTACTATACCTTTCTATCTTTTCATCAATTCTCTTTTACTTCTAGAACCAATACTATAATTTAATGCACTGCGCAATAATCCAGTGTCAAGTAGTATACACATGTAAGCTTCATAATTCAGATTATACTTTCTTGATTGCCTTTTGACACATCTCTTGGAACAACTTATGCTACCACTATTGATACATTTGTTTGAGAACCTTTTCTTTTTGTCTGTAGGCAACTACTGAATTTGAACCTGTCTGGAACTTTGGCACCAGAGATCCGCAACTTATCGTATTTGGAAATACTGTAAGGAAGTGGCTGCATTGGTGTTTCTAATGCAAACCGGTTACATACGAACACTTTTCAATTTTCCAATTTCTAGCTTCAACTTTTGTAAAAATATAGATTCATTTGAATATTTCCATTCTGTAGCAGCTTGCAATTACTTCCTCTACTAATGCTTTTAATTTGCATTCTTGAAAGGGACTTTATGTGGAATGACATAAGTGGGAGTATACCGAAGGAGATTGGCAATATCAAAACTTTGAAACTTTTGTAAGTTTAGTCATCTATCTTGGCCAGCATGCTGGACTATGACACATGATTGAATGATTTAGTAGTCTTATTATATCACCTTGATGAATTTTTTGATTTGATTTCCTAGTCATTTATACATATTAGTACTTGAACAAACACATCTTGATAAAACGAGAGTAGTGTTTTCTTAGGAAGTTTAAGTCAAATACTTGTTTCTATAGGACTGAAATTCAATTCAATTGGTTGCATAAATAAACGGCTGGTATTTTGACACAAGGAGCTACAATATTTCTGCCTTCTTTCTTATCAAATCATTTTTTTTGCAGACTTCTGAGTGGAAATAAACTAACAGGGGATCTTCCTGAAGAGCTTGGCCATCTTCCAGTGCTGGACAGAATACAAATTGATGAGAGCAATATTACAGGATCCATACCACTATCATTTGCAAACTTAAACAGCACAAAACACTTGTAAGATTCTTTATTATTGTTACTAAAGTTTTAAAAACTACCAATCTTGCTACTGAATTCTTTTATTTGTCTACCTTTGACTTTTCTTGCAAGAAAATGAAAGAAAATAATGCCTTCTTTTTTTCTCAATGGAGCAGCCACATGAACAACAATTCACTTAGTGGACAAATCCCAGCACAACTTTCCAAATTAGGAAGCCTTATTCACCTGTAAGTTATTGGTGACATGATTGCAGTCAGTGACATATTTCTCTGGCTTTTATTTAATTCTTCATTTTCACATTCATATCTTCTTAACAAGATGTATCTTTGGACATGCAGTCTTCTTGACAACAATAACTTGACAGGAAATCTCCCATCTGAGCTCTCTGAGACGCCAAAGTTAATGATACTATATGATTTATTATTGTGTTAAATAGGCTTGTATGCATGTCTTTATCTATGTTCAGGCACATCTCACTTGTCTTCCTGTGGTTTTTAATCTCTTATTAGACACTTTCATTCTTTCTGACAAAATGTCTGATTTTGACCGAATTAAGCTTTTCATTTTAATTTTACACGATAAGATCCGCTGCCATTGTGGCCCTATCAAAATTTGTGGAGCACTATTTATAACTGTTTTGTGTATCTCTCTCTTCACTTTGCCAAGTGAAGCACTGATATGAGGCATTATTCCTTATGTAATTAAATTACCTATTAGTATACTACGTATACTCATATTTCAAATATAAGGTACCATTAGAACTCTCTGTTTTGAAATTTCTTCTTTAGATATGATGCTTGCCCTTGGAAATTTCTAATCAAATTTATGTTATGATACTCCCCTTCCATCTTTAAACGGTTTAGCCATTGGTTATTTCATAGAACTGTGGATTAACTTAGGGAGAACCGTTTTACTGAGACTTTGTTAAATAAAAGAAGCATTGAAAATGTGTGACTATTTAAATATGATTTGGTAGTTCATAAAAGAAAATCTGTACCAATTTTAGTTTTTTTGGGGGAGAGATAAGAGTGAGTGATGATGGACATGGATGGGAAATCTGGGATCAGTTTGTACTTAACCAGCATTATAACTTGCCCTTCCCCTTTGGCCTCCACAGACCAGTGTTTCAGACCTCTATGGATCCAAGGAAAAAAGAAGGAAATTATGAATTTTTACAAGTTCGAATAATACAGTTGAAGTAAGGTCATTAAGTGGAATGTAATTAAGATCTGTAATGCTCTGCCACTATAGTAGGGTTCAGAGATTTGAGAGGAAAATTTTAGAAAGAATTTCTGAATGATAAAAGTCAGTGTTGTATTAAAAGAATGTTATTTATACTTAGACTGACCTTACTGAGTTGAAATTGACTGAAAAATAACTTTCTAACTAACTGAACAACAAGCTACAGACTCTAACAAAGGAACCTAAGCTAACTGCTGACAGATGTTCAACTGTAGTGAAGATGGAGTAACATGCTCATACACTGTGAAGTGATGCTAACCTATTATTACAAATCAGAATTGCAAGAAGAGAAATTCTAAAGTTGAATATTATAAACCTAAGAAGAGAAATTCTAAAGTCATAATATTGGAAAGTTGAAATTTCTGTCATTGTACTTTTAGGCGCTTTAGTTTTTTAATGTTTTTGTTTCTACAATGTTAGCTGAACTTGAACCAATAAATAAGTCTTCAAAATAAATAAATATTTTAAGTAACTTTTGGATCTTCTTGTTATTGCAGTCAACTCGATAACAATAACTTCGATGGAAATAGCATACCAGAATCTTATGCCAACATGTCAAAACTGTTGAAATTGTAAGTGCATTTTGTGATCTTGTGTTTGCAAGTACGTTACCATTACAAGGAGTGAAGCTGTGGAAGCCTTTATTTTAATGTATGGTGAATACCGATTTAAGATTCTAAAACCTTTGTGATTTCTAGTTCATAAAACTTTTAATTAGAGAGAAACTTGCAAGGTGCTTAAACTATTAAGGAATACAATTACATATTGTTTTTTTTTTTTATCGGCATATTGCTGATGAGGTGAGTCTTCACACATATTGCTGCTAGTATGCTAGCTGTTGCATAAGGCTGATGTCCAAATTGTTTTGGGAAACTCTTATCATTTTCTCAATTTCCCTTTTCTTTATTTCGAGGATACCACATTGCCATTCCTTATATTTTCCACTTTGTTCTGCTTAACAAAATTTCTTGTCTCAAACAACATATTTAGTTCTGTGAGGAACATGCAAACAACCCTCCACTGCTCTACCCACCCATACATGTTAGTTATGCTGTCAAATATAAAAAGACAATTTGAACTCCTTTTCATATATCATCCATGAACACTACAGATTTAGCTTTCCTCAAGCAATTGTCTCCCTACAAAATAATTATATGGGGCCAGTGAGTTAGCATTGGTTAATTTAAAAAATGTTTTCTTAGCGGAAAAAAAAACGTTATCTCACCAATTTATTGTAGCAGTTGGAGATGAGTTGGGTGATAACTTGAGACACGGTTGCATTGTCCATTCCACACTTTGTTTTTTAAATCAATACCACACTTTCCATACTTCACTCTACATGCTTAACTGTAGCCTTCTATTTACATATCTGATAAAATAATATTTCACTTAACAACATCATCCAAAGACATTGTATTAGTGTGTCTAGAAAATGGACATGTGAATTTTACCTGTATGCAGATATAAACTTGAAGAATACTTAGGACATTCCTCCACGGTATGACGGTCAACATTTTCTTTTAACTTAAATCCGTGGTGAATCTCTACGAAGTTTGGCAATTTTTTGAGTGTAATACTTCTCAGTTCCTGTAGTAGTAGTTGTTCTCCCTTTTTAGCCGTCTGTTCTTCACCACCATCATCAGCTTCATGTTCAAAACCAAAAGCCTTGTGTAACTCAGAGCACTCTTCTATTTCCAAATATTTCAGAGTGGTAAAATGACTAGCCGATAGCTTATAAAAAAGACATTTCAACTTATTGCACTTTTTAACTGAAATGAAATAAAGTGTTGGGAAGCAGAGTTGTTGGGAAGAATACAGGGTTTGGAGTTGTCGTGCATCACCTAAATCAAATATTTGTTCCAATTCATTACAGTTATTTATATACAGTTCTTTCAGCATTGGTAAACTTGTAACAACAGTGATGGAGAAGATGGTTTTCAATTTTGGACATCCGCTCACTTGAACTTCTTGAAGCTTTTGGAGGTTTAGAAAACCTGTGGGGCCCTTCCATATAAAGTTCAGCTCAGGTAAGTCTGTCAACTCTAGAGAAGTTATATCCAAGTTTAGAGGAAGAAGTTCTCCACTGCCCCCTTCTTCTCCCATTTGGAATTGGAACAGACCTTTTACTCTAACATCAGAAAAGCAAAGCCTTTCAAGTTGGAGTGGAAACCATGCTATTTCATTCTCCTGTATACACAACATAATTCATTCTTAATATCTTACATTTTACACTTCATAAGTTATGGCTAATTCAAATCAACAAACTTGTTTTTGAAAAAAATTATGAATACAATTGCATATTTAGTAATGAAAAGATAAATACAAAGCATGGAATTTTTTACAGATTTAATTTATTATTTTTGCCAAATAAAGGACTAAGTGCATATATTTCAATCATTAATTCATCAATCTAACGTACTTCAAATATCACACTACTTCAAAATCTTATATCTATCACTTCTAATTACAATATCATTTTTTTTATTTACATGTATTGCATCTTCGAAAATAATATATATTATTTTTCAATAAACTTAATGTGAGTTAGCATACCTAAAATGTATTAAAAAATAAAAACAAAAAACTAGATCAAAACTCATTATTAAAAAAAACCTATAAAAAAATTACAATACTAATCGAAAAAAAAACAATCATAATCAGTAGGTCTGAATACAATTCATTAAAATATAATTGATTAAATTGATAAATACTTGTTTATTAGACTGGATAAAAGATTATCCATTTCACAGAATTATGATTAATTTATGCATATATTTTTCTACTCAAACACAATAAGAATATAAACTGTAATCTTGATAGTTATCAGAATAAAAGTAATGATAAAAAACTACTGCGATATGATTGTTATTCTTAATGCATTTAAACAACATCACTTGACAAAGTATACTGATTCCTTAACATCTCAATGTTAATTCATATTTAAAGTTCATTATTTTTAATCAACTTAATGAAATAATAAATAATAACTATGTTTCTATAAATGCTCAAGTGGTTATGTTAGTTAAAGATATCATGATTTTGAAATAATATATTACCTTTGAAGTTGTTTCTTGCGGGAGATTTGAAGCAGTCATCATCTTACTTATGGAAGACTCAAGCAATTTGGGACAATCAATGCACTCTAAGTTCTTAAGATTGGGGAGTTGTGGACGACAATATTGAGGCCAAATGTCAATCACATTTGGTAAAGATGACAACCATAGAGTATGCAAATTAGAAAAATTTATGATATTAGTCTCTTTTTCACTTGGGTAAACTGCATGATTAGGTTCCTTTCCACTTCCAAATACATACTTCAATTTCGAGTTTTCTCGAATGTTCACACTTTCCAAAATCACTAGCCGTACGGTTAAATTCTCAGAGAATATGTACTCCAAATTGTTGCATTCTATAATATTAATAATCCTTAATTTTTGGAGCGTCAAATATGAATGACTTGGGGTGCTTGAAAAAACATTGTTCCCTTCTTCCACTTCTTCTATTATGTGCCTCAATCCGTTGCAGTCAATTATTTTTAGTTCCTCTAACAACACTAGAGATTGGACAACGGATGGCACGAAGAGAGAAGTTAGCATAGGACAATCATATATTGAAAGGATCTTCAGATTGCATAGCTTAGACTTCCTTGGAAAGGAGATGCTGTTCAGTTTTCCACAATCTTTTATCAAGAGCTCTCCTAAATTTTCAAGGGAACATCGCGATGAGGGATCACAAAAAACCTCTTGAAGGCTACATAACCATTTCAAACTTAGGTAAACAAGTTTAGAGAGTACACTGTTGTTGGTATTCATAGTGTTATCAATGAGACATTCTATCTTTTCACACAATAGGAGTTCTAGGGTAATCAAGTGATTCATGCCTTGTGGATCCATGGATGGGATTATATTTTTAAAATCTCCCTGAAGGTTTATCAAATTAAGGAACTCTGCTCTTATAAAGAGATCCTTGATTGGTAATGATATAAATTTTTGAACAGTAACGTCAAAATCATGTATTAATAAACCTCTAGACTTTGCATATTTCTTCAGGGTTGGGACTTCCCAAGGCCTAGAAGAATGACAATTTATTATAGCATACCTCTGTAATTTGGGGAAAGAGACATCATGTGAAAAGTCCTTTTTACAAATACAATTCCTCTAGCTGCAAACATTTGCTTACAACTTCATCAACTATATTTTTCTTAAGCCGACATTCGAACAAATCTAGAAGCTTCAACTTCTTTAATTCTACTATCCCAACAGGAAATTCTTCAAAAGAAGAGCCATGCAAGTCAAGAATCTCAAGTGTTTGCAGTCTTTCCACAAAAGATATGTCACCCAAATCATGATTTCTCAAGCATAGTGTTCGAAGATTTTTTAACGACTTCAGTGACTCTGGCAAAGGAAAAACAGCTCTACCCCGCTCATGTAAATTTATGATTACTAAGGTTTTAAGTTTTTCCAAGCTTTCAGAACACACATCTGGTACTTTTATGCCACCTTTAGAACAAAGCAAGAGAATTTCAAGTGTTGGAAATTTTATTTTATAATTAAGAAAATCATTTCCTTTCATATTCCATAAGGCTAATGCATGCGTATCTTTCATGATTTCATCATCTGTCAACACTCCCAGGTCCACTTCAGTACGTGTGAAAATTGTTTGACCACTTTTAGACGCAATCCACAAGGCTACATCACGAACCAAATCATGCAATTTTACCTTATCTTTTTTTTTGGCTTGCATTAACAAACAACAATTCTTGAGAATGTTAATAGCTGCATGCATCTCTCTCCTTGCATTCTCCATTATTCCAAATGTCCAACCTGTTCCAAATCGTCTTCCAAATCGGAATAAATCTTCCAAATCTATTTCACAATCCTCTGGAAACATAGAACACAACATTAACAAGGATTGAGCTAATTGATTTGTCAAATTATTGTAACTTAATTCAAGGCAAACATAAGGACTTCTTAAGCCTTTTGGAATATCTAGTGGCCTAGAATTTTCTAGCCTTGATAATGCAAACTCAAAATCTTCAATAGTTTTTTCCTTTAGTGTGCTTCCCACCGTGGCAATTGCAATGGGCAATCCCTTACATTCATTAACAACTTTTCTTGCCACACCTTTCAAAGCTTCCGAGGAGACATCAATTATGTTTGCATAATGTGTGAACAAAGTCCATGCTTCTTTGTCACTCAAGAGATTAAGTTCAACTATGCTTTGACATTGCATAGAAGTGCATACTTCTTTACTTCGAGTTGTCATAAGTATACAACAAGCCTTACCATTTTCATCAAATGGAATACCTAAAGCTTCAAAGTTTAGTTTTTCCCATACATCATCCAAGATTAAAAGAGTTGTACCTTTCCTTAATCTCTCTGATAGTCTTTGTGCTCTACCTATATCTGATGTTTCATTTAATGGGAAACTCAATTGGTCGACAACCTGATCTTGTATACTTATGATATTTGGTGGTTGAGACACCGTTGCCATGACAACCTTCTCAAAGAGTTTCATCTCTTCAGCCTTTTTACCCACTTCTTTTGCCAAAGTAGTTTTTCCTGAGCCTCCTAATCCAACTAACCCAATCATGGAAACACTTTTATTCTTTAATGTTTCTATAAGTTTGTTGTACGATGCTTCTGTAGATTTGAACATAATGAAATCATTGGAAGAATAGTACTTCATGCCTGGAAGTTCAATAGTTGTAGAAAATGGTTCAAACTTGCTATCACGATGGAGCTGAATCATTTTAGTTGTTTTTCTTGCTATATTTTTTGCAAGAGAATATTGACATTGCCTTCTCAAACAACTCTTGTTTACATTCAATATTCTCTCTTCGAGCAGTTTTACTTCATCTAAGACTTTATTGACATCTTTTAGCCACTCCTCAACAGCTGGATTAACTTTTTCAATCATATTAGTGGCTTCTCTAATTTGCTCATTCACACTCTCTCGAGTCAATTCCAGTTGTTTTTTAGCATTTGGAAGATTCAAAGCAAAGTTGTGTAAACAACACAAGTATTTAGCATGGTCTAAAATTGGAACTATTGCATATTCTGCAATCTTTGTTGCGATAGAAAAAAAAGAAGTCCTCCATTTGAATTTATACAATTTCCTAAACATGAATGAATTTTTCACTCTTTAATTAGCTAAAAATGATATTATGTCATGTATTTTAATAAGAGATCATGCAATTAAAAGAAAATAGTAAATTAAAAAGGTGTCCTACACCTTCCATAGATCTTGTTATTTTACAAATAGAGAGAAAAACAAATTCTTTAATCTAAGAAAAAACTAGTATTAACGATGTGCACAAAGACTCTTTGTGTTTTATATATGATATTTCTACAATTCATTAAATATTTATAAAAAAATATAAATTAATTTTTAAATTGATTAACATGTGCCTTAATTCTTAAAGAATAGTTTACACATGAAAGCTATGAAATGATTGGAAAAATTATCATGTGTATTTTAGCTATTAAAAAAAATTAAGTAAAGCATACATGAATATATATATATAAAATGATACATTTATTATTTTTATATTTCTTTATTATTACTTGTCTTTATTTAAAAAAAATCGTATCTTTCAAATATACAAGACAACTATTTTTTATATATAATTATGTAATTATATTAATTAAAATAACTTCATTATATTCTTCCAACAATTAAATTAATATAAAAAATAATATGTGATATGACTTGAAGATAATAATATAATTATTAAAGATTGTTTACAAGTATCATAAAAAAGATTTTGAAATTAAAGACTATAGAATATTGATGCTAATAATTAAAACAAAAATTAATTTAGATTTAAAACAATGTATTTTTTATGTCCCTAAAAAATTACTAATTTTTATTTTTCTTGAAAATATAGTTAGTATTTTCAATAGTAATGATTTAGTTAATACTTTTGAGAAAAAAAATGAATATTTTTAGATGAAAAAAGTTTATATAGATTTTACTTAACGAACAGATGTTTTTTTAGTGTATCATAGTATGAAATTATTTTTGACCAAAAATTAAATGTGATATAATTCTTATAATATAACATTAAATGAAATATTAAAAATCATAAAGTATATTCTATATATTCATGGCAGCATTTAGATTCTAAATTCGGTAGCAAAAACTTTGGTAGCTAATTAGATACCAATTTAGAAACTATTTAACAATAATAAACTAATTTAAAAACCAAAAGTTGTTTAGTTTCTAAAATGTCTCTAAATTTAATCACTATAATAACTAATTATTTTTTGTCTTTAAATTGATTTCTTGTAATGCATAGATTTGTAACATTTTCTTATGATCACTCCCTTAAATGTTTACAACTCACGCAATCTTGTTATCCTTTCTTACAGCAATAAAGAGTTTACATGCAATACTTGCTACTATGTTAGACAAAATTAATAAATGGTCATATGCTTTTCGTCATTCACATTAATCTCACTCCTTTAATTTACTGTATAAGGACATATCACTAGAAAATTATGAAATAGAAACCAAATTTTAGAGACCAAAATAATTAGTTGCAATAGTAACTAAATTAGAGACCATTTTAGTTTCTATTATTATTAAATAGTTTTTAAATTGGTATCTAATTAGCAACCAAGGTAGGTTTTAGAGACTAAATTTAGAAACTAAATAATTGGTAGTTAAAACCTTGGTTGCCTTATGGAGGGATGCAGCAAATTGATATAGACCATTAAGTAGGAGTGTGACAAATTGTCTATTATAGATATTAGGCTTAATCGTCTTAACGATTTTTTCTTATTCCTTTAGTTTAAGTTATATACCATTATAAGTATGACGATACATTGTATTGATAGACTCTTTGTGTATAAAATCTTCCACCACTAATGAAGAGGATTCTGACACCTTGTTATCAAATATTTTTATCTTTCGGATAAAGGTCTTCTTCTTTCATGATTTAATTAAGCTTCTATCAGTCTTTTCTTCCATGAATATATATATATATTATATAAGAGGAAAATAAATAATCTATTTAGTTTTAAAGTATTAATTTTTTCTCATACTTAGTCTTTTTCAAGTGTTGAAAATTAATATAAAGCTCAAAAATAGATCACTAGTGCAAAAAGGCCTATTTACGACAATATATTCACAGCGCTTTATGGCTAAACATTGTCCTTCAAAACGCGGTGGTATTTTTTAAATTAAATTACTCTAAAACGACGACTATGAGGTAAAGTCATCGTTTTAGACCAAAGCGTTTCGTCTAAAACAATTACCCAATTTAAAACATAATACATTATATTCCGAATACAATATAATAAAACTAATTATCTATATAAATAATTGTAAACCAAGTAATAATTAAAATTTAAATATTTAAAAATAAAAAAAACTAACCTGTAGCGTGAACGGAGCTGTGACGACAATGGAGGCAAGAGCAACGACAAGAGTGACAACAAAATAGCAGAGAAGCGTGAACAGAAGAATCTCGTACGGTATAGAACAAAATAAGGAGAAGCAGCGGAGGCAGTGGCAGTTGTAGCAACTTTCGTAGAAACAAAATGAACTCTTGATCAAGAAAACTTAAAATAGCAAGAATGGAGAGTGAGGGTGTGAGTCAAGAAAATTAGATAAAAATATCATTTATGAGTAATAACCGGTGTAATACATTTTTTTATTAACTTAAACTTTTTTTGTACTGTGAAATGACATATAACACCAATTGCGTAGTCCAACCAGTGTTATATGTAATTTTCAAAACTTTAAAAACATTTTTGTAATCTAAAGATTACATATAACACTGATTCATGTATACAATAGGTGTTATATGTAGTGCCCATAGTTAAATTTTTCAAATATTTTTAAACTCTGGGAATGACATATAACATCAATTGTATGGAGGAACTAATGTTATATATCATTTTTAAAAAAAATTAATTTTTTTTAATCTGGGAATGACATATAATATTGGTTCCTCTATTCAATCGATGTTATGTGGAATCGTAGAGATAAAATTTTTAAAAACCTTTTTTTTGCTCTGAGCAGGACATATTACACTGGTTGGATAGTCCAACTGGTGTAATATGTGCCAAATATTTACAAAAATGTCATCGAGTTTTTATTTATACCGGTCATTTAAACGATCTAATATGTCGTTGTAAAAAGTGTTATTATGTTCTTTTTACATATATCACTACAAGAAAATCATTAAATAGAAACCAATTTTAGACACCAAAAATATTTAGTTGTTATATTGACTAAATTAGAGACCATTTTAGAGACTAATAAAAATTTTGGTTTCTAAATTAGTTTTTGTTATTGTTAAATAGTTTTCTAAATTGGTATTTAATTAGCGACCAAAGTTTTTGCTACCAAATTTAGAATCTAAATAATTGGTAGTTAAAAACTTAGTTGCTAATTAGATACCAATTTATAAACTATTTAGTAATAATAGAAACTAATTTAAAAACCAAAAAAAATTTTAGTCTCTAAAATGGTCTCTAATTTAGTCAATATAACAACTATATATTTTTTGTATCTAAAATTAGTTTTTATTTAATGATTTTCTTGTAGTATATATTTATTTTTTCAGAAAAGGAGTTAGGTCCAAACTTCTATGTAATCTTATTTGATTTGAAGGTTAAAATTAGCTAACTCATAAACTTTTTTAAATTTAAAATTTGATTTAAGTAAATAATTGTTTAACATTAGATTATTTTTTAATGTATTCAAATTATATATTTATTTGCTTTTTAAATTATTAAGTGTGTTGACCAACAAAAAGTTTCAAACCTATATTCTTATTGAAGAAAAAGTGGTCATATATATAACCCTATTTCAGAATAATTTTTTTAAAATAAATTATCATAAAACTTATTTTAAATCTTAAAAGCAAGTTTATGTCATATAAATTAGTCACTATGTTCAACGAATGTAAAACTTTGACGTATATATTTTTTACTTATATCAATGAGAACAATATTTTAATTTGATGGTTTATATAAACTTTTGATCTATTAATCCAATATTCAGAGAAATATTAAGTCTAATTTTTCTTGTCGGATAAAGCGTTACCGGAATAAAGTGTTGGAGTTTTGAGATGGTAGAAAGACAATTGTGTTGTAAGTTGAGTACTTTGATCCGAAGAAAAGTAAGAGATGAGAGAAGAATCCACCTGCAAAAATATATTTGACACTCAATATAGTAAAAATTTAGAAAATTTATGTGAGAACAGATGAATATATGAGTTTAATGTGTATTTTATGAAAATTATCACATATTTATAGGTCTAGTTAAAATTCAAACTCTTAAAAAAATATTTTATATGAATAAGAAAAATGAATCTAAACTTATATAAAAAAAAAAACAAGATTAAGCCTAAAAAGTACAGGACTGATATCTTCAAAAGATCAACAACTTTAGAAAGTTATAATTTTAATTGACATGATTGAGATGGATGTAAAATAGGAGTAATATGAGAGTAAGAAAATGTAACTAAAATGATGATTTGAATTGAGAAACGTACCTGAAGATTTGTGCAGATAGAATGTGAAGAAGAAATATTAAGTGAATGGTGTGGAGATGCAATTTTAAAGAATGAGAAGTGATAAGAAAGAAGCATGAAGTTCCTCAGTTTCCAAGTAAGGCATAGAATTCATAAAATTCATTCCTTAATTTGTCTTCACTTTATCAATAACAACAGCTATTTTCTATTAACTTTTTTCATTAAAATTTGAATTTTCAACTCATACAATAGTTAACTTATAAAATAATTAACTTTCTTTTCTTATTTTTTTCAATTAAAAATACTTATAGAAACACCACTACATCCAAAATTTTCCAAACATTTCTATTGTTTATAATTTTTCTCGTTTTAGTTTTGTAGCACTACAATATGTAAAAGCAAATCATGTAAATTATGGATGAGAAAACTCTATAATAAACGTGATAAAAAATAATTAGTTGTTATACTGATTAAAATATATATTATTTTAGAGACTAAAAAAATTATTGATAAACATAATAGAAATTAATTTAGATATCAATAATTATTTTAGTTTCTAAAATAATACCTAATTTAGTCAATATAATAACTAATTATTTTTTATATATAAAATTAGTTTCTATCTAATGATTTTCTTATAACGAAGACTATATGTAAATAATTTTTATTTATAATAAAGTAATTTTTTTTCTCTATCATAATTATATTATTTCATAACTTTAGGTATCCTTTCACATGATCGGTTATTTGGAATTCTATGGTCTATTGACAAATACCTTGTTTAGTTGTTGGATTTTTTGTTTTATATTGAGAGTATGTTATCTTTGGTGGGTTGTTGTAATTGTATTTGTTGGGCTTATGTATCTTGATTTGGTATGTTAGTATAGTTAATGTGTTGTAATGTCTATTGGATCTTTAGCTGGTTGATTGCTAAGAAACTTGGTTTGGGTTCCTTGTATAAGGATTGAGACACCTCTGAAGTGTTTTATTCTTTGCTGATAAAAAAAATAATGAATTTGAGTTCCAGGATAAACTAAAATCTTGGAACTGGTAAATTGAAAGAAGGGAGAAAGAAGTTTAATTTCTTGGACTTTTACAGTTTTACCATACTCTAAATTTGATTTAGAGCTTACAAGATGGAATAAAAATTAAATTTCTTTTCTAATTGTTCTTCAAAGTAATCAGACCTTATTTTGACTAGTTTAATTTGAGTTGACACAGTTGTGATATAAGAAATATAATGGGAAAAAAAGTTTTTTTTTTTCAACCCAAATTCTGTATAATTAAATAATAATAAAAATATTAAATTAAGTTATTTAATTAAAATATAAATTAAATTATTAAATAAAAAAATAATTGTACCGGTACTGGGCGAGGCCGAGACCCACCTGCCTGTCCGATGTCTAGTCAACCTGACCGAGAGACCGAGAGGTAAAGACCTTTGGAGACTTGGCCGAACGACCGATAGGCCGAGACCTTTGGAGACTTGGCCGAATGACCGAGAGGCCGAGATCTTTGGATACTTGGCCGAGAGGCTGAGACCTTTGGATACTTGGCCGAGAAACCGAGTGGCCGAGACCTTTGGAGACTTAACTGAGACGGCCGAAGACCACAGGAATTTGGCCGATGGCCGAACCCCATCACAATTAACGCTCAAACCGAGATCAGTAAAGCTAATCCATCATCAAGAATTAGGTAATGCAACCCTAAGCGGTATCCACCTCGATAAACGGGCCCAACAAGGTAGGCCCATTAGAATAATATAAATAGCACGCATTCCAAGGAGTAAGGTATGTCATTTATTACTGTTCACCTACCTGAGAGCTGACCGCCCGCTTTACTGACTTGAGCGTCGGAGTGCCTTCGCAGGTACCCCCACCATCCGGTGATTCGCCTGACGACCGAGAGCCGAGTACCGAAGGATAAGCCAGAAGACGAGAAGAATCACAGTTCATTACAGTCACCTGCCCGACCGAAGGAAGGAGAAGAAGACTTCAATAGTTCTCTAGGTCCCATCTCCCTAGCAGGAACAATTGGCGCCCACCGTGGGGCCCGAGGGAAACTAGCTGAAGGAAAAAAGTAGATGGTTTCAACAAGAAGCATGGAAAGAATGACTGAAGCCGACCAAACAATGCTGCTGCTGTCTCTCCAGAGGGAGATGGCCGAGATGCGAAGAAAGGCCGAGGAGGCCGCTCAGAAAAATAAGCAAGAGCTGCAAGTTCTCCGCAGGGAGAACGAAGATATGAGAAAGAAGATGGGGAGGGAGGACCCTCTGTCATACCGACGAACGTGGTCGGCAAGTCCTACACCTCTCCCCACAACCCGGATGTGGCCGAGGGGACGAGAGGTCGACCCCTTCCCCGCGAGACTGAGATGGGCGACGAGTCGTGCTTAATCAAGTCCACCCGGACGACCCTGACGGCCGACCCGAACCGCCGACATCCCTTTACAAACAACATCATCGAAGTCCCACTTCCTGAGGAGTGGAAGGGTTTCAACCGAGACCGATACGACGGGTCGACCGACCCAGACGAGCATATGGACGCCTACACCACCCATATGAGTCTCTACACCTCGGACGACGCCGTCTTGTGCCGAGTGTTCCCCACATCCTTGAAGGGTGCAACCCTTAGTTGGTTCACCAAGCTCTCACCCAACTCCATCGACAGCTTTGCCACGCTCGTCGCAAAGTTCGAAACACAGTTCGCGACCAGCCGGCCGCACCATCTGACCTCCATTGCTCTGGTAGGCATCCGCCAGGAGAAGGGAGAGTCGCTGAGAACCTTCGTGGATAGGTTCAGTAAAGTGGCGATGAGCATCCGAAATCTGAGTCCGGATGTCGCCATGCACCACATGCTGACGGCCCTGCGTCCGGGGCCCTTTGCCGATAATCTATGCATGCAGCCGGCCGACAGCCTGGACGAGCTGAGAAAGAGAGCTGCTAAGTACATGCAGCTGGAGGAACTAAGAGAGTTCCGCAACCAGGCCCGTGCCGAGGCCGGCGGAGAAAGGAAGGAAGAAAAGGACCGCCAAGCGCGGCCGGTACAAAGAACTGATCGGTGGCAGGAAAATCGAGACCGACCAATTCGATTCTCGAGATACACGCCGTTGACGACTGAAAGAGGGAGGATCTTAGACGAGGCCCTCAACGCCGAGTTGATCCCTCCCCCAAGGAAGGTGGCCAACCCAAATAATGCCGACCGGAGGAAGCAGTGTTGGTACCACCAAAACACCGGACACTCGACCAACGAGTGTCAGGCTCTTAAGGATAAGATCGAGGAACTCATCCAAGCCGGGCATCTCCGACGTTTCGTCCGGAGTGGCCGAGACCCACCCGGCCGGGAGGATCCACCCAGGCGGACGAGGTCACCTCAACGCGGCCGAAATGACCGAAATACCAGAGGCGACCGACAACCCGCAAGGGCCGACCCCCTTCGGAGAAACGATCCCCCAGGGAGGCCGATCAGAGAGGTAACCGAGAGGTAATCAATACTATAGCCGGCGGCTTCGCCGGAGGAGGAAGCACTAACAACGCTCGAAAGAGGCACCTCCGGGCGGTATATCAAGTGAACGCGGTGGCATTCCGACTGAGGATGGCACCCATCACTTTCACGGACGAGGACTTCAAGGGCGTGGACTACCGCCAGCAGGACGACCCGATGGTGATAGCGGTCGACATAGACCGATTCACCATACGGAAGACCCTCGTGGACCAAGGAAGTTCGGTGGATATCCTTTACTGAAAAACTTTCAAGGCTATGAGGATGGCCAAGACCGAGATGATGCCATACGACGACCACGTGGTAGGATTCTCAGGCGAGAGGGTGGGTACCAAGGGTTATATCGACCTATACACCACCTTCGGAGAGGGGAAGAGCACCAGGACCATCAAAATCCGATACATGGTCATTGACGCCAACACTTCCTACAACATCCTCCTCGGTCGACCATCCATCAACCGGCTGATGGCCATAGTATCAACCCCTCACCTCGCGATGAAGTTTCCCTCGAGAACAGGGGACATTCTCACGGTCCACGTAGACCAAAAAGAAGCACGAGAGTGCTACGCTGAGAGCCTCCGGGTGGAACCTTTAAGGGCCGACTCCTCTCCCCTCAGAGTAAGAAAGTCCTCCCGAAAAGACTGCTCCCCCAGGAAGGACCGCCCCAGGGAAATCAAGCCAACCGTGGCGTTAGTGGACCTCGATCCCCGGGCGACCGAAGACAGACTGGAGGCGAGAGAAGAGCTAAGGAGAGTCCCCCTCCTCGACAAAGAACACAGCACGGCTGTAGGAACAGCCTTGGCAGCGGCCGAGGCCGAGATCATGCATGCCGCACTAAAAAAGAATATCGACATGTTCGCTTGGACACCGGCCGACATGCCGGGTGTGAGCCCCGATGTCATCATCCATCGGTTGTCAATATTCAAGAAAGCCTGCCCGATCTCCCAAAAGAAGAGGGACTTGGGCAACGAAAAGCGACTCGCGGCAAAGGAGGAAGCCGGCAAGCTCCTGTCGGCCGGATTCATAAGAGAAGCCCGATACATAACATGGCTGGCCAACGTCGTCATGGTTACCAAGCCTAACGGTAACTCGAGGATGTGCGTCGACTACAGAAACATCAATAGCGCATGCCCGAAGGACACCTACCCCCTCTCGAACATGGACCGCCTGGTGGATGGGGCGGCCGACCACAAAATTATGAGCTTCCTGGACGCTTACTCTGGCTATAACCAGATAAGCATGCATCCGAGGGACAAGGAGAAGACGACCTTCATGACGGCCGATGCCAACTACTACTACGAGGTCATGCCGTTCGGCCTCAAGAACGCAGGGGCGACCTACCAGCATCTCATGGACAAAGTTTTCAAGGGTCTGATAGGCCGGGCGGTAGAAGTCTATGTGGACGACATAGTCGTGAAGTCCGACTCGTTCGAGCAACATCTGAAGGATCTGGACGAGGTCTTCAGGGCTCTAAGGGGAGTCAACATGAAACTCAACCCCGAAAAATGTACTTTCGGGGTGGAGGGAGGAAAGTTACTAGGCTTCATGCTCACCCACCGAGGGATAGAGGCCAACCCCGACAATTGTCAGGCCATACTCAGCATGAGAAGTCCGAACACCGTGAAGGAGGTACAACAACTCCTTGGGCGGCTGACCGCCCTCTCTCGATTTGTCCCCCGCCTGGCCGAGAGGACGAGGCCGATCGTTCAGCTGCTCCGAAAGGGCAAAAAATTCGTATGGGACGACCAATGTGAGGAAATCTTCAAACAATTCAAGGAGTTCCTCACATCCCCGACCGTCATCCAGAAGCCGAGACCCGACATCCCAATCCTGGTATATCTAGCAGTCTCGGAAGAAGCAGTCAGCGCTGCCCTAGTGCAGGAAGCCGAGGGCGAGGAGCGGCCCATATACTTTGTCAGCCGAACCCTCCACTCGGCCGAGACCCGATATCAGATGATTGAGAAGGTGGCTCTCGCACTCGTCCTCATGGCAAGGCGGATGCGCCCCTACTTCCAAAATCACTCCATAACTGTAAGAACCGACTACCCAATTTTTAAAATTTTATCTAAACCGGACCTTGCAGGGAGGATGATAGGATGGTCGGTCGAACTCTCCGAGTTCGACATACGCTATGAGCCGAGGGGCGCCATCAAGTCTCAATGCTTGGCCGACTTCTTGGCCGAGCTGACACCACTGCCCACCCTCTCGGGCGGTTGGACTTTCTATGTGGACGGCTCCTCAAATAAAACAGCCTGTGGAGCGAGAGTCGTCCTGGAGGGGCCGGGCGACCTCTTCTTGGAACAAGCCCTCCAGTTCGGATTCCGGGCGACCAACAATCAGGGCGAATACGAAGCCCTGCTGGCCGGGCTGAACCTAGCCTACGACATGGGAGCGTGCGAGGTCACATGCAAAAGCGACTCCGAGGTGATGGTCGGCCAAATCAATGGAGATTTCGAGGTTAAAGAACCTTTGCTGCAGCGGTACTACCACGCGGCCAAAAACAGTATCGCCCGCTTCAGCAAAGCACCCTTGCAACACATACCGAGGGAGGACAACAAGAGGGCCGACATCCTGTCCAAGCTCTCGGTCACCAAAAAGAAGAGCCATCAGAGGTCGGTCATACAAATATGGCTGAGACATTCGAGTGTGACGGAGGCCGAGGCCGAGTGTCTGGCTGTAGAAGAAGAAGAGGCTGAGGCCGACAATTGGATGACACCTGTCATCCAATACCTGACGGACGGCACGTGCACGGCCGACCAAGAGAAGACGATGAAGCAACAATGCGCCCGGTACACCATGATCAACGAAGATTTGTATCGGAGAGGCTATTCAACCCCCCTGCTAAAATACATAACCAGCAAAAGGGTCGAGTACATCCTGGCCGAGATCCATGAAGGAGTCTGCGGAAATCACGCCGGGGCGAGCACTATGGCCGCCAAGGTCTTGAGAGTCGGCTACTACTGGCCGACCGTACAGGGCGACTGTGCCGAATACGTAAAGAAATGTGCCAAGTGCCAAGAATTCGGCCCCCTCCTCCACACCAGGCCGGAAGAACTGCACAGCATCATCTCCCCGTGGCCATTCGCCATGTGGGGGATGGACATTATCGGTCCATTCTCCCCAGGGAAGGGGCAGACCAAATTCCTCCTGGTGGGAGTCGACTACTTCACAAAATGGATCGAGGCCGAACCCCTCGCCTCCATCTCGGCGAAGAATGTACAAAACTTCGTATGGAGGAGCATTGTCTGCCGATTCGGCGTCCCACATACAATAGTAACTGACAATGGCCGACAGTTCATCGACCGAGGCCTACAGTCGTTCTATGACGACCTGGGCATCAAGTCCATCACGACCTCGGTAGAACACCCACAAACCAATGGGCAAGCCCAGGCCGCCAACAAGGTCATACTCAACGAGCTGAAGAAGCGGCTGGGCAAGGCAAAGGGCCGATGGACCGAGGAACTGATCGAGGTACTTTGGGCGTACAGGTGCACCCCCCAAACTACCACACATGAAACACGCTACAACCTGACGTACGGGACCGAGGCCATGATCCCGGTAGAGGTGGCCGAGCCCACCATACGACGACAAATGTTCGATCTCACCCTAAACGAGGAAAGCCTAGCGGTCAACCTCGACCTGGTAAGTGAGCTTCGTGACAAAAGCAAGATTCGAGAGGCTGCCTGCAAAGCCCAGGCGTCCCGACGATACAACACCAAAGTCCGGACGAGAGGTTTCCAGAAGGGCGATCTCGTCTGGAGAATGCGCAGCGACGCAAGAAAAAACGAAGGGAAGTTCTCATCCAACTGGGAGGGGCCTTTCCGAGTCCGAGAAGTCGCACAAGGAGGAGCCTATCATCTAGAATGGCTTTCAGGAAAAATTGTACCGAGGACGTGGAATGCCACGCACCTCAAGTTTTATTACAGCTAAAATCAATAAAATCACACACTCTTTCCTCACCCAACCAGGGAGGTTTTAACGAGGCGTTTTCATCAAAAAGTGTTGGAAATATTCTACCGAAAGTATTGGCCGAACGCCCATTTGCTCGATTAACATCGCAAGTGCCGGCCTGCCGACTGCCCACTTGCTCGATTAACATCGCAAGTGCCGGCCTGCCGACTGCCCACCAAATTTGCTCGAATTCAACAATCACAACTAGTGGCCGATCGCCCACATTTTACCTGCTCAAATCCAACATTCGCAAATAGTGGCCGATCGCCCATATTTTACTTACTCGAATTTCGACGTTCGCAGCTATGGCCGATCGCCCGTATTCTACTTGCTCGAGTTTAACGCTCGCAATTAATGGCCGATCGCCCGTATATCACTCGCTCGAATTTATGGCCGGTCGCCCATATTTTACCTATTCAAACTTGATACTCGCAATTACTGGCCGACCGCCATATTTTACTTGTTCGAATTCAAACAATCGCAGTTCATGGCCGATCGCCCAAGGTCTTACTTGCTCGTATACATTCGTAAGTTTTGACCGATCGCCCGAACCAGTGGGAGATCGATTGGTTAACTTGTCAATTAATACAAAATGATAAGGGAAGAAACTGGACGATATATTAATAAAAGCACCGGGCAATACATCAAAATACAAAATAAGAAGGCCACGCCCCGGCCTCGAAGGATGCTAAAAGAAAAAGGGGAAAGGCCACAACCCGGCCAAAGGTATAAACCTAATCCCGCACTTCAATGCACTTACCCTCATCGGCTTCGGCCTCCCTACCCTGAACCTCGGCCTCCCCTCCTTCGGTCCCGGCCGGTTCAGCCCTTTGAGCAGTCAGAGCGGCCACTTCAACACTCGGCATGATCCGACCCTGATAAACCTCACAATCAAGGTCAAACTCCCCAGTAGCCGGCGGCCCTCCATATAGCACGTGCGCTTGACGCACGGCTCTTTCAAAACACTACTTCAGTAACTCCTCGGCCTCGTCATAGTTCTCGTCGAGTTCAGCTTCGACTTTGGCCTTAGCAGTTTTAAGGGCAAGCACCTCAGCGGCCGACTCCGCGAGCTTCTCGTCGGCCCACCTCTTCAACTGGGCGACCTCATCAGCAGCCCTTCTCGGCCTCGAGCTGCCGCCTCGCCTCGCCGACTTCACTTTGGGCCAACTCTCTCTCGGCCGACTCCTTGGCAATCTTGGCGGACAAGTCAGCGTTAGCGGCCAAAGATTGCTCCAAGGACTGAGCGGCCTCCGAGAGCTTGTGCTCCAATTGCGCCACGGTCTCCACGTGTCGGTCTTGCGCCTGGAGATCGTGTTGGAAGAGTACGACCGAGCGGCATACGAGCTCAAGGTCGCTCCTCATCAGCTCTGCAGGGGCGACGTCCCGAAGCGACTTCCGAGACTCATCGGGGAGCGCCACACGCACCCTCCGTGTGAATTGATGGCCGCGCCCCAGGAGATCGAAGGGGGTCGGCCCAGATCTCGCCACAGCATCAGAAGAACCCGGGCGAGAATGGGGAGAGGGCTGCACCACATCGGCCACCTCTCGACGAGGAGGAGGAGGCGTCGGCATCGAGCCGGGCGACCTGACGGTAGTTGCAATATTGCTACCCTCCCTCGGCCGCTTCTTGGACTTCTGGGAAGGACCAGCCTGCTCCCTGGACCTGGTCGCCACTTCATGAGCCGGAGGCATCACCTCTAAGCTGTGGCGACCCTTGCGTTCGGCCGCTTTCTGTCGGTGCTTGTCAAGCACGCTAACAGCGTTAGGTCGCTCGTTCACCATGGTCTCTGCAAAAGAAAATACAAGTTAGAAAAGACCGAACGATAAAAATCGACTGACCGACTGACCGGCAAAACGCAAAAATAAAAAGCCCATATCCCGAACGGCCGCCCAACGCCCATGCTTAGCGTAAGCCCCGATCAGCGTCCGACAGGGAAGCCTCCTCGGGAGGGCGTCAAAGAGCGCAAGAACTTCTAGCTCATCGGCACCCTCTGTCGGCCTCGTCCACTCTTTGAAGCCACAAGGCTCGCGAGTCCAGTAGAGAGGGAACCTCGATCCACCGGACTCGTCAAAATAGATGGTCGTCGCCTCCGGCCGAATGATGACTTTAACAAAACGCTCCTTAAATCTCTTGTAGGAGCCAGCAAATAGGTCGAACAAAACGCTACCCGTCCACCCAACCAACGAATGCCACGAGGCCTTCTTAGCGGGATGAGAGGCATAGTAGCAAAGAAAGCAAGAGGGAGACGGATGGAGGCGCATCACATCGCACAACAAGCGAAAGGCCTGAAGGGACGCCCAGGTGTTCGGATGAACCTGGGTGGGCGCCACGTTGAGCGTCCGAAGAACGCCCATCTTGAACGTGTCAAAAGGCAAAGACACGCGCAAGTCAGAAAAAAAGCAGGTGTACATATAAAAGAAAGGGGGACCATCGCCCGGTCGCCCCATGCATACTCTAAAGAAGAAGAAGAAGAAGAAGAAGAAGAAGAAGAGGAAGAAGAAGAAGAAGAGGAAGAAGAAGAAGAAGAGGAAGAAGAAGAAGAAGAGGAAGAAGAAGAAGAAGAGGAAGAAGAAGAAGAAGAGGAAGAAGAAGAAGAAGAGGAAGAAGAAGAAGAAGAGGAAGAAGAAGAAGAAGAGGAAGAAGAAGAAGAAGAAGAAGAAGAAGAAGAAGAAGAAGAAGAAGAAGAAGAAGAAGAAGAGGAAGAAGAAGAAGAGGAAGAAGAAGAAGAGGAAGAAGAAGAAGAAAAAGAGGAAGAAGAAGAAGAAGAAGAAGAAGAAGAGGAAGAAGAAGAAGAGGAAGAAGAAGAAGAGGAAGAAGAAGAAGAGGAAGAAGAAGAAGAAGAAGAAGAAGAAGAAGAAGAAGAAGAAGAAGAAGAAGAAGAAGAAGAAGAAGAAGAAGAGGAAGAAGAAGAAGAAGAGGAAGAAGAAGAAGAAGAAGAAGAGGAAGAAGAGGAAGAAGAGGAAGAAGAAGAAGAAGAAGAAGAAGAAGAAGAAGAAGAAGAAGAAGAAGAAGAAGAAGAAGATAAGGAAGAAGACGAAGAGAAAGACTGATGTTTTTTTTTTTGTTTGTTTTCCTTTGTCTTTTCTTATATGTCAGGCTACATAAATTATATATATACTTATTTCAAATGTAAGATTTTTTTTATCAGCAATGAATAAATAAAATTAAAAGGATACTTCAGGGGTATCCCAACCCATTACAGTAACCGGAAGTGAACTTTCTATAACATCCACAAAAGGAACTCTCCTTTATGGTTGGAGCAGAACAACCTTAAAGTGAGGAAACCATACCCAAAATTATAACCACCAGGTTACCTCAAAGCATCATTCAACTTAACCAAAACACCCTTAACCTAGGCCACCTACATTCACCTCGCCAAGCGACGATTTACCCATGCACATTGCATTACTTCGGCGATCACTGACTACCCACATGAAGATCGTCGCTTCCTCGATCGACGATCTTGTTGACAGAACGCCGCTTCCTCGACCGACGATCTTGTTGACAGAACGCCGCTTCATCGATCGACGATCATGTAGAATGGAGAGCGCCGCTTCATTAACCGACGATCAGGTTGACCTTTGCATACCTTCGGCGACCACCGACTACGCTCGCTTGGCGATCTTCGTTTCATCGACCGACGATCAGGTTGACAACTTCGACGACCACCGACTACGCACGCATGGAGATCGCCATTTCATCGACCGGCGATCATGTTGACCTTATATAGCTTCGGTGACCACCGCCTACACGCATATGGAGAACGCCGCTTCATCGATCGGCGATCATGTTGTCGAACGCCGCTTCATCGACCGGCGATCATGTTGACCTTAGTATACCTTCGACGACCACCGACTACACACGCATGGAAATCGCCGTTTCATCATCCGACGATCATGTTGACCTTGCATAACTTTGGCAACCACCGACAACTCCCAACTGGATAGCTCCGCTTTATCTACCCGGTCTCAGCTCGAAACAGTACCTTCCTCGGTCCTCAACTTATTCTGCCAGTAAGATCTCCCTATCCTTTCTCTATTCCGCCACCAGCCAACAAACTTTAAACCTTCCACTTGTCTTTGGGGCTACCATGCATCAGTCACGTCTCCAAAAACTCCTTTGTTTCGACTCTAGCATCTTCTGAGACCACCCTTTTCATAGTACACTTTGCAAGCATTGGTTTGGATTCAAATGCCAATCCGAAAAGGCATACGAAAAGGAGCACATCTTGTGTTTCAACCAAAACCAAGTATGGAGTTGAGCCATTTGGAAAACCTCTTCGGCGTCAGGTATCCCTTGCTTAAAGATAACATTGTTCCTCTTCTCCCAGATACATCTAACTATTGCCACCCACATCCCTTTCCATACTTGATTCTGCTTAATGGACATATGAACAAGATAGAAGTTCTCAAAGTTACACCTTAAATCCTTTTGTTGAACAAACAAAACTCCTATCCACCTGAAACATAATGACCAGACTCGTTGTGCAAAAGAGCACTCCCAGAACAAGTGCTGAGAAGTTTCTTCTGCTTCTCTACAGAGCACACAAATAGAAGAGTTTACTGCCACCCCTCTCCTAAGCAGGTTAACAAAAGTTGGGATTCTATCAAGTAAGATTCTCCACGCAGTTATTAGGGCTTTAGGCATTGCTCTAGCCATCCAGAGGGAACAAAAGATACCATCATGTACTTCACTGTTTTGGTTAGCCAAACGTATGTAGGCTGACTTCACAGAGAAGATCCCTGTTGTATCCCCTCCCCACACAATAGAATCCTTGGATTCCTTGTTCATAACACTTCTATTAATGTGCATGAGCAACTCTTCCTCCAAAGCAAATTCCCATTCAAACCTAGCCCTCCTCCAATTTAGCCGCCACTGCCATCCATAACTCTCCCATGTACCTACCTCTCCCACTTTCATACCTTGATCCAAAGAGATAGAAAAAAGTCTAGGGTACAGAGATTTGAGATTATTGTTAGTAACCCACGCATCTTCCCATAATTTTACATTGCCTCCATCACCAACTTTCCACACAACAGACTTTTGGAACCATTCATCTTCACCCTCCCCACAAGCTTTAGAAAGATCTCTCCACCACCAAGATTGCCATTTCAAGCGTGTATGACTTCTCCCTACTTCTGAACCATACTTAGAATCAAGAATGTCTTTCCACTTCCTTCTTTCATCATTCATCAGTTGCCATTTCCATTTCGCCAGCAAAGCATTATTAAAAATTCTGACATCTTTGACCCCTAGCCCTCCGTCCTCAAGGGGTTTACACACATCCTCCCATCTTACCCAAGCTATAGACCTCTTATCTCTGCCCCAAGCCCAAAGGAACTTCCTCTGTATACTGATAATTCTGTTACAGATTGAAATTGGTGCTTTAAAGAAGGACAATTAGAAGAGAGGTATAGCGGTAAACACCGATTTGAGTAAGCATACTCTTCCTGCCATAGACAAAAATCTCCCCTTCCAGGTACTGAGTCTAGCACTGACTTTGTTTATAACTGGTTCCCAAAACTGTTTCTTCCTTGGGTTGCCTCCTACTTCTAATCCCAAATATTTAAAAGGGATTGACATGGTCTTGCAATTCAGAGTCTTTGCATAGGTGTTAAGGGAAAAGCTATCAACACCGATGCCTGCCAACTTTGATTTGTGGAAATTGATTTTTAACCCTGATGCAAGTTCAAAACACCTTAGAACTGCCTTTATTGTGAAGATATTAGAGAAAGAATCTTCGCATAAAAACAGAGTGTCATCAGCAAATTGTAGCAAACAACACACGATTTCATTCCTCCCCACCTTCACCCCTCTGAGCAGATTCATATTTGACGCTTGTCTCACTAACCCGGCCAAGCCTTCAGCTACCACTAGGAATAGAAATGGAGCTAAAGGATCTCCCTGTCTTAACCCCCTAGAAGGTTTAAATTCCTCTGTTGGGCTCCCATTAACCAAAACCGACACAGACGACGACTCCAAGCAACCTCTGACCCATGCAATCCATTTAGAGTGGAATCCCAGCCTTTGTAACATATCAAAGAGGAATTTCCACCTAACCGAGTCGTACGCCTTTTCGTAGCCCACCTTTAAACAAATCCCACTCCTTTGTTTTCTAGTTATCTCCTCAACCACCTCATTTGCCATAAGGACGCTATCTAACATTCCACGATCCTTCAAAAAAGCTGACTGACTCTCATCAATGACCAGAGATAGGACATCCTTCATACGAAACTATAACACCTTAGAAATGATCTTATAGATGGACCCTACAAGTGAGATCGGTCTGAATTGGTCAAGCGTAGTAGGATCCCTGACTTTAGGTACCAGTGCGATAAAAGAGGCGTTACACCCCTTCGGAATACACCCCGTTTCCTGAAAAAACTGCACCGCTTCCACAATGTCAGACTTAAAAAATTCCCAACTATTCTTGATGAAATTGAAATTGAACCCATCCGGGCCCGGGCTCTTCGACCCTTCACATTGCCAGACAGCTTCTTTCACCTCTTCCTCAGTGATGCTAGATACCATTTCAAATGTAAGATACCATAGGAATTAATTATTTTCTTTCTAATATATTTTTCACATATGAATATCCATGAATTTATGTTATGTTATGCTGTTCCTTGCCATCCTTGAACAATTTAGCCATTAGTCGTTTTTCTGAAGTATGATTCAACTCAAGGAGAATTGTTCTACGCAGAGATTCTTAAAATCACCAATAATATGTAATACTTAAAAACTGACCTCGTGGTAGAAAATGAAGAAACATTAGAAAATTTTCCGAAGTAGCAATTCTTTAATGTTCAATTCTTGTAGGTTGCAGAATCACTCTAAAAAATTAATTCAAAGAGAAAAGAATCAAATACTTAAATATAACACTGAGTGTTTCATATTACACGATACACGGCATAAGACTTAGACATCTCACAATATCACCAATTCCCTATCAAATTCTTGAATTCTAAAACAAGAACATAAACACTCACATACAAATAATCAACAGAAAGAACTTTATTTCTGTTATTGATTATTTATATACAGATTTTAATATTGCCCCCACACTGCCAACTCGTCACAACACTCTACTTCCCTCCAGCAATTGTGTCCCTACAAAATAATTATATGATATCAATGTTTTAATATTATTCCATAATGAGTGATATGAGAATAGTGGGGCAAGTGAGTTAGCATTGGTTACTTTAAAAAATGTTTTTTTATTTGAAGAACTTCAAAATATGAAGAGGAAAAAATATTCTCAGTAGCAAAAATTAAAAGGTGTTCATTCAAGGAGTATCAAATCGCAAAAATATAGTGATATCTAGAACAAACATGAGTTATAATAAAAACATGTACTCATAATGGATTATGTACTAACCCGATGAAATTTTTTAGATGTTAGAATTGATGTGCATATTTCATACAAAAGTGCCTTCTCTAGCCTATATGGTTGGAGTAAAAAAATTGCCTCGTAAACTAAAGTCAAAAAACACAAATTTAAGCATGCCCTACTATTAAAGACAAGTTTGTGGACTCCCTTGAACTCAATTTGAGAGCATTTTGATGTTTTTACATCAAAATTTAGAAAATCATGAGTCATACAGGAAAAAAAAAATATGAAAGTAAGTGTACTAACTTGATGCAGAATTACATCTATAAAATAAACAATTTCACACGAGTCAGAGTTGTCATCATAAAAGCGGTTTTCTTCGTTTGAAACAAATATCTTATATTAATTTCAAATATGATCAAACTTGCATATTTATACAACTCATATATAAGCAGCACTACCTCTTTTTAATACAGAGTAAAAGAGGCCGATATATCATCCACACGATCCTATTGCTAAAATAGCAAAACAAGAGTTACCTGACCAATTTATTGCAGCAGATGGAGATGAGTTGGGTGATAACTTCATGCAATACCACACTTCCCATACTTAACTCTACATGCTTAATTGCAGCCTTCTATTTACATATCTGATAAAATAATATTTGACTTAACATCATAATCCAAAGACATTGTAATTGTGTCTAGAAAAACGACATGTGAATTTTACCTGGATCTAGATATAAACTTGGAGAATACTTAGGACATTCCTCCCTGATATGACAGTTAAGATTTTCTTTTAACATAAATCCGTGGTGAATCTCTTCGAAGTTTGGCAAATTTTTTAGTGTTATATCTGTCAGTTTCAGTAGTACTACTTGTTCTCCCTTTTTAGCCGTCTCTTCTTCACCACCACCATCAGCTTCATTTTCAAAACCAAAAGCCTTGTGTAACTGAGAGCACTTTTCTATTGTCAAATATTTCATACTGGTAAAATGACTAGCCGATAGATTATAAAAAAGACATTTCAACTTATTGCACTTTTTAACTGTAATGTATTTGAGTTTTGGGAAGCAGAGTTGTTGGGAAGAATATAGGGTTTGGAGTTGTTGTGCATCACCTAAATCAAATATTTGTTCCAATTCATCACAGTTATTTATACCCAGTTCTCGCAGCATTGGTAAACTTGTAACAACAGTGATGGAGAAGATGGTTTTCAATTTTGGACATTCATATATGTGAACAATTGCAAGCTTTTGGAGGCTTAGAAAACCTGTGGGGCCCTTCCATAGGAAGTTGAGCTCAGGTAGATTCTTCAATTCTAGATAATTTATATCCAAGTTTAAAGGAAGCAGTTCTCCACTACCCCCTTCTTCTCCCATTTGGATTTGGAACAGACCTTTTACTCTAACATCAGACAACCAAAGCAATTCAAGTTGGAGTGGAAACAACAGAGCGTCCATTTGGATGAATGTGTTGGTAATGAACCATGCTATTTCATTCTCCTGTATACACAACATAATTCATTCTTAATTAATATCTTACATTTTACACTTCATTCTCCTTTATATATTTCAATCATCAATTTAACGTACTTCAAATATCACACTATATACCGCACTTCAAAATCTTATATCTATCACTTCTAATTACAATATCATTTTTTTTATTTACCATCTTTGAAAATAATATATATTATTTTTCAATAAACTTAATGTGAGGAAGCATACCTAAAATGTATTAGAAAATAAAAACAAAAAACTAGATCAAAACTCATTATTTAAAAAACCAATAAAAAAATTACAATACTAATCCAAAAAAACAAGATCATCATCAATAGGTCTAATACAATTCATTAATATAATTGATTAAATTGATAAATACTTGTTTATTAGACTAGTTAAAAGATTATCCATTTCACAAAATTATGATTAATTTATAAATATATTTTTCTACTCAAACACAATAAGAATATAAACTGTAATCTTGATACTTATCAGAATTAAAGTAATGATAAAAAACTATTGCGATATGATTGTTATTGTTAATGCATTTAAACAAAATTACTCGACAAAGTATACTGATCCCTAAACATTTCTACCTTAATTCATATTGAAAATTCATTTATTAATGAAATAATAAATAATAAACTATGTTTCTATAAAAGCTGATGTGGCTATGTTAGTTAAAGATATCATCATTTTAAAATAATATATTACCTTTGAAGTTGTGTTTTGCGGGAGATTTGGAGCAGTCATCTTACTTATGGAAGAGTTAAGCAATTTGGGACATTCATAGTATTCTATCCTTTTAAGACTGGGGAGTTGTGGACGACAATTTTCAGGCCAAATGTCAATCACATTTGGTAAATATAACAATCTTAGAACATGCAAATTAGAAAAATTTATGATATTAGTCTCCTTTTCACTTGGGTAAACTGCAGGATTACGTTTCTTTTCACTATTAAATACATACTTCAATTCCAAGCATCTTTGAATGTCCACACTTTCCAAACTCATTAGCCCTACGGCTAAATTCTCAGAGAATATGTACTTCAAATTGTTGCATCCATAAATTTCAATAATCCTTAATTTTTGGAGCGTCAAATATGAATGACTTGAGGTGCTTGAAAGAACATCGTTCCCTTCTTCCACTTCATCTATTATGTGCCTCAAGGCGTTGCAGTTAATTATTTTTAGTTCTTCTAACAACACTAGAGATTCGGCAATGGATGGCACGAAGAGAGAAGTTAGCACAGGACAACTGTATATTGAAAGGACCTTCAAATTGCATAGTTTAGACTTCCTTGAAAATGATATACTGCTCAATTTACTACAATCTTTTATCAAGAGCTCACCTAAATTTTTGAGAAAACATCGCGAAGAAGGATCACAAAAGAACTCTCGAAGGCTACATAACCTTTCCAACCTTAAGTAAACAAGTTTAGAGAATACACTATTGTAGGTATTCATAGTGTTATCAATGAGACATTCTATCTTTTCACAACATACGAGTTCTAGGGTAATCAAGTGATTCATGCCTTGTGGATCCATGGATGGGATTATATTTTTAAAATCTCCCCGAAGGTTTCTCAAATGAAGGAACTCTGCTCTTATAAAGAGATCCTTGATTGGTAACGACATAAAATTTTCAGCAGTAACATCAAACTCATCTATAAATAAACCTCTAGACTGTGCGTATTTTTTCATAGTTATGATACGCCAAACCTTAAGATAATCATTGATGTTTATTATAGCATACCTCTGTAATTTGGGGAAAGAGACATCATGTGAAAAGTCCTTTTTGTAATTGACCAAGTACAAATACAATTCCTCTAGCTGCAAACATTTGCTTACAACTTCGTAAACTTCATCAACTATATTTTTCTTAAGCCGACATTGGAACAAATCTAGAAGCTTCAACTTCTTTAATTCTACAATCCCAACAGGAAATTCTTCAAAAGAAGAGCCATGCAAGTCAAGAATCTCAAGTACTTGCAGTCTTTCCACAAAAGATATGTCACCTAAATCATGATTTCTCAAGCACAGTGTTCGAAGATTTTTTAACGACTTCAGTGACTCTGGCAAAAGTAACCCATAACTTTTCGTTAATGAATTTATGATTAAGGTTTTAAATTTTTCCAAGCTTTGAGAACACACATCTGGTACATTCATGCCACCACGATAACAAAGCAAGAGAATTTCAAGTGTTGGACAATTTATTTTATAATTAAGAGAATCATATGCTCTTATATTCCATAAGGCTAATGCTTTCGTATCTTTCATGATTTCATCATTTGTCAACACTTCCAGACCCACTCCAGTACGTGTGAAAATTGCTTGACCACTTTTAGCGGCAATCCACAAGGCTACATCACGAACCAAATCATGCATTTTTACATTTTCTTTTGTTCCGACATGCATTAACAAAAAACAACTCTTAAGAATGTCAATGGCTTCATGCATCTCTCTCCTTGCATTCTCCATTGTTCCAAACGTCCCAACTGTGCAAAATCCTCTTCCAAATCGAAATAAATCTTCCAAATGTATTTCATAATCCTCTGGAAACATAGAACACAACAACAATAAAGATTGAGCCAATTGGTTTGTCAAATTATTGTAACTTAATTCAAGACAAACATAAGGACTTATTAAGCCTTTTGGAACATCTAGTGGCTTGGAATTTTCTAGCCTTGACAATGCTAACTCAAAACCTTCAATAGTTTTCCCCTTTAGCGTGCTTGCGACCGTCACAATTGCAATGGGCAATCCCTTACATTCATTAATAATTTTTCTTGCCACACCTTTCAAAGCTTCCGAGGAGACATCAGTTATACTTGCATAATGTGTGAACAAAGTCCATGCTTCATTGTCACTCAAGAGATTAAGTTCAATTATACTTTGACATTGCATAGAAGTGCATACTTCTTTATTGCGAGTTGTTATGAGTACGCAACAAGTCTTGCAGCTTTCATCAAATGGAATACCTAAAGCTTCAAAGTTTAGCTTTTCCCATACATCATCCAAGATTAAAAGAGTTGTACCTATCTTTAATCTCTCTGATAGTCTTTGTGCTCTACCTATATTTGATTTTTCATTTAACGGTAAACTCAATTGGTCGCCAATCTGATCTTGTATACTTATGATATTTGGTGGTTGAGACACCGTTGCCATGACAACCTTCTCAAAGAGTTTCATCTCTTCTGCCTTTTTACCCACTTCTTTTGCTAAAGTAGTTTTCCCTGAGCCTCCTAATCCAACTAACCCAATCATGGAAACACATTTATTCTTTAATGTTTCTATAAGCTTGTTGTATGATGCTTCTGTAGATTTGAACATAATGAAATCATTGGAAGAATAGTACTTCATGCCTGGAAGTTCAATAATCGTAGAAAATTGTTCAAACCTTCTATCATGATGAAGCTGAATCATTTGAGTTGTTTTTCTTGCTATTTCTTTTGCAAGAGAATATTGACATTGCCTTCTGAAGTAGCTCTTCTTTACATTTGATATTCTTTCTTCCAGCAGTTGTACTTCATTTAAGACTTTCTCAACATCTTTTAGCCACTTCTCAACAGCTGGTTTAACTTTTTCAGTCTTATTAGTGGCTTCTCTAATTCGCTCAATCACACTCTCTCGAGTCAATTCCAGTTCTTCTTTGGCATTTGGAAGATTCGAAGCAAAGTTGTGGAAACAACATAAGTATTGCAAATGATCTAAAATCGGAAATATTGCATATTCTACCGTCTTTGTTGCGATAGAAAGAAAGAAGTCCTCCATTTAAATTGATACAGTTTCCTAAACATGAATGAATTCGTTACTCTTTAATTAGCTACAAAATGATATTATGTCATGTATTCTAGCAAGAGATCATACAATTAAAAGAAAATAGTAAATGAAAAAGGTGTCATACATGGCTTCAATAAATGTTGTTCCATGAATATATATATATATATATATATATATATATATATATATATATAAAAGAGGAAAATAAATAATCAATTTATTTTTTAAAGTATTAATTTTTTTCTCATGCTTAGTCTCTTTCAAGTGCCGAAAATTAATATAAAGTTCCAAATAGATGTTTATTCCATTTATCCCTTGATTGAATTAAAGGGTTTCAAATGCAACAATCATTTGACTTGTATTTTTCATTTTAGTGCAATTCTTTAATAAAAGTATCAATTAGTGCTTATAACATACAATTGTATTAGTAAGTGAAAAAAGAAAAATAAGCACCATTAGTGTGATGAAAGAAAAGATTATCTTTTCATTGAACAATATATACTGTTATAATGACTGAATATAAAATTTGTATATCATTACTACAAGAAAATAGAAACCAATTTTAGAGACAAAAAATAATTAGTTGCTTTATTGACTAAATTAGAGACCATTTTAGGGGCTAAATAAATTTTTTGTTTCTAAAATATTTTTTATTATTGTTAATGGTTTCTAAATTAGTATCTAATTAGCAACTAAGATTTTTGCTACCAAATTTAGAATTTAAATAATTGGTAGTTAAAACCTTGGTAGTTAATTAGATACCAATTTAGAAACTATTTAACAATAATAGAAATTAATTTATGAACCAATTTTTTTTTAGTTTCTAAAATATGGTCTTTAATTTAGTTACTATTGCAACTAACTATTTTGGTCTCTAAATATTGGTTTCTAGTTGATGATTTTCTTGTAATGTATGTTGAGAAACTTCTTCAAATCCTTTTTTCTCCTTAATTTCATTGTCTTATTTGTACATCCTAAATCTCATAAAACAAGTATCAGTTAATGTTGCAAAAGCCTCTCAAAAAAACCTCTTTTTTTTTTTGTGTGCATGTAACTTTGTAAAATTTGTTGATGGCTAATATTAAAACATTTTTATCCAATTTTTTTATGACGACCAACACCTTAAAATTTATGGTGAAATTATTAAATTTTTAGGATAAGTAACTCATGTTTATCCGTCAAATTAACTAAGATCAAAACAATAAGAAATAGTTCTCTCTTTAAATGATTTAAAGTATAACCTCTCTATATATTAAGAGACCGATACTACAATACCTTTTGCACTTGAATTAGAGAATAGATGAATAAGGTCAGAAACGAGCACTCGTGCAAAAAAAACGTATATAACATCGATTCTAAAGGACATATAACCCGATTCCATCACCGATGTAGATCTCAGTGATGTAAAATGTTAAGTATATAACATCGATTATAAAAATCGGTGTAATATGTACTAAAATTTGAATAAAATATTAAAAAATATGTGTTCCAGAAGGCACATATAACACCGCTTATGGCTCCTAACCAGTGAATATGTGCTCTAGAGTCACATACTAAATCCTAAATCCTAAACTTAGTACCAAAGCATTCAACCTATAAAAATTAAAACAACAATTCAAAAATTAAGATATAATACATTATATTTCAAACATAACATATTATAAAACATAATACACATTGCCGAAGGTCGATCACCCCCAGACCTAATACCAAGACCTTTAACATATAACAATTACCCAATTTAAAACATAATACATTATATTCCAAATAAAATATAATAAAACTAATTATCTATATAAATAATTGTAAACCAAATAATAATTAAAATTAAAATATTTAAAAATAAAAAACTAACCTGGAGCGTAAACGTGAATGGAGTTGTGGCGGCAATGGGGGCAAGAGTAGCAACAAGAGTGACAACGAAATAGTAAAGAAGCGTGAACAGAAGAATCTCGTTCGGTATGAATGCTCTCACAACGAAAAGAACGAAATGAGAATGAAGCGGTGGAGGCAGCAGCGTTGACAGAAGCAAAATGAACTCTTGAGCAAAAAACTTGGAATAGCACGAATGGAGAGTGAGGGTGTCAGCCAAGAAAATAAGGTAAAAACATATATTACACCGTTTATGAGTAATAACAGGTGTAATATATATTTTTATTAACTTAACTTTTTTTTACTATGAAATGACATATAACACCGGTTGCATAGTCCAACCAGTGTTATATGTAATTTTTAAAACTTCAAAAACTTTTTTTTATTTGAAGATTACATATAACACTTATTCATGTATCCAACCTATGTTATATGTAGTGTCCAAAGTTAAATTTTTCAATTTTTTTTTAACTCTGAGAATGATATATAACACCGGTTGTATAGAGGAACCAGTGTTACATATCACTTTTAAAAACTTTTTTTTTAATCTAGGAATGACATATAACATTGGTTCCTCTATCCAACCGGTGTTATGTGTAATCCATAGATAAAATTTTTAAAAAACTTTTTTTGCTTTGAGTAGGACATATTACACTAGTTGGATATCCAATTGGTGTAATATGTGTCAAACATTTACAAAAATGCCACCACATTTTTTGTTTACATTGATTCTTATTTAACCAATCTAATATGTCGTTGTAAAAAGTGTTATTCAGTTCTCCTTTTTTTTTTTATATATATATATATATATATATTTTTTTTTTGTCAGAAAAGGACTTAGTTCAAAACTTTTATGTAATCTTATTTGATTTGAAGGTTAAAATTAGGTGACTCATAAAAGTTTTTTAGATTTAAAATTTGATTTAAGTAAATAATTGTTTAACATTAGATTATTTTGTAATGTATTCAAATTATATATTTGTTTGTTTTTTAAATTATTAAGTATGTTGACCAACAAAAGGTTTCAAACCTATATTCTTATTGAAGAAAAGGTGGTCATATATATAACCTTTATTTCAGAATATTTTTTTAAAATAAATTATCATAAAACTTATTTTAAACCTTAAAAGCAAGTTTATGTCATATAAACTAGTCACTATGTTCAACGAATGTAAAACTTTCACTTACATATTTTCTACACTTATATCTAATGAGAACACTTATTTTAATTTTATGGTTTATATAAACTTTTGATCTATTACCACTGCAAGAAATCATGAAATAGAAACCAATTTTAGAGATAAAAAATAATTAGTTGCTATAGTGATTAAATTAGAGACCATTTTAAAAACTAAAAAAACTTTTAGTTTCTAAATTAGTTTCTATTATTGTTAAATGATTTCTAAATTGGTATCTAATTAGCTACCAAGGTTTTTGCTACCAAATTTATAATCTAAATAATTGGTTGTTAAAACTCTGATAGCTAATTAGATACCAATTTATAAACTATTTAACAACAATAGAAACTAATTTAGAAACAAAAAAAAAATTAGTCTCTAAAATGGTCTCTAATTTAGTCACTATAACAACTAATTATTTTTTGTATCTAAAAATTGATTTCTATTTCATAATTTTCTTATATTGTAATCCATTATTCAAAGAAATATGAAAAGAAATATTGTCTAGTTGGGATTTAACTCTTAAAAAAGTATTTTGAATGAATAATAAATATTGTATATAATATATTATAATCCTATTTATATGACTTCATTATCACATTAAATAAATTATTATTAACTTGAGCACATCTTAGTGTAAATGGTGGATAGGTAAAAGATTATGAATGAGATAAAGATTTAACCAGGCTAAAGGGAATCTAAACTTATATATATAAAAAAAAAATTAAGCCTAAAAAGTAGATGACTAATATCTTGAAAAGATCAACCACTTTGGAAAGTAATTTTAATTTATATGATTGAGATGGATACAAAATTTAACTAAATTGATGATTTGAATTGAGAAACGTACCTGAAGATTTGTGCAGATAGAATGTGAAGAAGAAGAAGAAGAAATATTAAGTGAATGGTGTGGAGATGCAATTTTAAAGAATGAAAAGAAATGAGAAAGAAGTATGAACTTCCTCAGTTTCCAAGTAAGGCATAAAGATGCAATTCATTCCTTCATTTTTCTTCACTTTATCAATAACAACACATTCTTTTTCCATTCTTCTTCTCTTTCTGCTTTCACCTCTGCACAAGTTACGAATATATACAAGAAATCAGGACAAAATGTTTTATCACTTTTATATGACATCATTATTAATAATTCTAACTTAATCCCAAAATAAGCTAATAAAAATAAACAAAACACAAAAGATGTTTGGACTCAGCTGTGTCACAATTTGACCAAATGGATTAGAAGCACTAGCCGAGAATTGAACCTAGGATTGATCAGTAGCAGGGTTTTAATCTACCAACAGACAACTCATACTTTTCTTGTCGTCACTTATATGTTCTTTATGTATGATATTTAAGTTTTTGTCATAATGCTATAAACTGGATCTTGCTGTAACTATAGTTTGAAGACTTTGACAGTTTTACTATATTTTAAAGTTAATTAAAAACTTACAAGATGAAATAAAAATATTTATGTTTTCTTTTCTGATTGTTCTTGAAAGTAAAAGATGCATTGCTTCATTCTATCAAGATTTTAGTATTACTATATACATACCTTGATTAATATATTAATTTAATTAATCTATTATCAGCTTAGTTTTGAACCTACAAAATCATAAACAAAGGTGTTCTATTATTTGTTAAAGAGATTAATATTTGATTGTCAAATTCAAAAGAATTTAATGTGATCAAATAAAATATTATTTCTTGACTTTCTACTACATAAAATTCTTCTCTTCTGAATATGGATATTTCCTTTTGAATACATAGAAAACAGAGAAATTGAGAAGAGTTCTGTATATTGAAAGTGAGAAGAATGAATTCAAGGTCTGAGTTGATATTTCCTTTTGAATATATAGAAAACAGAGAAATACGGAAGCGTTCTGTATATTGAAAGTGAGAAGAATGAATTCAAAGGAAAAATATATTGAAACTAAATTGCTCTTTCTTTTCATATTTTTATTTTACTTACTTTCTGCCGTATCTAGTATTTATAGATTAAAAAATAATTTCGATGATAATATAACAGTTATAAATATATATTCACACCGACGGTTAAGAATATTGGTTTAATATTTTTTTATTTAAATTAAGTTTTAGATTTTTTATTTTTTTTAAATAATTATTATATAAAGATAAAAATATATTCATTTATCATTTAAATTTATGAAATTAAAATTCAAATATTATTAATATTTTATATTCTGCTACATTTTATTCTATATATAAATTAAATAGTTGTTATAAATTATATAATTCTTATATTTCAAGTGTTGAAGATTCTCTGCAGTTGAAATAGCCATACTGGAACAATTTATACACAACATTCAGATGATGAAGTTGATAAATACCATTATTTAGTGAAATTCCATACAAACAACAATTAAGTATTTATGGATTTTAATTGTTGATTTGTTTATTATCTAATTCAAATTTGTGAAGAATTGAATTTAATAAAATATTCTGAATTATGAGATTAATAAAAAAAATTATCCCAAATTTTGTGTTAAGAAAGTAAGGAAAGATGGAGCATATGGTCAGAAATGAATAAAGAAGAGTTAAAAAAGATAAGGTTTGGACATTCAAGACTCGCCCAAATTCACTTAGGCGAGAATGGTCCATAGACAAACCAATGCTCGTCCAAACGAGAATGGTCTAGAGACCAAGTGTCAAGCTTGCTCAAATTCATACAAGCTCGCTCAAGTCTCGCCTAAGTCTTGCCTAGGACTCGTCTGAGCGAGATTGCTCTAGAGAGTGGGGATTATTTGAATTAATGATCTCATTTAAGCAAGGTATGTCTCGCTTGAGCGAGATGTCACTAAATCCAAGCCCAAATTAGGTTAAATACGAAAATAGGGCAGAACAAGAGGGATTAGAAGGAAATCCTAGGAAGGAGCCATCAAGGAGATACACTTTGAATCTTCTTCTCTTGCTTTCCATAATCATTTGGGTGCTTGTAATGGCTATTATGAGTGACTAATTCTTTCTTTTGGGATTGAACGGATTCTTTTCAAACTCTGATGAATCGTGGTAGTATTTATATATGATATTTTGTTCTTATTTGATATTGGTATTTTCATTTTATGCTTAAAGCTTGAATTTTTATTCTTGAATTAGATCCTTGGATTTGGCTGTGAAGTATTTTTCTGATGATTTTATTTAAATGAAAATACTTGATATATTTTTATGTTAGGAATATATTTTCATATATCAAATGCTTTATAACATCTTTTCTTAATAATAAGAAGTTTGCTAAATAGTTGAGGAATCAATGCTTAAGAGATGACATTAATAATTTCATATTTGAATAATCAATGAAGATGAATCTTTTTGTTACATCAATTTCAATTAGATCATAATATTGTATGTTTTAATTTATCTAAAATACATACTAGTGAGGAAGATTAACTTTAATTTCAATCTTATAATTTTTTTTCTGTTTTGCTTAATTTACATGTAAACTTTATTCAAACAATGCCAATATATTTTTGAATAAATGTTACAAATTAAAATTTTAAGAGAACTATTTCTTGTTTTGTCTGTTAAATATCCAGTCTTTTGAGACAAACTATTACTCAACAACATAACATTCAGTTGTATCACAAGCAAAATATTGGTTGCGTTAAGTGTTATAATGGTTATAGCAGCAACTTATAGACAACCAAATGAAGGATTTTCAGTGGATGCAGATAGTATATTTGTTGTTTTGCAAGCAGCTCACTCAGAGCGACAAAGATTTGTTTATGATGGTGCATTCCAGGTGCTTTTGAAGTACCATTCACATATCTTTTAGGCTATAAGGATTTCAAATTCTTGACTTCCTTAGTTCTTACAAGGATTTGCTAACTAGCTCTGATGATTTGAATTTATAAATATCTAAATATTTGGAGAATCTCTCTAAAACATTAATTCAAAGAGGAAAGAATCAAACACTTAAATGTATCACTAAATGTTTCATATTACACTATACACAACATAATACTTAGACTTCTCACAGTATCACCACTCAAATTCTTGAATCTTAAAACAAGAAAAGAAACACTCACATAAAATATTACCCCAATACTGCCAACTCGTCACAACACTCTACTTCCCTCCAGCAATTGTCTATACAAAATAATTATATGGTATTAATGATTTAATATTATGTTCTTCTACATAATGAGTGACATGAGACTAGTGGGGCCACTGAGTTAGCTTTGGTTACTTTAAAAAATTTCTTTTTATTTGAAGAACTTCAAAATATGCAGAGGAAAAAATACTGTCAGTTGCACAAATTGGAAGGTGTTCATGCAAGGACTATAAAATTGCAGAAATGAGTTATATTAAAAAACATGTACTCATAATGGATTATGTACTAACCCAATGAAATAAATTTTTTAGATGTTAGACTTGTGCATATTTCATACAAAAGTTTTTCTTCTCTAGCCATTATGCTTGGAAAAGTTTGTAGACTCCCTTGAACTCAGTTTGAGAGCATTTGTATTTGCATTAAAATTTAGAAAACCACGAGTCATACAGGAAAAGAAAATATGAAAGTAATATTAACTGGCTGCAATAATCTTAGGTGCAATTGCATGTGCACATATCAGAGTGCGTAGAGAGAGAGAGAGAGAGAGAGAGAGAGAGAGAGAGAGAGAGAGAGAGAGAGAGAGAGAGAGAGAGAGAGAGAGAGAGAGAGAGAGAACATTTTAAATCCTTTTTTCAGGTTAGTATGGCATACGAATCTGGTGGATTGTTTTCAGTTATTGATAAACGTATTGGCTCTTATCCTTAAGAATATGTGGAGAAGTTTTGGACGTTGGCCTTAAAGTGTTGCAAAGATGCACCAGATGAGCGACCTAAAATGGCAGAAGTGGCTAGAGAGCTTGAAAACATCTGTTCAGTGTAGTCGTGAACCTCTTTTCAAACAAAGCCTTAGCTTCCCTATGAACTACTTCCGGTTCCTCACACCATTGCCCCCCCAACCTGCACACCTTTGACTTCGTTTTTAAGTCTTCTCCACCTGATGGCCGTGTGGTAAAATTTGGAATTCATGTCCCCGAACTTGTACCAGTTTGTTCTTGCTTTTTGCCTTGCAAGAGAGTCCAGCTTATTATCAATCATTCTCAATTGGCTGAGTAATTCCATTCTTCTTATTCTATCGCTCTCCTCTAAAACATCATTATCGTCCTTAGCGTCAAGGATCTCAATATCCTTTAGGATTTGCTTTTGATTTGTTTGCAAACATCCAAACACATTCTTGTTCCACACATTGAGGTCTGCCTTCAAGAATTTTAGTTTTTCCTTGAGACTAGATATGCTGTTTCTCTGACCATTGTACGACCCCCATTTCTCCTTCACAAACACCTTGAACCCTGGCTCCATGAACCAAGCATCTATGGAGTGAAAAGGTTTGGGATCTCAATCTTTGGCCCAAGACTTTGCCACAATAGCACAGTGATCGGACACAATTCTTTGTTGCACATATTGCTTATAGAATGGCCAGGTCTGGATCCATGCTTCAGAAACCAGCACTCTATCCAACCTACTTTTAGCGGTTCCATTTGGTTTGAACCATGTATATTTTTTGCCCACACTTGGGATGTCCACCATACTGTTTTCGTCGAGAAAACAGTTAAAACCATTTATTTCCTTCCTCTTACTAGACCCAGCTCTGATTCCTTTCCTTTCATCCTCCCTTCTTACAACGTTAAAGTCTCCACAAAAACATCCAGCCATGTTCTGATAACTCCTCTTTAGTGAAGTTAAAGCTTCCCATAAAGTGATTTTTGCACTGTGGTTACAAGCTGCATAGATATTTACCACAAAGCACATACAACTAGATTTAATGTGCTGACCTACTACCGCAATGAAACCTATCTCGATAACATGTGAATGATAGCAGAATTTATCTTTATGCCACATTGATAACATGCTCCCTGCACCATTATCACCTTCATAATGCACCCAACCTATATTAGTGTCCCCCCAAAGAGAGAAACAACGATTATCAGTAAAAGACACGATTTTTGTCTCTTGCAAACACACAAATTCCACCCCCTCCTTGGCTATACAGTGTTTCAAATAATTAGCTTTAGTACCCCCCCCCCCCCCCCCCCCCCCCCCCTCAAGCCCCTGATATTAAGATTGAAAATTATCATAATTCAACATGACTAGTACCCTCCTCGGCATTCTTCTTAACTTGCTTATCCCTTTCCTTCATACTTTTCAATTCAACTACAATATTCACCTCCTCCCCAGAACACCTCACCCCTAGATGTTTACCCGCATCCCAGATACGTTCAGATTCAGCTACACACTCCTCAACCCTTAATCTGTTATTGCAGTGTTCAATATCATGATCAGATTCAGCAAAGGAGCATTGACTTAACCTGGATGAAGAATTGACCCTGTAATGCAGGGGCCCTAATCCTCCCTTAGACCTCCACCGTAGGCATGACGGTTTCGAACCTTGTTCCCATAGGCCTCGCAACCTCCGCACATTCTCCGACGTAATGGGTTCTACTTCCGCAATTGGTGAGGCTTCATCGTTGGTTGGGCCTCTGCTCACCGACGTGGAACTACCCACACTGCTTAGTTCACCATGGGACGCGATATGGTTGGACGTATGGTTGTGTATAGGTCCTCCTCGAGGCTCGCCGTTTCAAATCGTGCCCCCTGGGTGAGGGGATCTGCAGGTAAGCTCCATGTACCTCCCTCCAAAGAAATTAATCGAAGCCTCCATTGCCGTGAACTTCCCTTGCCCCGCCCTTCCGTGATCCGCTTCCGTAGCAACCCTAGCTCCCTGTTTCGTTAGGCCCAAACCCTCACTATTGTTAATTTGGGCCTCAGGCAGCAGGCCCACACTTAATTCGGGTTTGGATATAAGGGAGTTAAGGTTTTGAGAGCAGTGAACTAGGTCAGATAGAGCATTGTGTATGAGGGAACATATAGAGTTGACTTTCTTTTGTACAGATAAAGTTGCCCTAATATCAGGACCCCCTGCTCACGTATTACCTTATTTGTGTAAGGTAAACTGTCTTTGCTCTGCCTCCCCTTTTCATGCTGAGTAAGTTTCCTTAATTGACTCAACTTTGCCTGTAAGGTCATTCCGTTGTCTCCCTCATCCTCCTCTCCCTGTCGAGAAGTGCCTCCGGCAACAATGTCCCCACCTTCCAAAGCTTTGTCCGAAAAACCAGATTCCTCGATGAAGGTGTCCGATGAAGATATATTATCTGAGGAAGTATAATTGGGTTCAGGGCAACTACATGCTCGTCCTCCTTGATCAAATTCCTCTTCAATAACACTAATATTGTAAATTTGACCATTTATCCGATACCCATTTGTGATTCCGATTCTACTCGTTTTGGTCACCCGCAATTGGATTCGCACATATTCAAGGTTTTCCCACTGCTCAGTTACCTCATTGATGGACACCAGATCTGCCATCTCTCCAATAATCTTAGACAAGCAATCCTTGTTCCATAGGGGTAGAGGAAGGCCATAACACCTCGCCCAAACTAACCTGTGGCTCGCTACAAAAGAGGCTGACCAGGGTTCTAGGTCTTCGAACACGCTCGTAAACCAACTTTTATTCAGCTTGATGATGTCTTCCATCCGTTCTCCTTCCTTAGGGGTCAAGAGGACGAAGTTATCACCCAAATATCTCACCTTGATCATTGACATGCCTCCTTTGACAAACTCTTCACTTAAAGACACAAAATCTAGGTCTGAAACCATTCGACCTACTGCACTGGTTGTCATTCAAGGAAGAATTTTTGATGTGGTTTCAATACATGGACCCTTCCACTGGTCCTGTGGAGATTTCCGAACAACTTCAGCATAGGAGTACCTCAAAGTGTGGTCCCTACGTGCGCCCCTCTTCTTTACTTCTCTCCATTCCTCCTCTTCCTTCAATTGCACTTTTCCATGGATTCGTTGATTCTTGCCCTTGTCTCCCACAGGAAGTGGCCCAGCTAGTTGAGAATACTCAGTTCTCCTATATTTTGGCATATTAACATAGAGTTTCATATTACCAATGAAAATCTGATCCAACTCCTTCTCCAGTTTAGACTCATTTGAGACGTTAAAGAATCTCACGAACCCAAACCGTCTTCCCCACCTGTTTCTGCGTCTGGAGATGAATACCTCCTTCACCCTTACCCACCTCTGAAAGATCTTCATCATATCGTGTTCGCCGTGAGAACTTGGGAAGTTTGAAAAAAAGGAAAGTAGAGACTGAGTGAGAAGAGGATTGAATCGAACGCAATGTACGTTTTCCCCTCTGCTCCTCCCTCCAAACACCTTGGCGCTGACTCCGTTCTCCAAAATAACGCCATTCACGCCATTCATTCCGTCCACGCCGTTCACCGTTCATACGTTCATACGCCATTCCGTTCACCGTTCATACATTCATACGCCATTCATTCCGATAGAAAACAGTGATAAGTTTATATGTGTTTTGTTGGGCAGCAATCAAGATACCAATTCCTTAAAATGCGCAATTAAGAAGCTGAGCTGATTCGAAGGGATCTTTAATGAACAAAGGTACTTGTCAACCATTTTATAGAGTTGATTTAAGATTATTTATACATGGATAACTAGAAGAGTAAAAGGATTCATGAATGTCTCTAACTGGTTTTGTTGTTAACAGGGCAAGAAAAACACTTTGCTGAGTTCAGGAGAAATATTTAATAGATTTTGGCAGTTTGAGTGGGATGTATCTTTCAAAGGGTTGTAAGTGTGAAGAAGCTGTTCTTCTGTGCTTGTGTTTCTTCTGCTATTTTCTATTTGCTACTGCTTTGATCACTGATCCCACCGAAGGTATATTTTTTTTTTTTTTTTCTGTTTATGAATTTCCCCATATATTCAAGTTTGTATTTTATTATAATCTTTTTTTTTTATGTTTATGACCAGCGTTTCTAGAAGTGATATATGGTAGATAATCTCTTTCATGACGGACTTTCTGTAAGATTTTCAATGTGTGTACTAAATAGATTTTTTTCCTTCAACTGTGCATAACAACAAATTCTTTTTACTTATATTAATTAGAGGTTTGATTTGGTCTTTTTACTAAAAGTCAAACTATAATATCTCTTACATTAATAAAAACATCTAAAAAGTAATAAAATTGAAACAATACACATTAGTTGAGAGATTAAAAGAATTAAATTAATTAAAAAATTAAAAAATAACAAAAGTGTATGATTAGCTAATGTTAATTAAGTTTGAAAATAAAATGTACAACAATTTTAATATTACTAACTATTTTTTTTAATTCTTATAATTAGTTAATTGAATCCAGGTTGTATTATTGCAGTGCCCTTTTCAATAAGAGCAAATGGTCTCTATTCAAAATCTTTCTCTTAGCTTAAATAAAAGGATGGTTGATTTGTAATACTTTAAGCATATCCAAAAGAATATCCCAGATTGTTTTTCATCTTCCTCTTTCTACAGCTTTTATGTGAGTGTGAAAATGATTACAATTTTTGGATTATTAACACTTTTTTAAAATTATTAATTTAATGTTATACTTGTTTAATAATTTTTAGTTCTTCAATTATTTTTAATAAAATATTTATTTTTTTACTAAAAATAATAACTATTTTAAAATTATGAGGAGGAAATTTTGTTTACACAAATATTGCTTAAAATATAATTTATATAAAAATTTAAATCAAAATTATAATTTATAAATTTTTAACTGTTAAAAATATGCAATTAATTAATATTAAGATTTAATTAAGTGTTTAATTATGTCCTTTTATTATCTTACAATTTTCAGTTTATAAATATATCCAAAAACTTTCTGTAAAATTTCATTTTAAACTGATTGCCATATTCCAATAATTGAGATAAGGAGGTGACAATTCACAAAACTTCATATTATAAGATCCTTTACCAGCATCACTTACCCATATCTTGATGTTATGTAAACCCCACAAAAGGACTTAGAGAGAATCTACTGGGAATGGCATGAGGGAAGTTCTTGATGTGATCCTTCAATCTCACCCAACATTAATGGAAATACTTATAATCTGACTAGTGTAAACTCATTTTTATTGGAAGCTCACCCCAAGTTCTGACACTCCCTTCAGATATTGAACTACTATTTAGCTTTTGTCCCCACATATAATAATGTGTGAGGATGTTTAATATGTAGGAGTGAGTAATGTGTTTTCATATGTTTTTATTCAAAATATAAGATTTCATTTGCATTATCTTGCAGTTGACGCATTAAGAACCATAAAGAGAAGTTTGATTGATACTAATGGAAATTTGAGCAACTGGGATCGTGGAGATCCTTGTACATCTAACTGGACAGGAGTCATGTGCTCGGATACAACGTTAGTCGATGGCTATCTACATGTTAGAGAACTGTATGAGACTTGAATTCTCCACTTTAAATTTATTCTTCTGTATAAGCCATGTTAACATGAATATATGTTCATTTTTTTCTCAAAGGTTCAAACAGATTCACAAGATGTAGTCACCCACAGATTTTTTGGGGGAGAGATAAGAGTGAGTGATAATGTACATAGATGGGAAATCTGGGATCAGTTTGTACTTAACCACCATTATAACTTGCACTTCACCTCAGGCCTCCACAGACCAGTGTTTCAGACCTCTATGGATCCAAGGAAAAGAGAAGAAGGAAATTATGAATTTATACAAGTTCGAATAATACTGTTGAAGTAAGGTCATTAAGTGGAATGTAATTAAGATCTGCAATGCTCTGACACCATATTAGGGTTCAAAAATTTGAGAGGAAAATTTTAGAAAAAAATTCTGAATGATTAAAGTCAGAGTTCAATTAAAAGAATGTTATTTATGCATAGACTGACCTAACTGAGTTGAAATTGACTGAAATAACTTTCTAACTGACTGAACAACTAGCTACAGATTCTAAAAAAGGAACCTAAGCTAAATGTTGACAGATGTTCAACTGTAGTGAAGATTGAATAGCATGCTCATACACTGTGAAGTGATGCCAACCTATTACTACAAATCAGAATTGCAAGAAGAGAAATTCTAAAGTTGAACATTATAAACCTAAGAAGAGAAATTCTAAAGTCATAATATTAGAAATTTGCAATTTCTGTCATTGTACTTTTAGACCCTTTAGTTTTTGAATGTTTTTGTTTCTACTATGTTTGCTGAACTTGAACCGATAAATACGTCTTCTAAATAAATAATATTTTAAGTAACTTTGGATGTTCTTGTTATTGCAGTCAACTCGATAACAATAACTTCGATGGAAATAGCATGCCAGAATCTTATGCCAACATGTCAAAATTGTTGAAATTGTAAGTGCATTTTCTGATCTTGTGTTTGCAAGTACGTTACCGCGGTAGCGCTTGGGGTCAAATCCATGCGTGCTAAGAATAAATCTTGGAATCTCATGGATCTCAAGAGTGGGGCAGTGGAAGCCTTTATTTTAATGTATGGTGAATACCGATTTAAGATTCTAAAACCTTTGTGATTTGTAGTTCATAAAACTTTCAATCAGAGAGAAACTTGCAAGGTGCTTAAACTATTAAGAAATACAATTATATATATTGTTTTCAAGTGAGTATTCACACATATTGCTGCCAGTACGTTACTGTTGCACTAGGCTGATGTCCAAATTGTTTTGGCAAACTCTTATCATTTTCTCAATTTCCTTTTTCTCTATTTGGAGGATACCACATTGTCATTCCTCATATTTTTCACTTTATTCTTCTTAACAAAATTTCTTGTCTCAAACAACATATTTAGTTCTGTGAGGAGAAATGATCCTAGTGTAAAGTTCATTGGTCCATATGTTCTTATTTGTTTTTTCTTGGCTTTATCAGGAACTGCAACTTGAAAGGACCAATTCCTGATTTCAGCAGGATACCACACCTTACTTACCTGTAAGTTTAGCTATTTCATTTTCTTTCAAATTATATTATGCATTGATTTTATTGGATTTTTATCAAAAAGAAGTGGCTGCAACTGCCAAAATAATGAGTTAGACAATGCACATGATTAAAATCAGTAACTGTTTCAACTGATTGCTGTTTCTGTGTATTCCAGTGACCTTAGTTTCAATCAGTTGAATGAATCAATTCCTACCAATAAGCTATCAGACATGTAAGAACATCTATTGCTTACAAATCTATTGGTCATGCATTAGTTGATTTGGTTTCCCCTTACAAATATTTTCCTCATATTAAGTGGTTGGAGAAAATATTCTAAATATGATTACATGGATTGCATATGATATTATTGTCTTACTCTGAGGACTTGTGCAGTGACTTATCAAACAACAAGTTCAATGGAACAATTCCAACCTACTTTTCTAGTCTTCCACGTCTTCAGAAATTGTAAGTTTGTCTTTTGTTTCACCTTCTTCTTCTACATCAAACCGTAATGTATTTCTACACATACACATACATACATATCTATAAAATTCTTCTATAAAAGCAACAATTTTTAAGACGTGTCGTTCCCTATGGCAGGTCAGTTCCAAACAATTCAATTAGTGGTACTGTTCCCTCTACCATTTGGCAGAACAGAACTTTAAATGCAACCGAGGAACTTATCTTGTAAGACATGAAATGATAATTTTGCAATTTTGCTCTTGTAGATTTATATTTTAGAGCACAAATTTAGGGTTTATGGTTTATAAATTTGTGTCCTCATTATTCTTCTGCTGTGGGTGATACTATGTGTGAGAACATGAATATGTCTGTATATTCCTAAGGCATCCTGTATCCACAACTTTTTTGTTAGCTTAGATGCCTTTTAATTTTTTTTGTTTTTGATTTGCTCTGTTGCAGATACATGCAGCATAATCAACTTACAAGCATATCAGGCAGTACAAATCTTCCTCCAAATCTCACACTTATGTAAGCTTCTAAACTGATTTTTCAGACGTACTAATTTAAGAGTAGTGGAGAGTTTTATCTTTTTTCTTTGTCATGCTTGTTCAAAATAATAATATAAATCCTTATGATAAAGGTCAAATATTGTTGAACATTGATTATTCCATCTTCCTTCGGTAACTTGTCACAATATTATTGAAATCACTGTTTTTCAGGCTTGAGGGAAATCCTGTATGTTCGAATAATAACTCCTTTGTTCAGTTCTGTGGACGTGAAAGTGACAATGACAAGGATGGAGGCTCCACTGTTGTCTGTCCAAGTCAAGGATACCCCTTCTTATGAATACAATGTGGAGTGTATCAGTGTTGCCCCATTGATTGTTCATTATCGGTTGAAAAGTCCAGGTTTTTCAGATTTCCGTGCATATGTGAAAAAATTTGAGAACTTCCTGACAGATGGTCTTAGTATGCATACTAATCAGCTGTTCATTGAGCGTTTTACATGGGAAGAAGGGCGGTTGAGAATGAACTTGAAGCTTTTTCCAGAATATGTGGACAATACAAGTTCTCGTGAGTTCAGTACAGGTGAGGTTATTCGGATTAGGGACATGTTCAGATAGTGGAATATTCATGACAGTGACTTTTTTGGTCCTTATGAACTCTTGGACTTCATTCTACTGGATCTTTACAACGAGGGTGAGTTACAAAAACTTCTGATGATATGATTTTCCTAGAAGTACTTGGACACTGTTAACAAGAAAACTGAAGTTGAATCTCAGTCAGGTGGTTGAACAGTGATCATGGAAACTTGTAATTGAATTGTTTAAAGTTTTATGCAGATTGAGTTAACACTTGTTTAAATAAACTCCTCTATAAACACTTCTAGAAGAGAAGAATAAGAAGAAAAGTGTGAAATGAGCTCTTTTTACTAACTAAATTATTTTATGGAAAGTTAAAAAAATAAATAGAGAGAGCTACATATAGCTAGATAAGTGAGTTTCTATAAATTAGCTTATGTATAAATTAAGTTCAGTTCATTGAGAAACTGTTAGGAACCCAAAAACAGAAAACCCAAAATACTCCAAGAACACAGAAAAGAACTGAATAACCTCTGTTTATTCCCACCCCGCCGTACAATCAGAACAATCACAAAGGAAACACTGATTTCACACAGGACTTCTCCTGTCAACGAAACTGTAATCCTAAAACCAGTTGGTCTTTATTTAAAGACCAACCATAACCAACTAACTAACCAACTCCCTTACCCTTTATTTTTAAGTTTTCTCCTATAATACACCTTCCATGTCTTTTCCTTATTTTCTGTCCTAACAGAAACCCAATTCATTTCTCTGCTAAAGTTGTTTATGAAGAAACTTGTACAAACAGACCTAGTGGTTCTCTATATTTTATTAAGAACTCAGCCTTTTTACAGTATAATTCATGCTTCACCTTTCAAATAAATATTTTGAAATTATATTGAAGGTTAATCCCATATATTGGAATAAGATATTTGAAAACTGTTTTAAGGTTGATCAATTGTACTCATATACTGCTTATTATGCAGCCATTACTCCCTCTTCAAGTTCAAGGATAAGCAAAGGTGCATTGGCTTGAATAATCTTAGGTGCAATTGCCTGTGCACTTACATTATCTGCAGTTGTTTCCATTCTTATTTTGAGAATACGCTTGAGAGATTATCGTGCACTTTCCAAGCGGCGTAACGGTGAGTACCTTACAATGAGTTAGCCTATTATTTTTTTCCCATTTGAAATGTCTTCAAGGCTTTGGCTCTTTCATAATTTGAAGTCTAGATGTTATTGCACATATTTTATTTTGGTAAAATATATTCTAAATCTAATTTTCTGTACCATCAAGAATGACTTGATTATATATATCTTAAACAAAGGCTTCTAATATTTTCACAGCATCTAGGATCTCGCTAAAAGTTGAAGGTGTAAGATCATTTGATTACAAAGAAATGGCCTTGGGTACAAACAATTTTAGTGAGTCTGCTCAAATTGGAGAAGGGGGTTATGGGAAGGTTTATAAAGGTCGTCTTTAAAATCTCCAAAAAATAAAAGTTAAACATTATGTTTTTCTTGATTTTTTTTCATATAACAAAATATATTACTACATTCTAATTTATATATAGCCGTGTCCCGTGTCCTATAATTTTCAGTTTAGCCGTATCTCCGTGTCCGTATCTGTGTCGTATCCGTGCCCGTATCTGTGTCGTATCCGTGCCCGTATCCGTGTTTGGGCTTCTTAGGAGGGATTTCCTTACAGAAATAGAATTGCTATCAAGGCTACACCACCGCAACCTTGTGTCTCTGATTGGATACTGTGACGAAGAGGGTGAACAGGTAACTTTGCCTGATGCCATTTTGTTAAAATGAGGGAGTAAAGCACAACTAAGCCTATTCTTTATGGTTCTTTAAGGAAATGGTTATTTTGGTTCTTTTTCTCCCTTAAATCTTATGTCCTTTTTTTGACTAGTTTATGTGTTCTGTTTGGTTTGTTTCTTTGTGCTTGCAGATGTTAGTCTATGAATATATGCCAAATGGAACCCTAAGGGATCACCTTTCTGGTATATTTAAACTTCTATCATCTAATTTTCTGTATAAGTTTTCTTGTTCTTATTTCTGGCTCCAATTTGGTTTCAAGTACAAAGAGACTAACGTTATAATTTTACTTTTAATTTAATAAAAAAATGCCTTTCTATGTCTTAACTATGTTGGTAATGTTTTATGACAGCTTATTCAAAAGATGTTCTTAGTTTTTCTATGAGGTTAAAGATTGCTCTAGGATCAGCAAAAGGTCTTCTATATCTGCACACAGAAGCTAATCCTCCAATATTCCACCGAGACGTGAAGGCGAGCAATATTTTATTGGACTGTAGGTACACAGCAAAAGTTGCCGATTTTGGACTTTCACGACTTGCCCCAGTTCCAGATATTGAAGGAAATGTACCTGCTCATGTATCCACTGTGGTAAAGGGGACCCGGTATGGTTTTCATCACTGCATTTACTTCTACTATAATTGAGCATGTGTTTTAGTATGAGATTTGAAATTATGAGACAGTATTCTACAAAATTTAAAAAGGTCAAATGTAGTAGACCAATGCCTTAATTCAAGTATGACTTAAAGATGAACATTGTTGGCATATTTCTTTTGGAAAAATAAGAGGCTGAGTTTACAATTGATATTTATAGTACAGATATGAAGATCTTATCTAAACTCTAATCTGTCAGTTTCAACTGTCATATGACAGTTGTAGCTGATTTATAATTTACAATCAGTTAACAATATTACAAGTAATGAAGAGGTGACACACTAAGTCTATGTAAAAGAAAAAGATAAATACTTCTCTGTATTACTATCAACACATATGAAACATTGGGAGGGAGTCTGATCTTGATCGCAACTCAAAGTGAGGGACTGTTTAGACAGTTATGCGTAGAAAATAACTGCTGCCAGTCATGTGTGTTTTGTATAGTTTAAGAAATAAGTTTGACGTTTGGATCTTTGAAACCAAAATACAAAGATGTATCTAACTAATTCATTGGAAATTATTTTTTATATATTGTTTAAGGTTGATTTTATCCGTTCAATGATTTAATTTTTCTATTGTTTATACGATGTTCTCAACATGCAGGGTTACCTTGATCCAGAGTACTTCTTAACACGTAATTTGACTGACAAAAGTGATGTTTACAGTCTGGGTGTTGTATTTTTGGAACTTTTGACAGGAAGGCCACCAATCTTTCATGGAGAAAATATAATTAGACAGTTATGTCATGATTTCTCTTCTTGACAATTTAATAAAGGTCAATTCAGTCAACTTGGTTTAACTGTGTACAAGTTAACTTTAACATATTTAACATATAAGAGAAGGTTAATTCGTTTTACCTTCTTATTTTCTTCTTCATATAAGTGTTTAATGAGAAATGATTTAAGTAAAACCTAAATCTTTTTGTTTCTTCCTTTTTTTATTTCAGGTTAATATGGCATACCAATCTGGTGGAATTTATCTGGTTGTTGATAAACGTATTGAGTCTTATCCATTTAAGTATGCAGTGAGATTTTTTACTTTAGCCTTAAAGTGTTGCAAAGATTTACCAGATGAGAGGCCTAAAATGGCAGAAGTGGCTAGAGAGCTTGAATACATCTGTTCTATGTTACTTGAGCCAGATTCCAAGGGAGTTGAATATGTTACAAGTGATTCTTCTGGTACAATATTGAGTTCACAACCTTCATCATCTACTATAAACACTCATTTTATTTCAGGAGATGTGTCAAGTAGTGACCTTGCCAGTGGAAGTGCACCAACCATCAAACCAAGATAGAAGTTCAAAATTTATATCTTTCTTAAGAAAAAATATTTGATTGAATCTGAGGATGTTAATTAGTGCCTTGTGAATTGGACAATGAAACCAAATTTACTAATTTTCATTTATTCTTTTTGTGCTACTTGTATGATAAATTGGAAGAGAATAGGCTAGTTAGTTATAATTAATCAATTTTTGACAGAGATTTGTTTTTGAAGTACCAATCACATGTCTTTTAGGTTATTAGGATTTCAAATTCTTTTTCCTTAGTTCTTACAGGAATTTGCTAACTAGCTCTGATGATATGAATTGATAAATGTCTAAATATTTGGAAAATCACTCTTAAAAATTTAATTCAAAGAGGGAAGAATCAAACACTTAAATATAGCACTGAGTGTATCATATTACACGATACACGACATAAGACTTAGACATCTTACAATATCACCTATTCCCTATCAAATTCTTGAATCCTAAAACAAGAAAATAAATACTCACAGAGATAAATATTTAACAGACAGAACTTTCTTTCTGTTATTGATTATTTTTATACAAATTTTAATATCACCCCTACACCCACAACTCGTCTCAACACTCTGCTTCCCTCCAGCAATTGTCTCCCTACAAAATAATTAAATGGTATCAATGTTTGAATATTATTCCATAATGAGTGACATGAGAATACTGGGGCCAGTGAGTTAGCATTGGTTAATTTAAAAAATGTTTTCTTAGCGGACAAAAAAAAGTTATCTGACCAATTTATTGTAGCGGTTGGAGATGAGTTGGGTGATAACTTGAGGCACGGTTGCATTGTCCATTCCACACTTTGTTTTTTAAATCAATACCACACTTCCCATACTTCACTGTAGTCTTCTATTTACATATCTGATAAATATATTTTACTTAAAACAATCATAATCCAAAGACATGTAATTGTGTCTAGAAAAAGGACATGTGAATTTTACCTGTATGCAGATATAAACTTGGAGAATACTTAGGACATTCCTCTATGTTATGTACAACATCTTCTTTTAACTTAAATCCGTGGTGAATCTCTTCGAAGTTTGACAAATTTGTAAGTGTTATAAAGTTCAGTTTCTGTAGTAGTAGTTGTTCTCCCTTTTTAGCCGTCTGTTCTTCACCACCATCATCAGCTTCATGTTCAAAACCAAAAGCCTTGTGTAACTGATAGCACTCTTCTATTTCCAAAGTTCCCAGACTGGGAAAATGACTAGCCGATAGATTATAAAAAAGACATTTCAACTTATTGCACTTTTTAACTCTAATGGAATAGAGTTTTGGGAAGCAGAGTTGTTGGGAAGAATACAGGGTTTGTAGTTGTGGTGCATCACCTAAATCAAATATTTGTTCCAATTCATCACAGTTCTTTATATCCAGAATCCTCAACATTGGTAAACTTGTAACAACAGTGATGGAGAAGATGGTTTTCAATTTTGGACATCCATATATGCTAACAGTTTCAAGGTTTTGGAGGCTTAGAAAACCTGTGGGGCCCTTCCATATGAAGTTGAGCTCAGGTAAGTTTACCAAGATTAATGTATCTAAGTTTAGAGGAAGTAGTTCTCTACTGCCCCCTTCTTCTCCCATTTGGAATTGGAAGAGACCTTTTACTCTAACATCAGTCAATTTAAGCTCTTCAAGTTGGGGTGGAAACCATGGTATTTGATTATCCTGTATACACAACATAATTCATTCTTAATATCTTACATTTTACACTTCATAAGTTATGGCTAATTCAAATCAACAAACTTGTTTTTGAAAAAAATTATGAATACAATTGCACATTTAGTAATGAAAAGATAAATACAAAGCATGGAATTTTTACAGATTTAATTTATTAATTTTGCTAAATAAAGGACTAAGTCCATATATTTCAATCATTAATTAATTCATCAATCTAACGTACTTCAAATATCACACTATATAACGCACTTCAAAATCTTATATCTATCACTTCTAATTACAATATCATTTTCTTTATTTACATGTATTGCATCTTTGAAAATAATATATATTATTTTTCAATAAACTTAATGTGAGGAAGCATACCTAAAATGTATTAAAAAATAAAAACAAAAAACTAGATCAAAACTCATTATTAAAAACAAACCTATAAAAAAATTACAATACTAATCGAAAAAAAAAACAATCATAATCAGTAGGTCTGAATACAATTCATTAAAATATAATTGATTAAATTGATAAATACTTGTTTAGTAGACTAGATAAAAGATTATCCATTTCACAGAATTATGACTAATTTATGCATATATTTTTCTACTCAAACACAATAAGAATATAAACTGTAATCTTGATAGTTATCAGAATAAAAGTAATGATAAAAAACTACTGCGATATGATTTTTATTCTTAATGCATTTAAACAACATCACTTGACAAAGTATACTGATTCCTTAAAATCTCAATATTAATTCATATTTAAAGCTCGTTATTTTTAATCAACTTAATGAAATAATAAATAATAACTATGTTTCTATAAATGCTCATGTGGTTATGTTAGTTAAAGATATCATGATTTTGAAATAATATATTACCTTTGAAGTTGTTTCTTGCGGGAGATTTGAAGCAGTCATCGTCTTATTTATGGAAGAGTCAAGCAATTTGAGACATCATGTGAAAAGTCCTTTTTGTAATTGACCAAGTACAAATACAATTCCTATAGCTGCAAACATTTGCTTACAACTTCGTAAACTTCATCAACTATATTTTTCTGAAGCCGACATTCGAACAAGTCAAGAAGCTTCAACTTCTTTAATTTTACAATCCCAACAGGAAATTCTTCAAAATAAGAGCCATGCAAGTCAAGAATCTCAAGTGTTTGCAGTCTTTCCACAAAAGATATGTCACCTAAATCATGATTTCTCAAGCACAGTGTTCGAAGATTTTTTAACGACTTCAGTGACTCTGGCAAAAGAAGCCTAGATCCTCCCCACGGTAGATCTATGCTTGCTAAGGTTTTAAGTTCTTCCAAGCTTTCAGAACACAAATCTGGTACTTTTATGTGACCTCCAAAACAAAGCAAGAGAATTTCAAGTGTTGGACAATTTATTTTATAATTAAGAAAATCATATCCTTTTATATTCCATAAGGCTAATGCTTTCGTATCTTTCATGATTTCATCATTTGTCAACACTTCCAGACCCACTCCAGTGCGTGTGAAAATTGTTTGACCACTTTTAGCGGCAATCCACAAGGCTACATCACGAACCAAATCATGCATTTTTACATTTTCTTTTGTTCCGGCTTGCATTAACAAAAAACAACTCTTAAGAATGTCAATGGCTTCATGCATCTCTCTCCTTGCATTCTCCATTTTTCCAAACGACCCAACTCTGCAAAATCCTCTTCCAAATCGAAATAAATCTTCTAAATGTATTTCATAATCCTCTGGAAACATAGAACACAACAACAATAAAGATTGAGCCAATTGGTTTGTCAAATTATTGTAACTTAATTCAAGACAAACATAAGGACTTATTAAGACTTTTGGAATATCTAGTGGCTTAGAATTTTCTAGCCTTGACAATGCTAACTCAAAACCTTCAATAGTTTTCCCCTTTAGTGTGCTTGCGACAGTCACAATTGCAATGGGCAATCCCTTACATTCATTAATAATTTTTCTTGTCACATCTTTCAAAGCTTCAAAGGAGACATCAGTTATACTTGCATAATGTGTGAACAAAGTCCATGCTTCATTGTCACTCAAGAGATTAAGTTCAATTATACTTTGACATTGCATAGAAGTGCATACTTCTTTATTGCGAGTTGTTATACAAGTCTTGCAGGTTTCATCAAATGGAATACCTAAAGCTTCAAAGTTTAGCTTTTCCCATACATCGTCCAAGATTAAAAGAGTTGTACCTTCCCTTAATCTCTGTGATAGTCATTGTGCTCTACCTATATCTGATGCTTTATTTAATGGGAAACTCAATTGGTCAACAATTTGATTTTGCATACTTATGATATTTGGTGATTGAGACACCGTTACCATAACAACCTTCTCAAAGATTTTCATCTCTTCAGCCTTTTTACCCACTTCTTTTGCTAAAGTAGTTTTCCCTGAACCTCCTAATCCAACTAACCCAATCATGGAAAAACTTTTATTCTTTAATGTTTCTAGAAGCTTGTTGTACGATACTTCTGTAGATTTGAACATAATGAAATCATTGGAAGAATAGTACTTCATGCCTGGAAGTTCAATAGTTGTAGAAAACGGTTCAAACTTGCTATCACGATGGAGCTGAATCATTTTAGTTGTTTTTCTTGCTATATTTTTTGCAAGAGAATATTGACATTACCTTCTCAAACAGCTCTTGTTTACATTCAATATTCTCTCCTCTAGCAGTTTTACTTCATCTAAGACTTTCTTGACATCTTTTTGCCACTCCTCAACAACTGGATTAACTTTTTCAATCCTATTAGTGGCTTCTCTAATTTGCTCATTCACACTCTCTCGAGTCAATTCCAGTTGTTTTTTGGCATTTGGAAGATTCAAAGCAAAGTTGTGTAAACAACACAAGTATTTAGCATGGTCTAAAATTATAACTATTGCATATTCTGCAATCTTTGTTGCGATAGAAAAAAAGAAGTCCTCCATTTGAATTTATACAATTTCCTAAACATGAATGAATTTGTCACTCTTTAATTAACTACAAAATGATATTATGTCATGTATTTTAATAAGATATCATGCAATTAAAAGAAAATAGTAAATTAAAAAGGTGTCATGCCTTCCATAGATGTTGTTATTTTACAAATAGAGAGAAAAACAAATTGTTTAATCTAAGAAAAAACTAGTATTAACTATGTTAACAAGGACTCTTTGCGTTTTATATATGATATTTCTACAATTCATTAAATATTTATAAAAAAATATAAATTAATTTTTAAATTGATTAACATGTACCTTAATTCTTAAAGAATAGTTTACACATGAAAGCTATGAAATGATTGGAAAAATTATCATGTGTATTTTAGCTATTAAAAAAAATTAAGTAAAACATACATGACAACTATTATTTTTATATTTCTTTATTATTACTTGTCTTTATTTAAAAAAAAAATCGTATCTTTCAAATATACAAGACAACTATTTTTTATATATAATTATGTAATTATATTAATTAAAATAACTTCATTATATTCTTTCAACAATTAAATTAATATAAAAAATAATATGTGATATGACTTGAAGATAATAATATAATTATTAAAGATATTGTTTACAAGTATCATAAAAAAGATTTTGATTTGAAATTAAAGACTATATAATATTGATGCTAATAATTAAAACAAAAATTAATTCAGTTTTAAAACAATGTATTTTTTATGTCCCTAAAAAATTACTAATTTTTATTTTTCTTGAAAATATAGATAGTATTTTCAATAGTAATGATTTAGTTAATACTTTTGAGAGAAAAAAATGAATATTTTTAGATGAAAAAAGTTTATATAGATTTTAATTAACGAAGAGATGTTTTTTTGGTGTATCATAGTATGAAATTATTTTTAACCAAAAATTAAATGTGATATAATTCTTATAATATAACATTAAATGGAATATTAAAAATCATAAAGTATATTCTATATATTCATGGCAGTAATTATTTAGATTTTAAATTCGGTAGAAAAACTTTGGTAGCTAATTAAATACTAATTTAAAAATCATTTAACAATAATAAACTAATTAAGAAACCAAAAGTAGTTTAGTTTCTAAAATGGTCTCTAATTTAGTCACTATAATAACTAATTATTTTTTGTCTCTAAAATTGATTTCTATTTCATGATTTTATTGTAGTGCATAGATTTGTGACATTTTCTTATGATCATTCCTTAAATGTTTACAACTCACGCAATCTTGTTATCCTTTCCTACAGCAATAAAGAGTTTACATGCAATACTTGCTACTATGCTAGACAAAATAAATTGTCATGAGTTTTGTCATTCACGTTAATCTCATTCCTTTAATTTTCTATATATGGACATATGTGGTCTCTGCTAAAAGGTTTCCATACATGGTGATCGTTATGTTCTCACCATCATGGATGATCACACTCTCACTTTAAGTGGATTTATCTCATGCATTCACAATCTAAAAGTCGCACTTACATTGTATCCTATGAAAATTGACTATAAATCATGTTTAATAGACTATTTGATGGAGAGCTCAGTCAAACGAGTTAGACCGTCTTATGGAGGGAGGCAGCAAATTGATATAGACCATTAAGTAGTTTGATGGAGACCATTAAGTAGTAGTGTGACAAATTGTCTAGTGTAGACATTTATTAGGCTTAATCTTCTTGACGATTTTTTCTTATTCCTTTAGTTTAAGTTAAATATATACCATTATAAGTATGACGATACATTGTATTTGTTGAAGATGGTTGCTGCCCCTTCAAGATTGTGTTTGATGAAGGCTTATATGTTGTGTTTGATGAAGACTTATATGTACATTTCATTTGTTTTCTGCTTTGCTTTAAGTATGTTTTAGGTAGTGCTTAGAGGTTGCCTAAGAGTGGGCTTTTTGCTGAGTAACTCACCTCATAACCACTGGCCATGTGATAAGAACAAGCATAAGCTTTCTTAAACTGTTTTTCACATGTTTTACACAAAAACACGCTTACTGCATAAAAATAAATCTGTTCTTTTCTAAATAAACAGATTCATTTTTTTTCACTGATGCCTTGGCTAAGTCTTGTAAAAATTAGATTTTGTGCATCAGGTATTTTGACTAAGTCTTCTTCTTTTCAAAAACGACTGAGTTTTAAATAGTTAAACTTTCTCTGTTTTCGTTTTGAAAAATAAATCTGTTCATCTGTAAATGAATAGATTCTTTTTGCCTCTGGTGCCATGTCAAGCTTAAACGTTTTTGAGTTTTATCTTAGCACCAGAATGTTTGACTAAGTCTCCTCACTTAACAAATTCTCTAACTGCTTTTGAAAATAAATCTGTTCTTTTTATTTTCAATCTGTTCATTTTATAACAGCTTTAACTGTTTTTCAAAAATCTGTTATTAGTTGGCTTTCTATAAAATGCAAACTTGTTTATGAGATTAATAACAATTCATACATTTGCAAAAACAAGTTTTGACAGCAGAGAGTTAAGTGTTTACAAAGGATTAGCATTTGTTCTTCAAAGATTTAGAAAATCACAAAGTGCTTGTTCTTGGTTTGGTTCCAAAAGCTTGGTGTGAGGTGCAGCTACTGTTCTAGCAATCTTGCCTACTGGTTTAAGGCAGATCTTTGTATCCTCAATCAGGTGTAGTCGTTTCACTTCTCATTTCTTGTAATAGTTTGGTTGAACACTCTTCTTGATAGGTGTTCTTGGAGAGTGGGTGTGTATGTGCTGAAATAGGTTTTTTCAGCAAGAGTACCTAAGTTCTTGTAGGTTTCAAGAACAGTGGGAATTGTACTTGGTTGTACTGTGTTTTAGTGATTGCCACCTGTTGTTGGTGAAGACTGGAAGTAGCTCAGTTGAGTGAACCAGTATAACTGCCTGTGTTCATTCTCTCTCACTCTCTGCAATTTCGTTTCTGCATAATTGATCAAACAACAAAGAAATAAATCTGTTCAATTGAAAATAAATCTGTTCTTTCTGGGCACTGTGCATACTGTTCTTGATTTCTGAAAAAGTTGTTTGAATCTGATAAGAACATATATAATCTGCTAAAAGTCATTGGAACAGATTGACTGTGATAGGTTACTCAAGAAACTGTCAAAGCTATTAATTGAACCTTAAACAATTGCTTAAAGCTGAAGCTTGCTGTTCTGTGATTCATTGTTCTTAATTTCTGGAAAATTGCTTGACATCAAGAAGAACACTCATAGTCTGTTAAAAGCCACTGGAACAGGTTGTTTGCAAAGGTCACTCACTTAATTAGCATGCTATCAATTGAACCTTAATCACTTGCTTGAAATTGAAGCTTGCTGTTTTGTGTTTCACTGTTTTTCAATCTGATATCTGTGTGTATGCATCTGGAAAAACTATCAGCATAGTCTTGTGATTAACCTTGCTGTATTAAAAGCTTTTCAAACAAAAACAGTGCTGAAATAAATCTGTTCATTTTCACATAAATCGATTTATTTTCTGTAAAACTGTGTTAAACACTGTTTCTGCGAGAAAGTTTTAAAAGGTCAATTCACCCCCCCCCCCCCCCCCTCTTGAACTTTGGCACTATTAAACCCAACAGTATTGATAGACTCTTTGTGTATAAAATCATCCACTGCTAATGAAGAGGATTCTGACACCTTGTTATCAAATATTTTTATCTTTCGGACAGAGGTCTTCTTCTTTCATGATTTAATTAAGCTTCTATCAGTCTTGTCTTCCATGAAAAAATATATATATTATATAAGAGGAAAATAAATAATCTATTTAGTTTTAAAGTATTAATTTTTTCTCATACTTAGTCTCTTTCAAGTGTTGAAAATTAATATAAAGTTCAAAATAGATCACTAGTGCAAAAAGGTCTATTTACGACAATACATTCGCAACGCTTTTATGGCTAAACATTGTTCTTACACGGTGGTATTTTTTAAATTAAATGACTCTAAAACAACGACTATGAGGTAAAGTCATCGTTTTAGACCAAAGCGTTTCGTCTAAAACAATTACCCAATTCAAAACATAATACATTATATTCTGAATACAATACAATAAAACTAATTATCTATATAAATAATATTGTAAACCAAGTAATAATTAAAATTAAAATATTTAAAAATAAAAAAACTAACCTGTAGCGTGAACGTGAACGGAGCTGTAGTGACAATGGAGGCAAGAGCAGCGACAAGACTGACAACAAAATAATAGCAGGGAAGCGTGAACAGAAGAATCTCGTACGGTATAGAACGAAATAAGGAGAAGCAGCGGAGGGAGCGGCGGAGGCAGTGGCAGTGGTAGCAGCTTTCGTAGAAACAAAATGAACTCTTGATCAAGAAAACTTAAAATAGCACGAATGGAGAGTGAGGGTGTGAGTCAAGAAAATTAGGTAAAAATATCATTTATGAGTAATAACCGGTGTAATATATTTTTTTTTACCGTGAAATGACATAAAACACCGATTGCGTAGTCCAACCAGTGTTATGTGTAATTTTCAAAACTTTAAAAACATTTTTGTAATCTAAAGATTACATATAACACTGATTCATGTATCCAATAGGTGTTATATGTAGTGCCCATAGTTAAATTTTTCAAATATTTTTAAACTCTGGGAATGAAATATAACATCAATTGTATAGAAGAATCAATGCTATATATCATTTTTAAAAGCTTTTATTTTTTTTATTTTTAATCTGGTAATGACATATAATATTGGTTCCTCTATTCAATCAATGTTATGTGGAATCATAGAGATAAAAATTTTAAAAACCTTTTTTTTTTTGCTCTAAGCAGGACATTACACTGGTTGGATAGTCCAACTTGTGTAATATGTGTCAAATATTTACAAAAATGTCATCGAGTTTTTTTTTATACCGGTCATTTAAGCGACCTAATATGTCGTTGTAAAAAGTGTTACTAAGTTCTATTTACATATATCACTACAAGAAAATCATTAAATAGAAACGAATTTTAGACACCAAAAATATTTAGTTGCTATATTGACTAAATTAAAGATCATTTTAGAGACTAATACAAATTTTGGTTTCTAAATTAGTTTTTATTATTGTTAAATAGTTTCTAAATTGGAATTTAATTAGCAACCAAGGTTTTTGCTACCAAATTTAGAATCTAAATAATTGGTAGTTAAAACCTTGGTTGCTAATTAGATATCAATTTATAAACTATTCAACAATAATAGAAACTAATTTACTAATTTAGAAACCAAAAAAAATTTTAGTCTCTAAAATGGTCTCTAATTTAGTCAATATAACAACTAATTATTTTTGTCTCTAAAATTGGTTTGTATTTAATGATTTTATTGTAGTGTATATTTATTTTTTCATAAAAGGAGTTAGGTCAAAACTTCTATGTAATCTTATTTGATTTGAAGGTTAAAATTAGCTAACTCAAACTTTTTTAAATTTAAAATTTGATTTAAGTAAATAATTGTTTAACATTAGATTATTTTTTAATGTATTCAAATTATATATTTATTTTCTTTTTAAATTATTAAGTGTGTTGACCAAAGTTTCAAACCTATATTCTTATTGAAGAAAAAGTGGTCATATATATAACCCTTTTTTCAGAATAATTTTTTTAGATAAATTATCATAAAAATTATTTTAAACCTTAAAAACAAGTTTATGTCATAAATTAGTCACTGGGTTCAACGAATGTAAAACTTTGACGTACATATTTTTTACTTATATCAATGAGAACAATGATTTTAATTTCATGGTTTATATGAACTTAAGAGATGAGAGAAGAATCCACCTGTAAAAAAATCTTTAACACTTAAGACATAAAAATTTAGAAAATTTATGTGAGGATAGGTGAGTATATGAGTTTAAAGTGTATTTTATGAGAATTACCACATATTTATAGGTCTAGTTACAATTCAAACTCTTAAAAAAAGTATTTTATATGAATAATGAATATTGTATATAATATATTATGATCTATTTGTATGACTTAATTATCACATTAAATAAATGGTTATTAACTTGAAGCGTATCTTAGTGTAAATTATGAGTAGATAAGATTATGGATGAGATAAAGATGTAATTAGGCTAAATAAGAAAAATGAATCTAGACTTATATATAAAAAAAAAACAAGATTAAGCCTAAAAAGTACAGGACTAATATCTTCAAAAGATCAACAACTTTAGAAAGTTATAATTTTAATTGATATGATTGAGATGGATGTAAAATAGGAGTAATATGAGAGTAAGAAAATGTAACTAAAATGATGATTTGAATTGAGAAACGTACCTGAAGATTTGTGCAGATAGAATGTGAAGAAGAAGAAGAAGAAATATTAAGTGAATGGTGTGGAGATGCAATTTTAAAGAATGAAAAGAAATGAGAAAGAAGTATGAACTTCCTCGGTTTCCAAGTAAGGCATAAAGATGCAATTCATTCCTTCCTTTTTCTTCACTTTTATCAATTTAACAACAAATTCTTTTTCCAATCTTCTTCTGTTTCTGCTTTCACCTCTGCACAAGTTACGAATATATACAAGAAATCAGGACTAAATGTTTTATTACTTTTATATGACATCATTATTAATGATTCTAACTTAAACCCAATATAAGCTAATAAAAAATAAATAAAACACAAACAATGTTAGAAAAAGAACTCAAATGTGTTACAATTTGCCCAAATGATTACAGCAGTGTGATAGACCCATCTATCACAGTGACACAGATTCGTCATAGCTCATCAAAACAGTGGCAGGGTTTTATTCTACCACCAGACAACTAATACTTTTTATGTCGTTAGTTATATGTTATTTATATATTTTATATTTCAATTTTGGTCATAATGTTATAAACTGGATCTTGCTGTAACTATAGTTTGAAGACTTTGACAGTTTTACTATACTTTAATCTATTACCGGCTTAGTCTTGAACCTACAAATTCACAAACAAAGGTGTGTTCTATTATTTGTCAAAGAGACTAATATTTGATTGTCAAATTAAAGAATTTAATGTGATCAAATAAATTATTATTTCTTTACTTTCAACGACACAAAAGTCTTCTGTTCTGAATGAGGATATTTTCTTTTAAATATATAAAAAAACAGACAAATTGGGAAGCGTTTTGTTTATTGAAAGTGAGAAGAATGAATTCAAGTTCTGAGTTGACATTTATAGTTTGTTTTTTTTTATATTGATGTTAGCTCTACTAATATGCATTCAACTTATTTTGGTCAACAGACAAATGAAGAGCTAAAAATTGATTTTTCTAACATTTGTGTTGATTGTATGAATTTTAGATATTATTGTGATTCTTTCGTTTTATCATGTAAGATGAAGAATATACATTCAATCTAACATTGTCCAATATACATTCTCACAAGGCCATCAGATAGTTTCAGGTCATTATGTTGTAGAAACTGAATACCAATCCATTTAAAGCAAAGAGACCACACCTAGTTGAACATAGACGCATTGGATAAACAAATGTTGAGATGATTCATCCACCCTTGACATAGCACACACTAACTATAAGTATTTATCAACACCCCTCTCCTAATGAGATTTTGCCTTGTTAGAATTTTATCCAGCAATACCCTCCATGCAGTAGCAATGCTTTAGCATTCCAAAGCATTTTGAAGCACCCATCATTGGTTATAGTTCCCTGGTTTGATAAGCATCCAAACACAGACTTCACCGTGAACATCCCTAAAACATCACCTCTCCATATCTGAATATCCTTCGCCTCCTTGTTTAGAATAATCCTGGATATGTTCCTATGAAGTTCTTCTTCATGTAATACTTCCCACTCGAACCTGTTCCTTCTTCACCTCAGCCTCCACTGCCATTCAGACTCTGACCAGACCCCTACTTCTCCCACCTTCTTCCCTTGATCAAGGCATATTTTTTAGAATATTTTATATGACTTTAATCTCCATTTTTTGGTCCATGTTTTATTAACTTTTCTCCCTTTAATCTGCTCAGTTTTGAATAGATTCACAATGGTTGTTGTCCAAACTTCTTAATCAGTAACTTTTAGATTAGAAAAGTTAGTACGCTCAAGTGACTACAACAACGGCTGTTAGGTATAAATGCACAATGCTGTATGATGATATTTTCTTTGTATCTTGAAAAATTCATATATCTTGAAGTCAAAGCAAAATTTCTGTTTTACTATAACTTTCTATCTTTTCATCAATTCCCTTTTACTTCTAGAACCAATACTATAATTTAATGCACTGCGCAATAATCCAGTGTCAAGTAGTATACACATGTAAGCTTCATAATTCAGATTATACTTTCTTGATTGCCCTTTGACACTTCTCTTGGAACAACTTTTGCTACTACTATTGACACATTTGTTTGAGAACCTTTTATTTTTGTCTGTAGGCAACTACTGAATTTGAACCTGTCTGGAACTTTGGCACCAGAGATCGGCAACTTATCTTATTTGGAAATACTGTAAGGAAGTGGCTGCATTGGTGTTTCTAATGCAAACCGGTTACATACGAACACTTTTCAATTTTGCAATTTCTAGCTTCAACTTTTGTAAGATTCATTTGAATATTTCCATTCTGTAGCAGCTTGCAATTACTTCCTCTACTAATGCTTTTAATTTGCATTCTTGAAAGGAACTTTATGTGGAATGACATAAGTGGGAGTATACCGAAGGAGATTGGCAATATCAAAACTTTGAAACTCTTGTAAGTTTAGTCATCTATCTTGGCCAGCATGCTGGACTATGACACATGATTGAATGATTTAGTAGTTGTTGGTGTTGAGGGAATAAAACAGAGCAAGATATTTGTGAACAAAGAATATAAATTTTATTTCACTGTTACTTTTCAAATAAGAATACAATCTCTTTAAATAGTCTTACAATAGACTTCTCAAATTCTATCTTCTCTATCATAAAACCTATACTATAATTTTCATTTAAATCATAGTATAAATGACATTCAAAACTAAAATTAAAGATAATAATTATTGGCTATTCAAATGCTAAAATAAACTGATGACGGCTGACGACTTTGAGTTTAATGCTAACAAATTCCCCCTTAAACTCAAACCTTTCATATTTTTTATTCAGATTGTTGTCGCTCACACTTCCAATTTTATATTTTTTTTTACCCCAACTGCCTCCAATATTATATTTTTCCAGTAGTCACCATATTGTCCTTGATTAGAAGCAACTTCAATTTTCTTCATTGCACCAATCCGTGCAGAATTTTGAATTGAATTACTTTTAATTTTCCAAACAAAATCTTCTCCACTTTCACCCTTTGAATTAAAAGGATTTAAGAAAGACTTTGACTTCAATGAGCTTTGAAGATAATGATTATACCATATTTCCCTTTCAGATGATGTCTCAACACCATTCCATTTATGGTCTTCTCCTAAATCAAAACCATTATTTTCAAGTAAAACACATGAACCAAAAGGAGCTTTTAATTTGAATTGTAATTCATTCACCTTTTCTTTTTGTGCCAAAAGCAACAAAATGGAGTTCTTCAACTTGATTGACTCTACTTTCCTTGTCTTTCTCCATATCAACATATTTTTCTTCCAATTTTGTAAACCTTTTTTGTCCAGGTTATCAAATTTTGCTTCAACACTCTCCAATAATTGTCCCATACTGAGAATATTACTCTTCAAGTCAGGTACATAAATTTCGGTGACACTTTCTTTGGATTTAAAGGCCATGTGCTCCTCCTCCATTGGATTGAGAGCAAAACTTTTTCCCTTCATTTCAACTTTAAACAAATCTATGCCATCAACATCTTTGATTAAGCAATGCTTATTTTCAAACATCACTTTATAGCCTTTTTCCAATAATTGACCAACACTCAAAAGATTTTGATCAATCTCTGGCACAAAAAGAACATATGTAATGATTTTTATACCTTTATAGCTTGTGATAATTATTGTGTCTTTTCCTTTTACTGCAAGGTGTTCACCATTTCCAATCCTCACCCTTTTAATATCAGTAGTTCTCAATTCCTTGAAGAGTTCCTTGTCATGTGTCATGTGGTTGGTAGCCACTGTCAATTAGACAAGATACACTTGAAATATTGCTGCAAAAACCAGTTGCAACGAAAAGTACATCCTCCTCCTCATTTGCAATTTGAGCATCTACATCTTGTTGCTCACTTTGGTTTCTACAAAACATTGCTTCATGCCCAAGTTGATTGCACTTGTTGCACTTAGCATCAGGTCTTCTCCAACACTTAAACGGTGGATGACCTAACTTGTTGCAATGCTTACAAGGAGGATAATTTCTACCTTTGTTTCTCCAGCCACCTTCATGTTTGACTAGTAAGGCTCCTTCTACTGCTCCATCTTGTCTCATGGCTCTCCTTTGTTCTTGTGCTTGTAAAGCATTTAAGAGCTCTGCAAGAGAAATCTTTGATAGGTCGTTTGTGTTCTCCAGGGTTGTTATGGTGGCATCAAACCTCTTTGGAACTGGTTTTTCCACAATTCTTGAATCTTTTAACACATATCCAAGCAACCTCACTTTGTTGGCAATACTTAGATGTCTGTCTGAGTACTCTTTTACGGATTCCGACTCCTTCATTCTCTGCAATTCAAACTCTTTGATTAGATTCAGGGTTTGCATTCCACGAATCCTCTCATTACCTTCATATTCTGCCTTGAGGTAATCCCAGATTTCTTTTGCTGACTTCAAGGACATTATCCTTGTGAATACCATAGGAGATACAACTGCAAATAGACATGCTTTTGCCTTTGATTTCTTCATCTTTTTTTCCTTTTGTGATTTTATTTGTGCCACCGGAGGGTTTTCTGGAAGGGACTGAATTTCATAGTCCTCTTCTACAGCTTCCCATAAATCCAATGCTTCTAGGTAGGTCTCCATACGAACAACCCACATTTGATAATTGTCTCCATCAAAGACAAGTGATGTCATTGCTGAAAAATCTGATCCTCCTTCCATTGGTGCACTCTACTAACCTTACAGATCCCTCAAGAAAATAGCTCCGATACCAATTGTTGGTGTTGAGGGAATAAAACAGAGCAAAATATTTGTGAACAGAGAATATAAATTTTATTTCACTGCTACTTTTCAAATAAGAATAAAATCTCTCTAAATAGTCTTACAATAGACTTCTCAAATTCTACCTTCTCTATCATAAAACCTATACTATCATTTTCATTTAAATAATAGTATAAATGACATTCAAATCTAGAATTAAAGATAATAATTATTGGCTATTCAAATGCTAAATTAAAACTGATGACAGTTGACAGCTTTGAGTTTAATGCTAACAGTAGTCTTATATCACCTTGATGAATTTTTTGATTTGATTTCCTAGTCATTTATACATATTAGTACTTGAACAAACACATCTTGAATAAAACGAGAGTAGTGTTTTCTTAGGAAGTTTTTTAAGTCAAATACTTGTTTCTATAGGACTGAAATTCAATTCAATTGGTTGCATAAAAAACGGCTGGTATTTTGACACAAGGAGCTACAATATTTCTGCCTTCCTTCTTATCAAATCATTTTTTTTGCAGACTTCTGAGTGGAAATAAACTAACAGGGGATCTTCCTAAAGAGCTTGGCCATCTTCCAGTGCTGGACAGAATACAAATTGATGAGAACAATATTACAGGATCCATACCACTATCATTTGCAAACCTGAACAGCACAAAACACTTGTAAGATTCTTTATCATTATTACTAAAGTTTTAAAAATCTAGATGTTATTGCACATATTTTATTTTGGCATAAATATATTCTAAATCTATTTTTCTGTACCATCAAGAATGACTTGATTATATATATCTTAAACAAAGGCTTCTAAAATTTTCACAGCATCTAGGATCTCGCTAAAAGTGGAAGGTGTAAGATCATTTGATTACAAAGAAATGGCCTTGGCTACAAACAATTTTAGTGAGTCTGCTCAAATTGGAGAAGGGGGTTATGGGAAGGTTTATAAAGGTCGTCTTTGTGATGGCACTGTTGTTGCCATAAAACGTGCACAGGAGGGTTCACTGCAAGGTGAGAGGGAGTTCCTTACAGAAATAGAATTGCTATCAAGGCTACACCATCGCAACCTTGTGTCTCTAATTGGATACTGTGATGAAGAGGGTGAACAGGTAACTTTTCCTGATGGCATATCGTTAAAATGAGGGAGTAAAGCACAACTAAGCCTATTCTTTATGATTCTTAAGGCAATGGTTATTTTGGTTCTATTTCTCCCTTAAATCTTATGTCCTTTTTTTGACTAGTTTATGTGTTCTGTTTGGTTTGTTTCTTTGTGCTTGCAGATGTTAGTCTATGAATATATGCCAAATGGAACCCTAAGGGATTACCTTTCTGGTATATTTAAACTTCTATCCTCAAATTTTCTGTATTTCCTGTTTAAGTTTTCTTGTTTTTATTTCTGGCCCCAATTTGGTTTCAAGTACAAAGGGACTAACGTTATAATTTTATTCTTAATTTAATCAAAAAAATGCCTTTCTATGTCTTAACTATGTTGGTAATGTTTGATGACAGCTTATTCAAAAGATGTTCTTAGTTTTTCTCTGAGGTTAAAGATTGCTCTAGGATCAAAGGTCTTGTATATCTACACACAGAAGCTAATCCTCCAATATTCCACCGAGACGTGAAGGCGAGCAATATATTATTGGACTCTAGGTACACAGCAAAAGTTGCCGATTTTGGACTTTCACGACTTGCCCCAGTTCCAGATATTGAAGGAAATGTACCTGCTCATCTATCCACTGTGGTCAAGGGGACCCCGGTATGGTTAACTGCATTTGCTTTCACTATAATTGAGCATGTGTTTTAGGATGAGATTTTAAATTATATTAAAGTATGAGACACTATTCTACAAAATTTAAGAAGGTCAAATGTAGTATACCAATGCCTTAATTCAAGTATGACTTAAAGATGAACATTGTTGGCATATTTCTTTTGAAAAAATAAAGAGGTACAAGTAATGAAGAGGTGACACACTAAGTCTATGTAAAGGAAAAAGATAAATGCTTCTCTGTATTCACACTCAAGTTTACCATCAACACATATGAAACATTGGGAGGGAGTCTGATCTTGATAGCAACTCAAAGTGAGGGACTGTTTAGGGCTGTATTCTTTATGTGGTAATAAAGATGGTAATTTAAAGTCTTGCAGAGAGTTGGGTTAACGATAGTTGGGAGTGGAAGTTAGTCTGGAGGAGAGGTCTTTTTGAGTGGGAAAATAGTCAGGAAGCTCAGTTGTTGCAAGAGGTGCATGGAAAGGCCCGAGTCTTGAGTATTGAAGATTGCCGGGTTTGGAAGGTAGGTAAGGATAGTGGGTTTTTGGTAAAGTTTGCCTATGCTAAATTAAGAGGCTCATATGAGGGAGAGAGTTTGTTTGTATCCCTCTGGAAGTCTTATGCTTTGCCTTCAGCCCAGTTTTTTGCTTGGAGGGTGTTGTCTAATTCGGTTGCTACAAGAGTTAATTTGGAAAGGCGTGTGGTTTCGGTTGATAGCAATCTCTGTAGCTTTTGCAGGATGGAAGTGGAGTCGACAAATCATTTGTTTTTTGATTGCAGGATTGCTGGACTTGTTTGGAAACAATGTTTTACATGGTTGAGGACTATGTTCGTTGATCATGTTGATCCAGTTTCCCACTTCGTGCAGTTTAATGTGTTAAATGCATCTGTCTAGGTTAAAGTTGTTTGGAGTAGCATCTGGATTGCAGTAGTAAATGAAATCTGGAAGCACAGGAATAAGCATATTTTCTAAGGTAGAGTGATAGACCATTCAGAAATGTTTACCTTGATTCAATTAAAGGTTTGGTCTTAGGTAACATCTAAATCTGCTTGTTTTACTTATTTTGAGTAGTGTATTGATCTTATGGCTTGTATGTTTTCAATTAAGTGAGCTTATGCAAGGTTTATTTCTTTGGTTGGGGTGTTATTTTATTTTAAGGATATAAAATTAGGTAGGCTAGAAGGCATTTTGAGGAAATATTGTGTTATGATTATGTATAAAGGTTGAGTCACCCTAAAGTGGTTCATATTAATTTATTTTTTCCTTGCCCATAAAAAAAAGAAAAAAAAAGTGAGGGACTGTTTTTAGACAGTTATGCATAGAAAATAACTGCTGCTAGTCATGTTAGTGTTTGGTATAGTTTAAGAAATAAGTTTGACGTTTGGATCTTTGAAACCAAAATACAAAGATGTATCTAACTAATTCATTGGAAATTATTTTTTATATATGGTTTAAGGTTGATTTTATCCGTTCAATGTTTTAATTTTTCTATTTTTGTACTCATGCAGGGTTACCTTGATCCAGAGTACTTCTTAACACGTAATTTGACTCACAAAAGTGATGTTTACAGTCTGGGTGTTGTATTTTTGAAACTTTTGACGGGAAGGCCACCAATCTTTCATGGTGAAAATATAATTAGACAGGTATGTCATGTTTCTCTTCTTGGCAATTTTGTGTATAAGTTAAACTTTAACATATAACAGAAGATTAATTCGTTTAACCTTCTTATTTTCTTCTTCGTATAAATGCTTAATGAAGTTATTTAAGTAAGACCTAAATCTTTTTGTTTCTTCCTTTTTTATTTCAGGTTAATATGGCATACCAATTTGGTGGCATTTCTCTGGTTGTTGATAAACGTATTGAGTCTTATCCATTTGAGTATGCAGTGAGATTTTTTACTTTAGCCTTAAAGTGTTGCAAAGATTTACCAAATGAAAGGCCTAAAATGACAGAAGTGGCTAGAGAGCTTGAATACATCTGTTCTATGTTACTTGAGCCAGATTCCAAGGGAGTTGAATATGTTACAAATGATTCTTCTGGTACAATATTGAGTCACAACCTTCATCATCTACTATAAACACTCTTTTCATTTCAGGAGATGTGTCAGGTAGTGACCTTGTTAGTGGAAGTGTACCAACCATCAAACCAACATAGAAGTTCAAAAGTTATATCTTTCTTTAGAAAAAAATAGTAAAAAAATAGTTTATTGAATCTGAGGATGTTAATTAGTACCTTGTGAATTGGACAATGAAATCAAACTAATTTTCATTTATTCATTTTGTGAATTGGACAATGAAACCAAATTTACTAATTTTCATTTATTCTTTTTGTGCTACTTGTATGATAAATTGATAGAGAATTGGCTAGTTAGTTATAATTAATCAATTTTTGCAACAGCAACAGAGATTTGTTTATGATGGTGCATTCCAGGTACTTTTGAAGTACTAATCACATGTCTTTTAGGTTATTAGGATTACAAATTCTTCTTCCGTAGTTCTTACGGGGATTTGCTAACTAGCTTTGATGATATGAAATGATAAATATCTTAATATTTGGAGAATCACTCTAAAATTAATTCAAAGAGGGAAGAATCAAACACTTAAATATAGCACTGAGTGTTTCATATTACACGATACACGATATAAGACTTAGACATCTTACAATATCACCATTTCCTTATCAAATTCTTGAATCCTAAAACAAGAAAATAAATACTCACAGAGATAAATATTTAACAAATAGAACTTTCTTTCTGTTATTGATTATTTATATACAAATTTTAATATCACTCCTACACCCACAACTCGTCTTAACACTCTGCTTCCCTCCAGCAATTGTGTCCCTACAAAATAATTATATGGTATCAATGTTTTACTATTATTCCATAACGAGTGACATGAGAATACTGGGGCCAGTGAGTTAGCATTGGTTAATTTAAAAAATGTTTTCTTAGCGGAAAAAAAAAAGTTATCTCACCAATTTATTTTAGCGGTTGGAGATGAGTTGGGTGATAACTTGAGGCACGGTTGCATTGTCCATTCCACACTTTGTTTTTTAAATCAATACCACACTTCCCATACTTCACTGTAGCCTTCTATTTACATATCTGATAAAATAATATTTCACTTAACAACATCATAACCCAAAGACATTGTAATTGTGTCTAGAAAAAGGACATGTGAATTTTACCTGGATTTAGATATAAACTTGGAGAATACTTTAGACATTCCTCTATGCTATGCTCAACAATTCCTTTTAACTTAAATCCGTGGTGAATCTCTTTGAAGTTTGGCAAATTTTTGAGTGTAATACTTCTCAGTTCCTGTAGTAGTAGTTTTTCTCCCTTTTTAGCCGTCTGTTCTTCACCACCATCATCAGCTTCATGTTCAAAACCAAAAGCCTTGTGTAACTGAGAGCACTCTACTATTTTCAAATATTTCAGACTGGTAAAATGAGTAGCCGATAGATTATAAAAAAGATATTTCAACTTATTGCAGTTTTGAACTGAAATGAAATAGAGTGTTGGGAAGCAGAGTTGTTGGGAAGAATACAGGGTTTGGAGTTGTCGTGCATCACCTAAATCAAATATTTGTTCCAATTCATCACATGTATATATACCCAGATTCATCAGCATTGGTAAACTTGTAACAACACTGATGGAGAAGATGGTTTTCAATTTTGGACATCCATATATTTTAACAGTTTCAAGCTTTTGGAGGCTTAGAAAACTTGTGGGGCCCTTCCATATGAAGTTGAGCTCAGGTAGGTTCCCCAAGTGTAGAGAATTTATATCCAAGTTTAGAGGAAGCAGTTCTCCAGTGCCCCCTTCTTCTCCCATTTGGATTTGGAACAGACCTTTTACTCTAACATCAGTCAATGTAAGGCTTTCAAGTTGGATGAATGTGTTGGTAATGAAGCATGGTATTTGATTCTCCTGTATACACAACATAATTCATTCTTAATATCTTACATTTTACAATTCATAAGTTATGGCTAATTCAAATCAACAAACTTGTTTTTTAAAAAAATTATGAATAAAATTGCACATTTAGTAACGAAAAGATAAATACAAAGCATGGATTATTTTACAGATTTAATTTATTATTTTTGCTAAATAAAGGACTTAGTGCATATATTTCAATCATTAATTCATCAATCTAACGTACTTCAAATATCACATATATAACGCACTTCAAAATCTTATATCTATCACTTGTAATTACAATATCATTTTTTATTTATTTACATGTATTGCATCTTTGAAAATAATATATATTATTTTTCAATAAACTTAATGTGAGGAAAAATACCTAAAATGTATTAAAAAATAAAAACAAAAATCTAGATCAAAACTCATTATTTAAAAAACCTATAAAAAATTACAATACTAATCGAAAAAACCATCATAATCAGTAGGTCTGAATACAATTCATTAAAATATAATTGATTAAATTGATAAATACTTGTTTATTAGACTAGATAAAAGATTATCCATTTCACAGAATTATGATTAATTTATACATATATTTTTCTACTCAAACACAATAATAATATAAATTATAATATTGATAGTTATCAGAATAAAAGTAATGATAAAAACTACTGCTATATGATTGTTATTCTTAATGCATTTAAACAACATCACTTGACAAAGTATACTGATTCCTGAACATCTCAATGTTAATTCATATTTAAAGTTCATTATTTTTAATCAATTTAATGAAATAATAAATAATAACTATGTTTCTATAAAAGCTCATGTGGTTATGTTAGTTAAAGATATTATTATTTTAAAATAATATATTACCTTTGAAGTTGTTTCTTGCGGGAGATTTGAAGCAGTCATCATCTTACTTATGCAAGAGTCAAGCAATTTGGGACATTTATGGTAGTATAACCTTTTAAGATTTGGAAGATGTGGACGACAATATTCAGGCCAAATGTCAATCACATTTGGTAATTCTGACAACAATAGAGTATGCAAATTAGAAAAATTTATGATATTAGTCTCCTTTTCATTTCGGTAAACTGCAGGATTACGTTTCTTTCCACTTCCAAATACATACTTCAATTTAAAGCAACATTGAATTTCCACCCTTTCCAAACTCACTAGCCCTACGGCTAAATTCTCAGAGAATATGTACTCCAAATTGTTGCAATCTTCAATTTTAATAATCCTTAATTTTTGGAACGTCAAATATGAATGACTTGGGATGCTTGAAAGAATATCGTTCCCTTCTTCCACTTCTTCTGTTATGTGCCTCAATGCGCTGCATTCATATATTGTTAGTTTCTCTAACAACACTAGAGATTGGACAACAGATGGCACAAAGAGAGAAGTTAGCACAGGGCATTTTGATACTGAAAGGACCTTCAGATTGCATAGTTTAGACTTCCTTGGAAAGGAGATGCTCTTCAATTTTCCACAATCTTTTATCAAGAGCTTTCCTAAATTTTCGAGGGAACATCGCGAAGAGGGATCACAAAAAACCTCTCCAAGGCTACATAAACTTTCCAACCTTAAGTAAACAAGTTTAGAGAATACACTGTTGCTGGTATTCATAGTGTTATCAATGAGACATTCTATCTTTTCACACCATTCGAGTTGTAGGGTAATCAAGTGATTCATGCCTTTTGGATCCATGGATGGGATTATATTTTTAAAATCTCCCCCAAGGTTCCTCAAATAAAGGAACTCTGCTCTTATAAAGAGACACTACAAGAAAAATTGCTTTTAGAAACTAAATTTTTGGTTTCTAAAATATAAAAATAGTCACTAACTTAATTAGAGACTAATTTAGAAACTAATAGCATTAAGTGGCTAAAATCATGGTCGCTAATTTTAGATACCAATTTAGAATCTAATTTAGAAACCAATTTAGTTACCATTAAATAAAAACCAACTTAGTGACTAAATATATAGAAACTAATTTAGTGACCAATTATATAGAAACCAAATTAACAACCAATTTCATTGAAACCAGTTTAGTGACCAAAATATATAGAAACTCATTTAGTGACCAAATATATAAATACCAAAAAAATGGTCACAATATTGGTTTCTAAATAATGTAATTTATTATAAAATATTATTTTATTCATCTACTTTTTTTTATTTATTTAACTACTTACTCTTTCATATTTTATATTTATTTGTAGATTCAAGTTCACTAATTTTAAAAGTTCATCAACTCAAAGCAATTATTTTCAGAATCAAAATATAGTTATAAATGAGAAATTTTTCAATTTTTTTTTTTCAAATTTTACAAAAGAACTTTTTTATGAATTATGAATGTGAACTAAGATTGTGGTAGAAACTAAAAAAATAATCACATAAACTCGAGATACTCGCCAGTAGTTTGAAATCTACTTTCAACTTTTGTTAATATCCATGAGTTATATGTACAAGAAAGTTTAGTCTATTCCTATCTTGATTGAATTTACATTTTTGTGCCTACTTGCAACTCACAAGCTTTTGGGCTGGAACAAATCAAGGACGGTCTTGGAAGCTAGAACTAAAAGATTGTTACAAATCAGTAAGAAACAAACCCAAACAATGGATAAAGGAATGAAAGAATGAAAATTGAAACAGATGAGGGCAGGATTGTAAATCATTGATTGTTTATTAACTTACCTTCTCAAATGATACTAGCTCAACCTCATAATACAAAGTGGAGTTAGAAGGAACACAACAAGTTCTTGTTGAGACTCTGATGAGCTAAAACCATACTCGGACGCAACAGTTAACAATGTCACCTCACCCTTCTTCATAATCAAAATAGCTTTGTCAAACCCATCAATTGCTTGTTATGTTCAATCCTAAAACACTCACATTAGCTAGCTTAATAAATAATTTAGTGGGAATTGGGAAAAACATTGAGACATTTTTTCAAGTTACCCTTTTCAGTTTTGAATTCAAACAGCTCCCCTTCATCATCATGACCCTTCTTCAAAAACAAAGTACTATCTTGTAGCTTACCAATTACTTTCACTACAAGAATGCAAAAACAGGTAAGGAAACATCAGAACCATGTTTTAAATCCATAAAATGACAAGGTTATCATCCACATTAAGAATTACAAGCATTTACACTTAAATTCATCATCAGACAACTTACATTGAGGCTTCACACTTAAAATCACTTTGTCTCCCTTCTTCATGGTTTTAAGAGTGCAAATACTGATGTTATGAGGTTGGGCAAGAACTATGGAAACCTACAAAATGATTTATGTTTGGAAAATAAAAATCAGCACATCATTAAGATTTTATTTGGATAAAGTTCTCCATGAGTACTTATAGGAAGATAAAATAAGAAAGAAAAACATAATAAGTAAGCAAAAATCAGATTATTCTTAATCTAATTTGTAAAAGTTTTCTTGTACTAGCTTCTATAAAAATGATTCAGGCATAAACTAATTTTCTGGAGAAGTTTATCTAAATAGGTCCAAATGATAAAGCAATTTAAACCGAAACTGAATATGAAAGTCCACTTACTTATCCCAAAAGGAATTCTTTGGAAAAATATTTGGGTACTTCTCTACTGGCTACAATTAAATACAGAATTCACATATCAGAGTGCGTAAGAAGAAGAAGAAGAAGAAGAAGAAGAAGAAGACATCTTAACAAGAGACTAAAAAAATGGTCTCTAAAAAAAATTTTATTTTTATTTTTATTATTAGCTACCAAAAATATAGTATCTAATTATATTATAATTTTTATTAATAATAGATACCTTTTTAGTAACCAATAATTTTTAGTTTATAAAATAGTATCTAAATTGGTTTTTATAGAAACTATTTTTTTTTAGTTTCTAAATTTGTTAATATTATAACATTGGTAGAAAAACTTTGGTAGCTAATCATTTAACAATAAACTAATTTAGAAACCAAAAGTTGTTAATTTTCTAAAATGGTCTCTAATTTAGTCACTATAATAACTAATTAATTTTTTTTCTCTAAAATTGATTTCTATTTCATGATTTTCTTGTAGTGCATAGATTTGTGGCATTTTCTTATGATCATTCCCTTAAATGTTTACAACTCACGCAATCTTGTTATCCATTCTTACAGCAATAAAGAGTTTACATGCATGATTTTCGTCATTCACATTAATCTCATTCCTTTAATTTACTGTATATGGACATATGTGTCTCTGCTAAAAGGTTTCCATACATGGTCATCTTTATGTTCTCACCATCATGGATGATCACACTCTCACTTTAAGTGAATTTATCTCATGCATTCAAACTCTAAAAGTCGCACTTACATTGTCAATTTCATTGTATATTATGAAGATTGACTATAAATCATGTTTAATAGACTATTTGATGGAAAGCTCAGTCAGACGAGTTAGACCGCCTAATGGAGGCATCAAATTGATATAGACCATTAAGTAGTTTGATGGAGACCATTAAGTAGTAGTGTGACAAATTATTTAGTGTAGACATTTATTAGGGTTAATCGTCTTAACGATTTTTTCTTATTCCTTTAATTTAAGTTATATATATACCATTATAAGTATGACGATACATTGTATTGATAGACTCTTTGTGTGTAAAATCTTCCACCGCTAATGAAGAGGACTCTGACACCTTGTTATCAAATATTTTTATCTTTCGGATAAAGGTCTTCTTCTTTCATGATTTAATTAAGCTTCTATCAGTCTTGTCTTTCATGAAAAAAAAAATTTTAAAAAAAATTAAAAAAAATTAAATATATATATATATATATTATAAGAGGAAAATAAATAATCTATTTAGTTTTAAAGTATTAATTTTTTCTCATACTTAGTCTCTTTCAAGTGTTGAAAATTAATATAAAGTTCAAAATAGATCACTAGTGCAAAAGGGTCTATTTATGACAATACATTCACAACGCTTTTATGGCTAAACATTGTTATTCAAAACGCGGTGGTATTTTTTAAATTAAATGACTCTAAAACGACGACTATGAGGTAAATTCATCGTTTTAGACCAAAGCGTTTCGTCTAAAACAATTACCCAATTCAAAACATAATACATTATATTCCGAATACAATATAATAAAACTAATTATCTATATAAATAATTGTAAACCAAGTAATAATTAAAATTAAAATATTTAAAAATAAAAAAACTAACCTGTAGCGTGAACGTGAACAGAGCTGTGGCGACAATGGAGGCAAGAGCAGCGACAAGAGTGACAACAAAATAGCAGAGAAGCGTGAACAAAAGAATCTCCTATGATATAGAACGAAATAAGGAGAAGCAGTGGAGGGAACGGCGAAGGCAGTGGCAGTGGCAACAACTTTCGTAGGAACAAAATGAACTCTTGATCAAGAAAACTTAAAATAGCACAAATGGAGAGTGAGGGTGTGAGTCAAGAAAATTAGTAAAAATATCATTTATGAGTAATAACCGGTGTAATATACTTTTTTATTAACTTAAACTTTTTTTTTACTGTGAAATGACATATAACACCGATTGCGTAGTCCAACCAGTGTTATGTGTAATTTTCAAAACTTTAAAAACATTTTTGTAATCTAAAGATTACATATAACACTGATTCATGTATCCAATAGGTGTTATATGTAGTGCCCATAGTTAAATTTTTCAAATATTTTTAAACTTTGGGAATGACATATTTTAAACCCTAAACATATAACATCAATTGTATAGAAGAACCAATGTTATATATCATTTTTAAAAACTTTTAATTTTTTTTAATCTGGGAATGACATATAATATTGATTCCTCTATTCAATCGATGTTATGTGGAATCATAGAGATAAAAATTTTAAAAACCTTTTTTTTTGCTCTGAGCAGGACATATTACACTGGTTGGATAGTCCAACTGGTGTAATATGTGTCAAATATTTACAAAAATGTCATCGAGTTTTTATTTATACCGGTCATTTAAGCGACCTAATATGTCGTTGTAAAAAGTGTTATTAAGTTCTCCTTACACATATCACTACAAGAAAATCATTAAATAGAAATCAATTTTAGACACCAAAAATATTTAGTTGTTATATTGACTAAATTAAAGACCATTTTAGAGACTAATAAAAATTTTGGTTTCTAAATTAGTTTTTATTATTGTTAAATAGTTTCTAAATTGGAATTTAATTAGCAACCAAGGTTTTTGCTACCAAATTTAGAATCTAAATAATTGGTAGTTAAAACCTTGGTTGCTAATTAGATACCAATTTATAAACTATTTAGCAATAATAGAAACTAATTTAGAAACCAAAATTTTTTTTAGTCTCTAAAATGGTCTCTAATTTAGTCAATATAACAACTAATTATTTTTTGTCTTTAAAATTGGTTTTTATTTAATGATTTTCTTGTAATATATATTTATTTTTTCATAGAAGGAGTTAGGTCAAAACTTCTATGTAATCTTATTTGATTTGAAGGTTAAAATTAGCTAACTTATAAACTTTTTTAAATTTAAAATTTGATTTAAGTAAATAACTGTTTAACATTAGATTATTTTTTAATGTATTCAAATTATATATTTATTTTCTTTTTAAATTATTAAGTGTGTTGACCAACAAAAAGTTTCAAACCTATATTCTTATTGAAGAAAAATGGTCATATATATAACCCTTTTTTCAGAATAATTTATTTAGATAAATTATCATAAAACTTATTTTAAATCTTAAAAACAAGTTTATGTCATATAAATTAGTCACCATGTACGACGAATGTAAAATTTTGACGTACATATTTTTTACTTATATCAATGAGAACAATATTTTAATTTCATGGTTTATATAAACTTTTGATCTATTAATCCAATATTCAGAGAAATATTAAGTCTAATTTTTCTTATCGGATAAAGCGTTACCGGAATAAAGTGTTGGAGTTTTGAGATGGTAGAAAGACAATTGTGTTGTAAGTTGAGTACTTTGATCCGAAGAAAAGTAAGAGATGAGAGAAGATACCTGCAAAAATATCTTTGACACTCAGTAAAAATTTAGAAAATTTATGTGAGAACAGATGAATATATGAGTTTAATGTGTATTTTATGAGAATTATCACATTTTTATAGGTCTAGTTAAAATTCAAACTCTTAAAAAAATATTTTATATGAATAATGAATATTGTATATAATATATTATGATCTATTTGTATGACTTAATTATCACATTAAATAAATGGTTATTAACTTGAGGCGTATCTTAGTGTAAATTATGAGTAGATAAAATTATGGATGAGATAAAGATTTAATTAGGCTAAATAAGAAAAGTGAATCTAGACTTATATAAAAAAAACAAGATTAAGCCTAAAAAGTACATGACTAATATCTTCATAAGATGAACCACTTTGGAAAGTAAATTTTAATTGATATGATTGAGATGGATGTAAAATAGGAGTAATATAAGAGTAAGAAAATGTAACTAAAATGATTGTTTGAATTGAGAAACGTACCTGAAGATTTGTGCAGATAGAATGTGAAGAAGAAAGAAGAAGAAATATTAAGTGAATGGTGTGGAGATGCAATTTTAAAGAATGAAAAAGAATGAGAAAGAAGTATGAACTTCCTCAGCTTCCAAGTAAGGCATAGAATTCATAAAGATGCAATTCATTCCTTCATTTTTCTTCACTTTATCAATAACAACAAATTCTTTTTCCAATTCTTCTGTTTCTGCTTTCATCTCTGCACAAGTTACGAATATATACAAGAAGTCAGGACAAAATGTTTTATCACTTTTAAATGAACCAATTACAAATAATCAGCTTCATAAACTTCTCGATAATTACTTTTAATAATAAAAACTTAAAATAACTTTAATTTTTGTAAAAGCTATCTTCTATTAACTTTTTTATTAAAATTTGAATTTTCAACTCATACCATAGTTAACTTATAAAATAATTAACTTTTTTTTTTCTTTTTGTTTTCAATTAAAATACTTATAAAAACACCACTAGATATCTACAAAGATTTTATCTACTAATTACTTATATTCTAAATTAGTCTTATTAATTTAAAATCTAAAATATTAGTAACTAAAATCTTGGTACCTAATTTAGATATCAATTTAAAAAATATTTTATAAATTTTTATTAATAATAGGTCGCTAATAATTTTCTTGTTTGTAGTGAATAGAAATTAATTTAGATATTAATAATTTTTTTATTATTTAAAATAATATCTAATTTAGTCAGTTATAACAACTAGTTATTTTTTATCTCTAAAATTGATTTCTATTTAATACTTTTTTTAATAATTTTTTATTTATAATAAAGTAATTTTATTGTCAGTCATAATTATATTATTTCATAAAAATAATTAGTCTACAAAGATATCTACACCACTAGATATCTACAAATTAGTCTCTATTAGTCTTTTAAACATTAATTTAAAATCTAAAATCTTAGTAGCTAATTTAGATACTAATTTAAAAATTATTTTATAAATTTTTATTAATAATAGAAACCATTTTAAATATCAATAATGTTTTAGTCTCTAATATAGTATCTAATCTAGTTAATATATTTGACTAATTAATTTTAGTCTCTAAATTTAGTCCCTAATAATTTTTCTATTTGTAGTTAATAGAAACTAATTTAGATATTAATAATGTTTTTAGTTTTTAAAATAATATCTAATTTTTTTTTTATAAAGTTTTCGTGTTAGGCATCACTATGCAACTTGACATCCAAATAATATATCTAATTTAGTCAGTATAATAACTAGTTATTTTTTATCTCTAAAATTGATTTCTATTTAATGGTTTTTTTTATAATTTTTTATTTATAATAAAGTAATTTTATTCTCTTTCATAATTATATTATTTCATAAAAATAATTATTTTGATAAAACTCTTAATATAAGTGTTGTTTTTTATACAAAATATAATTATAATTTAGAATTTATTATCATAATAAAGATTATGATAATGAGAAACAAATGTAGTGACCCTAATCTAACTTAGTTATAGGATTATGATAAATGAATATTAATGATTTGAGGGTATGTGCATTGAGCATTGCAGATGTTAAGCATCTGTGTGCTTTTCCAGCAGAACAGTCTGTGTAGTTCAATGAGCACTTGTGACGATCTTATGTAGGTAAAGGGAAGCAGAATGGAAGGAAGTAACGTGATAGCTTGGTTGTAGAGGTGCTAGTGAGGAAGCAGGGGGGTTTCTTATTCTGGAAGGTAGAAAAAGTAGGACCAGGTTTTATGTCAATAAGGAGAAGCAGGCTAGGGTAGTTCTTATACTTTAGAAACCGTGTAGTTTGGAGGTCGAATCAGGTTTGAGATAAGAGCTTGGAATTGGAAGCTGTGTGGTGGAGTTGAAGGAAGGGTAGAGCTCCTTTATTTTGGCCAAAAGCTGTTGGATTTTCTGCTACATGTCATTTTGTTAAGGGCTTTAAGGATGAGTCTGCAGCTTCCTCTTCTGTGGCTTTAAGCCTTTTACAAAGGGTATTGGTGCTGGTTTCCTTAAGAGGTGGCACGTGTTGGCACTTCTTAGGCCTTTTCCCTCTTAAGTTGGTTAGCGGTGCATGAGAGCTTATGCAGTCACAATCTTTGTTCCTTCAATTGGATATAAAGAATGTGGTTTAGTAGGTGCTGGTTTGTGTTTGCTATGGGAGCTTCCAGACAATGGTCTTTTAAATCCTTTTGAATATGGTTGAGCTCGTTGTAAGGTTTGGGTTGAGTACCCTGAATTACTTCCTTTATTTATTTTATATAAAAAAATGATTGGGATAGATAAATATATATGTAATAATATTTATAGGATAAATATTAGTTTACACATATAAATAATATATATTTGGATGTGATCATGATTAATATATTACGTGTTAACAGAAAATAAATATTTTCTTTGACATAAGTTATCATCTTAATTGATGATTTCTTTATTATATTTTGGTTCTGGATACCTTGTGTTTTATAATGAATATAATTCAATATTTGTGACATTAATGATTAGGAAATTTCTTTTTTTTTATCCTCATAATTTTTTTTATGCACTCCATAAATATGAAAATCTTCATATTTACTCTTTTGATTTATGAAAAACTACTTTTGAATTGTGAAATCTAAATTTTTTTTAACTTTTAGATTGTATAATGTAAAAGCTTTTTGTTTGCAAATTATGCAATCTAGAAGTTTTTTACTTTCAAACTATGCAATTTGAAAGTCATTTCTTACTTCAGGATTGTACAATCATAAAGTCATTTCTTTTATAAAACGGTTGTACAATTTTGAAGTAATTCTTTATTTATAGATTATGCAATTTAGAAGATTTTTTTACATTCAGTTGTAAAATTTGAAAGTTATTTTTACATGGAAAAAAGTTTCTTCATTGCTCAGTCTACAAATCATTTTTCATAAAAAAAACTTAAGAATGGTATAATCCACCACTACATCTAGATTATACAATTGAAAAGTTTTTTTAATGCAAAAGAAAAAATGATCTACGGATTACTAAAACATTTTCTTCCTTAAATTTATGACACAACACATAAACAAGGACGGGAAAAAAACCACAATCGCAAGAGATTAGCAGTACCAACAACGAAAATAGAGGCAGTTTAATCTTTTGACCACTCCCATGCAATGTAACGAAATTATGGGGTGAAGAAAGAAATAGTCTAATTCTTTTTATTAAAAAGAAAATAGTCTATTTAATAGAAACTATTTTATATATTAATAATTTTTTTTAATTTTTAAAATAGTATTTAGTTAATATAATAATTATTTATTTTTATCTTTAAAATTATATTTTATTTAATTATTTTCTTATAATGAAGATTATATGTAAATAATTTTTTATTTATAATAAAGTAATTTTTTCTCTATCATAATTATATTATTTCATATAATAATTGTTTTGATAAAACTCTTAATATAAACTAGCGGGAACACAGGCACTCACATGCCTGTGTATCCGCATTTTTCATTTTTATTATTTATATATTCATATAATTTTAATAAATATTAAATTATATGAGAAAACATGTAAATTATCTAAATTAGCGGGAACACTTGTGTATCCGTATTTTTTATTTCTCAAATGTGTTACATATGGTAAAGAGAAAGAATGAATTTTCAAAATTTAAAATTCAAAACTGCTATCAAAACCATCTCAAGATAGAAAATAATTAAATAGAATTTGAGTTTCATATTTTTTTTTATAATTTTTAATATTTTATTAATTATGGGTAAAAATATAAATATTTGGTAATAGTTAAAATTTATTTAAAACTACAAACTCAACCGAAAAAATAATTAAATAGAATTTGAGTTTCATATTTTTTAATAATTTTTAATATTTTATTAATTATCGAAATTAAACCAATATTTTTCATTAGGTCTATAAACAACCAATAATATATGACAATCATTACAATGCATATGACACCATTAAACAATAAACCAAAAATTCATCCTTAATTGTTCAATCAACTTTAAATCATGAAAAATATTATATACAAAAGAAGAAAATGCAATGAATCTGCTTCTCTCTTCTTCACCTTGGACCCTTGGACCTGTATAGAGACTCAAATTGTTATCATCTTTCGCACCCAAATCTAATGTTCCTTCGTGTTAGAATCTTGCTATTGGGGGAGTGAGCGCGACAACGAAACTCAATTTTTCCTTCTCTGATTCCTCTATTTTGCTATGAATATCAACTCTCTACAATTAACAAATAAAAAACAAACAAAATATTAGTATAGCATGTAAAACATAGATTTAAGAACACGCTGACATACCTTCTCTTCATAATGCTCTCTAGTGAGCAAACCTATTTTGAAGGTGGTCTCTAAAATCATAACTTTATGAAAAGTTAAGATGATTTCAAAAATCAAAACCTAAAAGAAGAAAATATAGAAGAAGAGCAAAGATAAAGAAATGGTGATGACAGAAAACATAAAAATCAAATTGGAAGTAACTTTTCCGTAAAATATGAGGAAATGAGAATACAGTTTAGTTAATGCTCTATGATTTCATTTAAATCCATAAAATTGTTACCAAAAAGGGTCTTATGATGACTTTCATCATGTACCTCTGTCTCCTCTTATTGAGTCCTTCTTATCCTCTAGTCACATATTTCAATCACAATTTCAGAAGACAAATTAGTGTTTTACAAATTGAAATGCATATAAAGAGAATTACCTATTGTTGTGATGAAACACACAACTTTTTTTAGTCTTTTCGTTCCCTCTAGTCACAAACTTCAATTACAATTTCATGAAACAAATGTCAAATTAGGGTTTTAGAAACAAAGATTAATCAAAGAAGTGAGAATGAAAGTATGATTTTACATGAAAGTGAAAAGGAAAGAGAAAAGAAAGTGAGAAGTATGGTAAAAAGGAATGTGTTATGTGTAATGGAGAGAGAAAGTGGGAAGTAGGTACCTATATAGGAGAGAGAAAGTGGGAAGTAGGATACATGAGTTATGTGTAGTGAAAAATCATAAAATCTGTTTCTTAAATCAATTTTAAAATTCTACAATTTTAATAAAAAAGAATATCAGTTTAAATCAGAAAAGTAACGTACTAAATCTCCAATCTCATGCTAGAGTGGTCCACAAAATATTACAAATATTTTTAATTTTTTATTTAATAAAGAAAAAAATCTTTAAAATAGAAAAGTAACTAATCACTCTCTCCAGTCTCTCCACTCTCCCCACTCTCTCCACTCTCTCCACTCTCCCCACTCTCTCCACTCTCCCTACTCTCCTGCCAGTTAAATAATAACAAATAAAATAAATTTTAAAATTAAAAAATTATTTTATTAATTTTTGAAATTATAAAATGTCTAAATAACCAAAATAAATTAAGAGCAGTTAAGAGAGGAATAAGAAATGACACAATAACCATAATACAATAATAAAATTAAATATACATATAAGGATAAAATAGGAAAAATAATTAAAAGCAGTTAAGAGGGGAATCCCCTTTATATATAGGTATAGATGTACCACTGATAATAGTTTTATTAAGATTTTACATTAATTTTTTTATATTTTCATTTTATTGTTTTTGAATATTAAATTTTGATTTAACTTGGGTGTAATGTTGAACTTTATAAGGTTATCAAGATTAAAATTAAGGTTTAAAAAAATGGAGCAGCAAATAATGTCAAAACATAATGCAAATGGTAATGTTATTCAAGATCTTCCCATTTCAAGTTTAGAATAGTAACTTTCATGTTCATCATAAGTCTTATGCAAGGGTTGTATGTTGAAAAGTTGTAGAATCTATCACCATATCAATTGAATCCACGTCTTCCATGGCAAAGAAGTTGAAAAAATTAAAATAATAAACTAAATACAAATTACCAAACTTCCAACTTATATAATATCTAATAGATCAAAGCATCAGTAGACATAAAAATTTTGCCCGCAAAGCTGGGCTTAGGATTCATACAAAAATATAAAAAAAAAATTAAGAAAGCAATAGAAACAAAAATGTTCAAATCCTATAACAATGAGACGCGTCACGCTTTGGGAAGTGTGAGAAGGAAGAAGTAATGGTGGTTGTTGTTGTTGTACAGTGGTGATTGAAGAGGGACTAAGACAGATGAGAATAGGAGAAGAACATGGAGCGTGAAGGAAGAGGGTTCAAGATGTGTCAAAATTTATGAGCATTTTTTTTCTTTGGATGCAACTGGTGAAAACTACTCCTTCGTAAGAAAGTAGATGTAAACGGTGAAAACTACTGAAGAAAGTGGTAACCAGTAATAATAAAATTGTTCACGTTTAGCCACTACTCATATTTCTTAATATTTATTTTTTATCTCGTAAAACAGACATTCCCTCTCATTATGCAATTAATTTTCAAAAATAAATTATCTCTTTCAATTTAAAACGGTTGCTCCATTTATTTCAAATATTTTATTAAATTTATTTCTCTCTCATAAAACAGACACTCTCCCATTATATAATTAATTTTCAAAATAAATCATCTTTTTTAATTCATAACCACTCCTGCACCTCTCTTTCAATTCATAACCGCTCATCCACCCCTCTTTCAATTCATAATTGTTCCTCCACATCTCTTTCAATTCAAAACCGCACCCACTACGTATATCAAATATTGTAGGAAAAAATAAGAAATCACACAATGACCATAATACAATAATAAAATTAAATATTAATATAAGGATAAAATGGAGAAAAAAAATTAAGAGCAGTTAAGAGGGGAATAAGAAATGACACAATGACCATAATACAATAATAAAATTAAATATTAATATAAATATAAAAAGGAAAAAAAATTAAGAACAGTTAAGAGGAGAATCCCCTTTATATATAGATATAGAGATATAGATGTTGTTTTTATACAAAATTTAATTATAATTTAGAATTTATTATCACAATCTCTAATATAATATTTACTGAACTAGTTATAAGTATACTGTGAATATGATTTTGCTTATAAGATAATATAATGGGAAAAAAGTATTTTTTTTTCAACCCAAATTCTGTATTACATTTTTACTTGGTACCAGTTATACAAGTTGTGCTAAATTATGACAACGTTAGCATGCATGCAATGCTTTCAAGAAAAATATAAAATCTATTTTTTCTTTCATAAAGATGAGGCTAAGTGATGCAAACTTCTCAACTAATTCCTCTTTATAACACCACCTTGTGCTAAAAATATATACAAGTATTTCTTGGGATTGATATTAGTAAAGATCACATAAAATACTTACCCAAATTCAATTGATTAAAAACATTGAAGTTGTAAGTGATTTCATTGAGAAATAGACTTTATTCTTCAACTATGAGACCTTCAGCTTCGTAACCTCTTGTTCATTTAAAATGTTAGATTGAACTTTTCTATTTTAAATTAAATCAAGTTTGAAGCTAGTTAATAACTTCATGGATCTAGTCAAACATAGAATATATATTTAATGTAGATTTGTCTCAATCAAAACTGTTTCAACTGATTTCTGTTTCTATGTATTCCAGTGACCTTAGTTTTCAATCAGTTGAATGAATCAATTCCCACCAATAAGCTATCAGACAATATGACAACCATGTAAGAACATCTATTGCTTACAAATCTATTGGTCATGCATTAGTTGATTTGGGTTTCCCCTTACAAATATTTTCCTCATGTTAAGTGGTTGGAGAAAATATTCCAAATATGATTACATGGATTGGCCTATGATATTATTGTCTTACTATGAAGACTTGTGCAGTGACTTATCAAACAACAAGCTCAATGGAACAATTCCAGCCTACTTTTCTGGTCTTCCACGTCTTTGGAAATTGTAAGTTTGTCTTTTGTTTCCCCCTTTCTTCTTCTACATCAAACCATCAAATCGTAATGTATTTCTACACATACACATATATAAAAAAACAATCGGCTATAAAATCAATAATTGTTAAGAATAAATCATTTTTGCTAACAATTACATTCATAGTATTTGCAATAACTGACTCTTAAATGATTTTATGAATAGTTACCTAAAAATATTAAATGAACAATTAAAACATAATTAAAACAGAAGAATAAAATATCACGTGCACTTATGTGCATTTATTTGCAGTTAAAAAATACAATTTCCAACACTCCTCCTTTGACTGGAAGTGGCTTGGTAAACAAATCTGCAATTTTTTTTTCTTTCATCCTCGCTTTGCTTAATCTTCATTCAACACCTTTTGATTTGACATAAGGTGCAGATTCATGAGACTTTTGTCAAAGCCTAAGCTGATAAGATAATCATCAATTCGGTTATACCATGTTTTGGGAACCTCTTTTAGACAACTTATAACTTTGTCTTTTTTTTCTTCCACAATGAAACCTTTAGGTTGCTCAACATAAATCTCTTATTCAAGAAATCCATTTAGGAATGTTGACTTGACATCCATTTGATGTACCTTTCTATCTCGAGGTATATCAACAAGCTCTCGAGTTTTGTTCTTCTCGATCATATACACCTCTTCCTCCATTGCCTTTTTCGACTTGGGTCATTGATAACTTCTTTGTGATTAGCAGGTTCTTTGTGATCAGCAGGTTCACATACTGCAACGTTACATCTGTGATTTATGTTAGAGAGTAATCGATTGCCTTTAATTGGTGGATCATCTTCCATTTCAGATTTTTGCATCTTGAGAAGCCTTTGATTAGACGGCTCCTCCTGAAATAGATCTAATGAGAAACTTTTGCCTCTCATTTGTACCTTGAACAAATCTTGTCCGATAGCATCCTTGATCAACTTGATCAAACAGTGGTTATCTTCAAAAAACACCTTGAAGCCTTTTTGCAGCAACTGACCAACACTCAATAAATTTTGGTCTATGTTAGGTACATATAACACAACATCAGTAATAGTTTTAGTACCTGAATGTGTTGCTACAACAATAGTTCCTATTCCTTCTACTAAAATGTGACCCCAATGACCTATCTTGACCTTTGAAATTTTTTGAAGGCTTCAACTCCTTGAAAAGTTTTTTGTCATAAGTCATGTGATTTGTGCATCCACTATCAATTAGTCAAGATGCACTTGAAATATTTCTGGAGAAACCAGTTGCAACGAAAAGTACATCCTCCTCCTCATTTGCAAATTGAGCATTTACATCTTGTTGCTCACTTTGGTTTACATCTGGTTGCTCACTTTGGTTTCTACAAATGACTGCTTCATGCCCAAGTTGATTGCACTTGTTGCACTTAGCATCAGGTCTTCTCCAGCACTTAAACGGTAGATGACCTAACTTGTTGCAATGCTTACAAGGAGGGTAATTTCTCTTTGATCTAGCTACCTTTCTTTCTCCAGCCACCTTCATGTTTGGTTGTTAAGGCTCCTTCTATTGCTCCATCTTGTCTCATGCCTCTTCTTTGTTCTCGTGCTTGTAAAACATTTAAGAGCTCTGCAAGAGAAAATTTTTTATAGGTCCTTTGTGTTCTCTAGGGTTGTTATGGTGGCTTCAAACCTCTCTGGAACCGTTACAAACAGTTTTTCCACAATTCTTGAATCTTTTAACACAGATCCAAGCAACCTCACTTTGTTGGCAATGGTTAGAAGTCTGTCAGAGTACTCTTTTACGGATTCTGACTATTTCATTCTCTGCAGTTCAAACTCCCTGATTAGATTCAACACTTGCATACCACGAATCCTCTCATCGCCTTCATATTCTGCTTTGAGGTAATCCCAAATTGCTTTTGCTGACTTGACTTCATGGACATTATCCTTGTGAATACCATAGGAGATACAGTTGCAAATAGACATGCTTTTGCCTTTGATCTTTTCATCTTCTTTTCCTTATGTGATTTTAGTTGTGCCACAGTAGGGTTTTCTGGAAGGGACTGAATTTCATAGTCCTCCTCTACAGCTTCCCATAAATCCAATGCTTTTAGGTAGGTCTCCATACGAACAACCCACATTTGATAATTGTCCCTATCAAAGACAGGTGGTGCCATTGTTGAAAAATTGGAACCTCCTTCCATTGATGCACTCTACTAACCTCACAGATCCCCTCAAGAAGATAGCTCTTATACCAATTGTTGGTTTTTTAGAATAAATCAGAGGAAAATATTTTATTATTTTTATAACAATTACATTGATAGTACTTGCAGTAACTAAGTCTTAAATGATTTTATGAGCAGTTATCTAAAAATATTAAATCAACAATTAAAACATAATTAAAACAACAGAAAAAATAAAATATCATGTGTACTTATGTGCATTTATTTGCAGTTAAAAAACACAATTTCTAACAAATTCAATTAGTGGCACCGTTCCTTCCACCATTTGGCAGATCAGGACTTTAAATGCAACCGAGGGAACTTATCTTGTAAGACATGAAATGATAATTGTGCAATCTTGCTCTTGTAGATTTATATTTTGGAGCAGAAATTTAGGGTTTAGGTTTTATAAATTTGTGTCCTTCATTTTTCTTCGGCTGTGGGTGATACTATGTGTGAGAACATGAATATGTCTGTATACTCCCAAGGCATCTTGTATCCATACAACTGTTTTGTTAGCTTAGATGCATTTTAATTTTTTGTTTTTGACTTGCTCTGTTGCAGGTACATGCAGCATTATCAACTTACAAGCATATCAGGCAGTACAAATCTTCCTCCAAATGTCACACTTATGTAAGCTTCTAAACTGATTTTTCAGACGTACTAATGTAAGAGTAGTGGAGAGTTTTATCTTTTATCTTTGTCATGCTTGTTCAAAGTAATAATATAAACCCTTATGATAAAAGTCAAATCTTGTTGAACACTGATTAGCATGAATTCCATCTTCCTTCAGCAACTTGTCACATTATTCTTAAAATTACTGTTTTTCACGCTTGAGGGAAATCCTGTATGTTCGAATAATAACTCCTCAGTTCAGTTCTGTGGACGTGAAAGTGACAATGACAAGGATGGAGTCTCCACTGTTGTCTGTCCAAGTCAAGGATGCCCCCTCCTTATGAATACACTTTTGATGATATGATTGTCCTAGAAGTACTTGGACACTGTTAACAAGAAAACTGAAGTTGAATCTCAGTCAGGTGGTTGAACAGTGATCATGGAAACATGTAATTGAATTGTTTAAAGTTTTATGCAGATTGAGTTAAGACTTGTTTAAATAAACTCCTCTATAAACACTTCTAGAAGAGAGGAATAAGAAGAAAAGTGTGAAATGAGCTCTTTTTACTAACTAAAATTATTTTATGGACAAGTTAAAAAAAGTAAATAGAGAGAGCTACATATAGCTAGATGAGTAAGTTTCTACAAATTTACAAATTAGCTTATGCATAATTTAATTTCAGTTCATTGAGAAACTGTTAAGAACCCAAAAACAGAAAACCCAAAATACTCCAAGAACACAGAAAAGAACTGAATAACCTCTGTTTATTTCCACCCGATGTACAATCAGAACAATTACAAAGGAAACAATGATTCCTTTCACACAGGACTTCTCCTGTCAACGAAACTGTAATCCAAAATTCATCCCCTCCCTAAACCAGTTGGTCTTTATTTAAAGACCAACCATAACCAACTAACTAACCAACTCCCTTACCCTTTATTTTTAACTTTTCTCCTATAATACACCTTCCATGTCTTTTCCTTATTTTCTGTCCTAACAGAAACCAACTCATTTCTCTCCTAAAGTTGTTTGTGAAGAAGCTTGTACAAACAGACCTAGTGGTTCTCTACATTTTATTAAGAACTCAGCCTTTTTCTAGTATAATTCATGCTTCACCTTTCAAATAAATATTTTGAAATTATATTGAAGGTTAATCCCATATATTGGAATATGATATTTGAAAACTGTTTTAAGGTTGATCAATTGTACTCATATACTGCTTATTATGCAGCTATTACTCCCGCTTCAAGTTCAGGGATAAGCAAAGGTGCATTGGCTTGAATAATCTTAGGTGCAATTGCCTGTGCACTTACATTATCTGCAGTTGTTTCCTTTCTTATTTTGAGAATACGCTTGAGAGATTATCGTGCACTTTCCAAGCGGCGTAACGGTGAGTACCTTACAATGAGTTAGCCTATTATTTTTTTTCCAAGGCTTTGGCTCTTTCATAATCTGAAGTCTAGATGTTATTGCACATATTTTATTTTGGCATAAATATATTCTAAATCTATTTTTCTGTACCATCAAGAATGACTTGATTATATATATCTTAAACAAAGGCTTCTAAAATTTTCACAGCATCTAGGATCTCGCTAAAAGTGGAAGGTGTAAGATCATTTGATTACAAAGAAATGGCCTTGGCTACAAACAGTTTTAGTGAGTCTGCTCAAATTGGAGAAGGGGGTTATGGGAAGGTTTATAAAGGTCGTCTTTCTGATGGCACTGTTGTTGCCATAAAACGTGCACAGGAGGGTTCACTGCAAGGTGAGAGGGAGTTCCATACAGAAATAGAATTGCTATCAAGGCTACACCATCGCAACCTTGTGTCTCTGATTGGATACTGTGATGAAGAGGGAGAACAGGTAACTTTGCCTGATGGCATATCGTTAAAATGAGAATGATTCTTAAGGCAATGGTTATTTTGGTTCTATTTCTCCCTTAAATCTTATGTCCTTTTTTGACTAGTTTATGTGTTCTGTTTGGTTTGTTTCTTTGTGCTTGCAGATGTTAGTCTATGAATATATGCCAAATGGAACCCTAAGGGATCACCTTTCTGGTATATTTAAACTTCTATCCTCAAATTTTCTGTATTTCCTGTATAAGTTTTCTTGTTCTTATTTCTGGCCCCAACTTGGTTTCAAGTACAAAGGGACTAACGTTATAATTTTATTCTTAATTTAATAAAAAAATGCCTTTCTATGTCTTAACTATGTTGGTAATGTTTGATGACAGCTTATTCAAAAGATGTTCTTAGGTTTTCTCTGAGGTTAAAGATGGCTCTAGAATCAGCAAAAGGTCTTGTATATCTACACACAGAAGCTAATCGTCCAATATTCCACCGAAACGTGAAGGCCAGCAATATATTATTGGACTCTAGGTACACAGAAAAAGTTGCCGATTTTGGACTTTCACGACTTGCCCCAGTTCCAGATATTGAAGGAAATGTACCTGCTCATGTATCCACTGTGGTAAAGGGGACCCCGGTATGGTTTTCATTACTGCATTTGCTTGCATGTGTTTTAGGGTGAGATTTGAAATTATATTAAAGTATGAGACACTATTCTACAAAATCTAAAAAGGTCAAATGTAGTAGACCAATGCCTTAATTCAAGTATGACTTAAAGATGAGCATTATTGGCATATTTCTTTTGAAAAAATAAAGAGGTACAAGTAATGAAGAGGTGACACACAAAGTCTATGTAAAAGAAAAAGATGAATACTTCTCTGTATTCACACTCAAGTTTACCATCAACACATATGAAACATTGGGAGGGAGTCTGATCTTGATAGCAACTCAAAGTGAGGGACAGTTATGCGTAGAAAATAACTGTTGCCAGTCATGTGTGTTTTGTATAGTTTAAGAAATAAGTTTGACGTTTGGATCTTCGAAACCAAAATACAAAGATGTATCTAACTAATTCATTTGAAATTATTTTTTATATATTGTTTAAGGTTGATTTTATCCGTCAATGATTTAATTTTTCTATTTTTGTACTCATGCAGGGTTACCTTGATCCAGAGTACTTCTTAACACGTAATTTGACTGACAAAAGTGATGTTTACAGTCTGGGTGTTGTATTTTTGGAACTTTTGACTGGAAGGCCACCAATCTTTCATGGTGAAAATATAATTAGACAGGTATGTCATGGTTTCTCTTCTTGACAATTTAATAAAGGTAATTTGAGTTAACTTGGTTTAAGTTGTGTACAAGTTAACTTTAACTTATAACAGAATAATTTGTTTTACCTTCTTATTTTCTTCTTCGTATAAGTGCTTAATGAGAAGTTATCTAAGAAAGACCTAAATCTTTTTGTTTCTTCCTTTTTTATTTTAGGTTAATATGGTATACCAATCTGGTGGAATTTCTCTGGTTGTTGATAAACGTATTGAGTCGTATCCATTTGAGTATGCAGTGAGATTTTTGACTTTAGCCTTAAAGTGTTGCAAAGATTTACCAGATGAGAGGCCTAAAATGGCAGAAGTGGCTAGAGAGCTTGAATACATTTGTTCTATGTTACTTGAGCCAGATTCCAAGGGAGTTGAATATGTTACAAGTGATTCTTCTGGTACAATATTGAATTCACAACCTTCATCTTCTACTATAAACACTCCTTTTATTTCATAAGATGTGTTAGGTAGTGACCTTGTCAGTGGAAGTGTACCAACCATCAAACCAAGATAGAAGTTCAAAAATTATATCTTTCTTTAGAAAAAATAGTTTATTATGAATCTGAGGATGTTAATTAGTACCTTGTGAATTGGACAATGAAACCAAATTTACTAATTTTCGTTTATTCATTTTGTGAATTGGACAATGAAACCAAATTTACTAATTTTCATTTATTCTTTTTGTGCTACTTGTATGATAAATTGAGAGAGAATTGTCTAGTTAGTTATAATTAATCAATTTTTGTAACAGCGACAGAGATTTGATTTGTTTATGATGGTGCATTTCAGGTACTTTTGAAGTACTAATCACATGTCTTTTAGGTTATTCGGATTTCAAATTCTTCTTCCTTAGTTCTTACAGGGATTTGCTAACTAGCTCTGATGATATGAATTGACATAAGACTTAGACATCTCACAATATCACTAATTCCCTATCAAATTCTTGAATCCGAAAACTAGAAGATAAACACTCACACAGATAAATATTTAACTGAAAGAACTTACTTTCTGTTATTGATTATTTATATACAAATTTCAATATTACCCCACACCCCAACTCGTCACAACACTCTGCTTTCCTCCAGGAATTGTCTCCCTACAAAATAAATATATGGTATGAATGTTTGAATATTATTCCATAATGAGTGACATGAGAATACTGGGGCCAGTGAGTTAGCATTGGATAATTTAAAAAATTATTTCTTAGCGAAAAAAAAAACGTTATCTGACCAATTTATTGTAGCGGATGGAGATGAGTTGGGTGATAACTTGAGGCACTGTTGCATTGTCCATTCCACACTTTGTTTTTTAAATCAATACCACACTTCCCATACTTCACTGTAGCCTTCTATTTACATATCTGATAAAATAATATTTCACTTAACAACATCATCCAAAACATCATCCAAAGACATTGTATTAGTGTGTCTAGAAAAAGGACATGTGAATTTTACCTGTATGCAGATATAAACTTGGAGAATACTTAGGACATTCCTCCACGATATGACGGTAAACATTTTCTTTTAACTTAAATCCGTGGTGAATCTCTTCAAAGTTTGGCAAATTTTTGAGTGTTATAAAGTTCAGTTTCTGTAGTAGTAGTTGTTCTCCCTTTTTAGCCGTCTCTTCTTCACCACCATCATCAGCTTCATGTTCAAAACCAAAAACCTTGTGTAACTGAGAGCACTCTTCTATTGCCAATTGATTCAGACTAGTAAAATGAGTAGCCGATAGATTATATAAAAGACATTTCAACTTATTGCAGTTTTTAACTGTAATGGAATCGAGTTTTGGGAAGCAGAGTTGTTGGGAAGAATACAGGGTTTGGAGTTGTGGTGCATCACCTAAATCAAATATTTGTTCCAATTCATCACAGTTATTTATATTCAGACGGCTAAACATTGGTAAACTTGCAACAACAGTGGTGCAGAAGATGATTTTCAGTTTTGGACATCCGCTCACTTAAACTCCTTTTAGGTTTTGGAGGCTGAGAAAACCTGTGGGGCCCTTCCATATGAAGTTGAGCTCAGGTAAGTTTACCAAGTATAGAGAAATTATATCCAAGTTTAGAGGAAGCAGTTCTCCACTGCCTCCTTCTTGTTCCATTTGGATTTGGAAGAGACCTTTTAATCTAACATCAGACAACCAAAGCCTTTCAAGTTGGAGTGGAAACAATAGAGAACCCAATTGGTTGAATGTGTTGGTAAGGAAGCATGCTATTTCATTCTCCTGTATATACAACATAATTCATTCTTAATATCTTACATTTTACAATTCATAAGTTATGCCTAATTAAAATCAATAAACTTGTTTTTAAAAAACGATCATAATCAGTAGGTCTGAATACAATTCATTAAAATATAATTGATTAAATTGATAAATACTTGTTTATTAAACGATTATCCATTTCACAGAATGATTAATTTATACATATATTTTTCTACTCAAAATACAATAAGAATATAAACTGTAATCTTGATAGTTATCAGAATAAAAGTAATGATAAAAAACTACTGCGATATGATTGTTATTCTTAATGCATTTAAACAACATCACTTGACAAAGTATACTGATTCCTTAACATGTCAATGTTAATTCATATTTAAAGCTCATTATTTTTAATCAACTGAATGAAATAATAAATAATAACTATGTGTCTATAAAAACTCATGTGGTTATGTTAGTTAAAGATATCATGATTTTGAAATAAGATATTACCTTTGAAGTTGTTTCTTGCGGGAGATTTGAAGCAGTCATCATCTTACTTATGCAAGAGTCAAGCAATTTGGGACATTTACAGCACCCTATCCTTTTAAGATTGCAGAGTTGTGGACGACTATATTGAGGCCAAACGTCAATCACATTTGGTAAATCTGTCAAACATAAAGTATGCAAATTTGGAAAATTTATGATATTAGTCTCCTTTTCACTTGGGTTGGGTAAACTGCAGGATTACGTTCCTTTCCACTTCCAAATACATACTTCAATTTAAAGCAATATCGAATTTCCACACTTTCCAAACTCACTAGCCCTACGGCTAAATTCTCAGAGAATATGTACTCCAAATTGTTGCATTCTTTAATTTCAATAATCTTTAATTTTTGGAGCGTCAAATATGAAGGACTTGGGGTGCTTGAAAGCACATCGTTCCGTTCTTCCACATCATCTATTATGTGCCTCAACACTAGAGATTGGACAATGGATGGCACGAAGAGAGAAGTTAGCACAGGGCAATGAGATATTGAAAGGACCTTCAAATTGCATAGCTTAGACTTCCTTGAAAAGGATATACTGCTCAATTTACTACAATCTTCTATCAAGAGCTTTCCTAAATAACCTTTCCAAACTTGTCGAAGGCTACATAACCTTTCCAAACTTAAGTAAACAAGTTTAGAGAATACACTGTTGCTGTTGCTGGTATTCATAGTGTTATCAATGAGACACTCTATCTTTTCACACCATTCGAGTTGTAGGGTAATCAAGTGATTCATGCCTTGTGGATCCATGGATGGGATTATATTTTTAAAATCTCCCCCAAGGTTTCTCAAATAAAGGAACTCTGCTCTTATAAAGAGATCCTTGATTGGTAATGATAAATTTTTTTGAACAATAACATCAAAATCATGTATTAATAAACCCCTAGACTCTGCATATTTCTTTAGGGTTGGGACATCCCAATACCTAGAAGAATGATAGTTTATTATAGCATACCTCTGTAATTTGGAGAAAGAGACATCATGTGAATAGTCCTTTTTGTAATTGACCAAGTACAAACTCAATTCCTCTAGCTGCAAACATTTGCTTACAACTTCATAAACTTCATCACCTATATTTTTCTCAAGCCGACATTCGAACAAATCTAGAAGCTTCAACTTCTTTAATTCTACAATTCCAACAGGAAATTCTTCAAAAGAAGAGCCATGCAAGTCAAGAATCTCAAGTGCTTGTAGTCTTTCCACAAAAGATATGTCACCTAAATCATGATTTCTCAAGCACAGTGTTCGAAGATTTTTTAACGACTTCGGTGACTCTGGCAAAAGAAACCTATAGCTTTTTGTTAATGCATTTATAATTAAGGTTTTAAGTTTTTCCAAGCTTTGAGAACACACATATGGTACATTCATGCCACCACTACAACAAAGCAAGAGAATTTCAAGTGTTGTACAATTTATTTTATAATTAAGAGAGTCATATGCTCTTATATTCCATAAGCCTAATGATTTCGTATCTTTCATGATTTCGTCATTTGTTAACACTTCCAGACCCACTTCATTACGTGTGAAAATTGCTTGACCACTTTTAGCGGCAATCCACAAGCCTACATCACGAACCAAATCATGCATTTTTACATTTTCTTTTGTTCCGGCTTGCATTAACAATAAACAACTCTTAAGAATGTCAATGGCTTCATGCATCTCTCTCCTTGCATTCTCCATTGTTCCAAACGTCCCAACTGTGCAAAATCCTCTTCCAAATCGAAATAAATCTTCCAAATCTATTTCATAATCCTCTGGAAACATAGAACACAACAATAAAGATTGAGCCAATTGGTTTGTCAAATTATTGTAACATAATTCAAGACAAACATAAGTGCACTTATTAAGCCTTTTGGAACATCTAGTGGCTTGGAATTTTCTAGCCTTGACAATGATAACTCAAAATCTTCAATAGTTTTCCCCTTTAGCGTGCTTGCGACCGTCACAATTGCAATGGGCAATCCCTTACATTCATTAATAATTTTTCTTGCCACACCTTCTTTCAAAGCTTCTGAGGAGACATTAGTTATATATGCATATTTTTTGAACAAAATCCATGCTTCATCGTCAATTAAGAGATCAAGTTCAATTATACTTTGGCATTGCATAAAATTGCATATTTCCCTACTTCGAGTTGTTAGGAGTACGCAACAAGTCTTGCAGCTTTCATCAAATGGAATACCTAAAGCTTCAAAGTTTAGCTTTTCCCATACATCATCCAAGATTAAAAGAGTTGTACCTTTCCTTAATCTCTCTGATAGTCTTTGTGCTCTACCTATAACTGATGCTTCATTTAACTTGAAACTCAATTGGTCAAAAATCTGATCTTGGATACTTATGATATTTGTGGTTGAGACACCGTTGCCATAACAACCTTCTCAAAGAGTTTCATCTCTTCAGCCTTTTTACCCACTTTTTTCGCCAAAGTAGTTTTCCCCGAGCCTCCTAATCCAACTAATCCAATCATGGAAACACTTTTATTCTATAATGCTTCTAGAAGTTTGTTGTATGGTGTTTTTGTAGATTTGAACATAATGCTATAAAGATGGAGCTGAATCATTTTAGTTGTTTTTCTTGCTATTTCTTTTGCAAGAGAATATTGACATTGCCTTCTCAAATAGATTCAGTTTACATTCAATATTCTTTCTTCCAGTAGTTGTACTTCATTTAAGACTTTCTCAACATCTTTTAGCCACTTCTCAACAGTTGGTTCAACTTTTTCAGTCCTATTAGTGGCTTCTCTAATTCGCTCATTCACACTCTTTTGAGTCAATTCTAGTTGTTCTTTGACATTTGAAAGATTCGAAGCAAAGTTGTGGAAACAACATAAGTATTGCAAATGATCTAAAATTGGAAATTTTGCATATTCTGCAATCTTTGTTGCGATAGAAAGAAATAAGTCCTCCAGTTGAATTAATATAGTTTCCTAAACATGAATAAATTCGTCACTCTTTAATTAGCTACAAAATGATTATGTCATGTATTCTAACAAGAGATCATACAATTAAAAAAAATAGTAAATGAAAAAGGTGTCACACATGCCTTCAATAGATGTTTCAATGTGCCCAAGGATTCTTTGTTTTATATGTGATATTTCTACAATACATTAAATATTTATAAAAAAATATAAATTCATTTTTAAATTGATTAACATGTGCCTTAATTTTTAAAGAATATAGTTTACACATGAAAGCTACAAAATGATTGGAAAAATTATCATGTGTATTTTAGCTATTAAAAAAAGTAAAACATACATGAAAATATGTATATATATAATGACACATATTATTTTTATATTTCTTTATAATTACTTGTCTTTATTTAAAAAAAAAAATCGTATCTTTCAAATATACAAGACAACTATGCTTTATATATAATTATGTAATTATATTAATTAAAATAACTTCATTATATTCTTTCAACAATTAAATTAGTATAAAAATAATATGTGATATGACTTGAAGATAATAATATAATCATTAAATATTGTTTACAAGTATCATAAAAAAGATTTAATTTGAAATTAACGATTTATAGAATATTGATGCTAATAATTAAAACAAAATTAATTTAGATTTAAAACTTAATGTATTTTTTATGTCCCTAAAAAATTACTAATTTTTATTTTTCTTGAAAATATAGATAGTATTTTCAATAGTAATGATTTAGTTAATACTTTTGAGAAAAAAAAAGAATATTTTTAGATGAAAAAAAGTTTTAATAGATTTTAATTAACGAACAGATGTTTTTAGTGTATCATAGTATGAAATTATTTTTAACCAAAAATTTAAATGTGATATAATTCTTATAATATAACATTAAATGAAATATTAAAAACCATAAGTATATTCTATATATTCATGGCAGGTCTTGTAAGTATTCTAGAAGGGATAATTTTAAAATAATAAATGTTAAAATTTAACTTATGTTTAAGAATATAAATTAAATTTTTAACTATTTATTCATTTTTTAAAACTCATTCTTTCATTAAACTCTTTTTCTCTAAATTCTCTGTATAGTTTTTAATTTTTTGAAGTCACGTATTATCTTTTTTCTAATTAGATATTATCTATTAGGAATTAAGTGACTTCATTTTGAACTTTTCTAATGGATCAAATTTGATTTGGAGTAAGTTCTCCTCTATTATAAACACTTTCTATGTTTTCTATTTTTAATTTTTCTTTTATTATTTTAAGGTTTCATAGGTTTTATAGTGAGGGTTTTAGTTGATTAAGTTAGAATTTTTATAAACCATGAAATTTTGATACAATTTGAATGAGAAGTATACCAATGTGAAATCCCACATTTTACTCCTGGATCCCATGTTTTCAATTTTGAAGATATACTCTTACACTAGAAAATTAATTTTAGATACCAAAAATAATTAGTTACTATAGTAACTAAATTAGAGAAGATTTTAAAAATTAAAAGAATTATTGATTTTTAAATTAGTTTTTATTGTTGATAAATAATTTTTAAATTGGTATCTAATTAGTTACAAAGGTTTTAACCACCAATTATTTATATTCTAAAAACTATTTATCAATAATAAAAACTAATTTAGAAATCAATATTTTTTTTAGTCTCTAAAATGGTATTTAATTTAGTTACTATTACAACTAATTATTTTTTATATCTAAAATTGATTTTTATTTAATGATTTTTTTATAGTGTTATTTATTTGTGTAACAAGAACGAAAATTGTTGGGTAACAACTTTATGACTTATATCAATATTGAACTCAAAGGAAACATGATTAACGTCTTGAATTCATCTTCCCCTTTGTAACTTATGCAGATGAACTAGTCATATATAAAGTAATGTATGTCATAGAAAATATGATTGTCCTTCAAATGAAAGAGAGAACAAAACACTTACATTGAACTTGTAGATAAATGTGCACTCATTGCATTAGGATTGATCACACCATGAATGTATGATACATGAAACACAATTTGTTCATGTCTCGTCTTCCTTTTTAACTTCGACTCTCTTATCACCAAATTAAATTGTTATATGGTCAATGAGTGTGCTACTTATTTGAGTATTGCACAAATTTACAAGGATTCCCTCCTTCGCATTGAACCTAGTTTCTATTTCAAAACTTGTTTTCACTACCCACTGAAAACTAATTTTCTCCTCCACTTCATGTATTATAGGATACAAAGACTCGAGTAAGGACTGGTACAATTGATATAAAGGATGAACTTTACCATGTTAAACACAACCACAATAAAACATCATTCAATTCATTTTAATGTTATACACCCTAAATGTAATATCATTCCCGCATATTTGTGGCACTTTCTTATGATCATTCCCTTAAATGTTTACAACTCACGTAATCTTGTTATCCTTTCTTACACAGCAATAAAGAATTTACATGCAATACTTGCTACTATGCTAGACAAAATAAATTGTCATATGCTTTTCGTCATTCACATTAATCTCATTCCTTTAATTTACTATATATATGGACATATGTTGTCTCTGCTAAAAGGTTTCCATACATGACCATCGTTATGTTCTCACCATCATGGACAATTGCACTCTCACTTTAAGTGGATTTATCTCATGCATTCAAAATCTAAAAGTCGCACTTACATTGTCAATTTCATTTATAAAAGAGGAAAATAAATAATCAATTTAGTTTTAAAGTATTAATTTTTTTCTCATACTTAGTCTCTTTCAAGCGTCGAAAATTAATATAAAGTTCAAAATAGATCACTAGTGCAAAAAGGCCTATTTATGACAATTCACAGTGCTTTTACGATCAAATGTTGTCATTCAAAATGCGGTGGCATTTTTGAAATTAAATTACTCTAAAACGACGGTTGAGGTAAAGTCGTCGTTTTAGACCAAATCGTTTCGTCTAAAACAATTACCCAATTTAAAATATAATACATTATATTCCAAATACAATACAATAAAACTAATTATCTATATAAATAATTGTAAACCAAATAATAATTAAAATAAAAATATTTAAAAATAAAAAACTAACTTGTAGCGTGAACGTGAACGAAGTTGTGGCGGCAGCGGAGACAAGAGCAACGACAAGAGTGACAATGAAATAGCAGAGAAGCGTGAACAGATGAATCTTGTTCGGTATGGATGCTCTCACGACGAAGAGAACGAAATAAGAGAGAAGCAGCGGAGGGAGAGGTGAAGGCAGCGGCGGTGGCAGCAACTTTCGCATAAGCAAAATAAACTCTTGAGCAAGAAAACTTAGAATAACACGATGCGAACCAAAAAATTAGGTAAAAATATATGTTACACCATTTATGAGTAATAACCGGTGTAATATATCTTTTTATTAACTTAAACTTTTTTTTTTACTCTGAAATGACATATAACACTGATTGCATAGTCCAACTAGTGTTATATGTAATTTTTAAAACTTTAAAAACTTTTTTGTAATCTTAAGATTACATATAACACTGATTCATGTATCCAATAGGTGTTATATGTAGTGCACAGAGTTAATTTTTTCAATTTTTTAAACTCTGGGAATGACATATAACACCGATTGTATAGAGGAACCAATGCTATATATCATTTTTTTAAACTTTTATTTTTTTTTAATCTAGAAATGGCATATGACATTGGTTCCTCTATCCAATCAATGTTATGTGTAATCCTAGAGATAAAATTTTTAAAAACATTTTTTTTCTCAGAGCAGGACATATTACACTGGTTGGATAATTTATATGACTCAACCTGAAGGATGTGCAGTTCCAGGTCAAAAGGAAAAAGTATGCAAACTTTTAAAATCTTTGTATGGTTTGAAACAAGCACCAAAACAATGGCATGAAAAACTTGATAATGTTTTACTTTGTGAAGGTTTTTCTGCCAATGGTGCTGATAAATGTGTGTATTCTAGATCTGAAAATGGTGAATATGTCATTATATATTTGTATGTGGATGACATGCTAATCTTTGGTACATGCAATGATATAGTTTTTCAAACAAAATTGTTTCTTGGATCTAAGTTTGAGATGAAAGACATGGGTGAAGCAAGTGTGATGATATGAGTTAAAATCATAAGGAAGGGAGATAGTATATTACTATCCCAAGAAAAATACATTGAGAAACTTCTTAAGAAGTTTGGTTACTATGACTTTAAGTCAGTGAGTACCCCTTATGATGCTAATTCTAAATTAAAGAAGAACATAGGAGAATCTATCTCTCAAACTCAGTATGCCCATATAATTGGGAGCTTATTGCATTTAATGAGTTTTTCTAGACCAGATATTGCTTATGCAGTAGGTAGATTGAGTAGATACACTCAATGTCCTAGTCAGGATCACTGGGATGCACTTGCGAGAGTCATGAAATATTTGAGAGGTACAATGGATTATGCCATTAAATATAGTGGATTTCCCGCTGTGCTAGAAGGGTACAGTGATGCTAACTGGATCTCTGATTCGGATGAGACAAAATCCACTAGTGGTTATGTATTTACACTTGGGGGTGGTGCAGTTACATGGAGATCAGCCAGGCAAACTATTATTGCAAGATCAACAATGGAATCTGAGTTTGTTGCTCTAGAAATGGCTGGTAGTGAAGCTGAGTGGTTGAAAAACTTCTTAGCAAACATTCCGTTAGGAATAAAACCAACCCCATTTGTATCAATGCATTGTGATTGTCAATCGGCAATAGCTATAGCTAAAAATAAAAACTACAATGGAAATAATAGACATATACAATTGAGACATAATTTGGTGAAACAGCTGTTAAAGCGTGGAACGATTGCTATTGACTATGTCAAGTCAGAACGGAATCTGGCAGATCCTCTGACAAAACCCTTAAGGAGAAAAATAATTTTAGAAACATCGAGGGGAATGGGACTTAAGCCACTTGCAAACAAACAAGTGATGGAAACCCAACCTTTGTGATTGGAGATCCCATGAATAAGGTTCATATGGGTAAAAACAAGTCACTTGTTAGTTCTGCTAGCATTGATATTGATTTAAAATCATTTTTGTCCATTCCTATGGTGTGTGTGAAAGTGCTAGTTACTGCATTATTGAGAGGATAAACTTTGTGGTTAAAATTCAGAGGTAAAAGAGTTTTAACGATTTTCATATCCCTTATGGGTGGTGTATGATTTGCAGCATACACTTGATGAAATTACCTATATAAGTGTCAAGTGGGGCCGCTTGCATGAGATCTTGGCAAAATCTCTATAGCACTAATGAATACCGGGCACACACATGGCCTAGTAGCGCAACACAACGATAACAGCAAGTAATGTGGGGATGTATTGTGATTGATAAACCTCTAACACATACTAAGTGTCTTGGTTCATATAGCTTGCTATACCAATTACACTATGTGTTACATTCATCAATCTAAGACTAGTTCATATAGCTTGCTATACCAGATCTGATGCATTACATCTTAGATGAACCAAAAATATTCTTTTATTTCTTTATCTCTATGTTTTATCTTTTGCAATATGTGGGGGATTGTTGTAAAACAGAATCAAGTATTGCAAAATAATAAACGAAAAATAGAGTATCTTAAACAAATCAGAGACTGTGAAAAACAAAAGGAAACAGAGTGTGTGCAGAACCCTAGCGTTTTTCGGGGACATTAGAGTACATCGCGGAAGTGGAACGGTTACTGGATCTATGCCAAGTTGATGTGCATCGTTGCCTTCCACATCCTGGATCGTGGTCGCACGTCTAGGGAAGGTTCATGTCCTTCACTCTCGCTGCGTTCCTTCATCTTCGCGGTCTTCCCCAATCTTTCGGCAGTTGCTCCGTTTTCGACGACCAGTCAATGGAACGTGCCACGATAGTAGTTGTGAAGAGGCAACGAATTCTTGGATCCTCTCCTGATGGAAACCAAGTAGAGGATGCTCAAGCCCATGAAGCCCAAGCCCAACAAGGGGCCCAAGCCCAACGAATCACTAGGAGCATGGAAAGAGCTTTGGGACAAGAGTATCAAAAGATGGATCTTCTTATTTCTTTTATAGAGTAGGGGTGCGAATGTAATAAATAGGTGTGTAAGTAGTAAGGGATGTTAGGGGGAGTGTAGATAGGAGTTAGGAGGTGCCAAACTAGGAAGGAAAGTCACACTTCCTAAAGGATAGTCCCACATGTTTGGACAATTTGGTAAAGGAATATGAAGATGTGTTTCAAGATCCTCCTAAAGGCTTACCACCTCTAAGAGGGATTGAACACCAAATAGACTTCATGCCCGGGGTTTCTTTACCAAATCGCCCTGCATATAGGACCAATCCCCAAGAGGCCAAAGAAATTCAACAACAAGTTGAGGATTTATTAGCTAAGGGGTGGGTACAAGATAGCATGAGTCCATGTGCTATGCCTGTCATACTTGTCCCAAAAAAAGATGGGACATGGAGGATGTGTACGGATTGTCGCGCTATAAATAACATTACCATCAAATATAGGCATCCCATTCCTAGGTTAGATGACTTGTTGGATGAATTACATGGGTCTAAAATATTTTCCAAAATTGATCTTAAGAGTGGTTACAATCAAATTCGAATTAAACATGGTGATGAATGGAAAACCACTTTTAAGACCAAATTTGGTTTATATGAGTGGTTGGTCATGCCTTTTGGCTTGACTAATGCTCCTAGTACCTTCATGCGACTCATGCATCATGTATTAAGAGCATTCATTGGCAAGTTTGTTGTGGTTTACTTTGATGATATTCTTTTACATAGCTTGTCTTTAGAAGATCATGAGTCACATGTTAGACAAGTATTAGAAACTCTTAGGAAGGAAAAATTGTATGCTAATCATGCTAAATGTTTCTTTGCATTAGATCATATAAACTTCCTAGGGTTTGTGGTAAGTCATAAACGGGTGCATGTATATCAAACAAAGGTTGCAGCAATTCAACATTTGCCTACACCCACCAATGTCAATGAAGTACGAAGTTTTCATGGACTTGCTAGTTTTTATAGACGGTTTGTGAAAGACTTTTAGTACAATTGTCGCACCTTTAAATGCCATAGTAAAGAAGGATGTGGTTTTTAAGTGGGGACAAGAGCAAGAAAACGCTTTTCAAGCTTTGAAAGATAAATTAACTAAAGCCCCCATTCTAGCCCTTCCTAACTTTGCTAAGACATTTGAAATAGAATGTGATGCCTCTAATATAGGTATTTGTTATATATTGAGGATGTGTTCTCTTTGGTGGGTTGTTGTAATTGTATTTGTTGGGCTTATGTATCTTGATTTGGTATGATAATATGGTTAATGTGTTGTAATGTCTGTTGGATCCTTTTGGATGCTAAGAAACTTGGTTTGGGTTCCTTGTATAAGGATTGAAGCACCTTTGAAATGTTTCATTTTTTTTATTTATTTTTTCTGATAAAAAAGAGGTAATGAATTTAAGTTACATGATAAATTAAAATCTTGGAACTGGTAAATTGAAGGAAGGGAGAAAGAAGTTTAATTTATTGGACTTTTATACTCTAAATTTGATTTAGAGCTTACAAGATGGAATAAAAATATTTATATTTTCTTTTCTAATTGTTCTTCAAAGTAATCAGACCTTACTAGTTTTATTTGAGTGGACACAGTTTCTTCCGTTGTGTTATAAGAAATATAATGGGGAAAAAAGTTTTTTTTTTTCAACCCAAATTCTGTATTAGACCATTTAACAACTCTAAATAATTAATAATAAAATATTAAATTAAGTTATTTAATTAAAATATAAATTAAATTATTAAATAAAAAATAATAAAATTAAGTATGGGATGGTTGAAATAAATGTTGAAAAGTGCAAACCTATCAAATATCTAATATAATATTTACTGAACTAGTTATAAGTATACTGTGAATATGATTTTTGCAACGTTACCATGCATGCAATGCTTTCAAGAAAAATATAAAATCTATTTTTTCTTTCATAAAGATGAGGCTAAGTGATGCAAACTTCTCAACTAATTCCTCTTTATAACACCACCTTGTGCTAAAAATATATACAAGTATTTCTCGGGATTGATATTAGTAAAGATCACATAAAATAATTACCCAAATTCAATTGATTAAGAACATTGAAGTTGTAAGTGATTTCATTAAGAAATAGACTTTATTCTTCAACTATGAGACCAGTTTCGTAGCTAATTTTTCCCATAACCTCTTGTTCATTTAAAATGTTAGATTGAACTTTTCTACTTAAAATTAAATGAAGTTTGAAGCTAGTTAATAACTTGATGGATCTAGTCAAACATAGAATATATATTTAATGTAGATTTGTCTCAATCATAAGTATAATAATTATCAAGTGGATAATTTGATATTTAATTGAAGTTTATATTCGCCAACTTGAAGTAGATTACTTGAAATATATATTCATTGGATTTTGTGTGTGCACTTCATTTTGTACTTGGTTCGTATATGCTGACTTTTTTTTCATATTAATTGTGTGTAATCAATGTGTGAATTCGATTATATAAAAAAGGATAATAGTTAAGAAATATATTAAACAAAACTACACGTACAAAATTATTGAAAAGCCCAGACAGAATAACTAAAACTCCAATTAGTCGAATTTGGTTCAATAACTATCATCGCCCTATCTCCCATTTAAAGGATGAATGGTAAAATGAAATGAACATTTTCTAACGATAATGCATGATAATGTAAGAGAACTATCTTTTCAGTGTCTAAAAAATTTAAATTTTAGAAAAATTAATGAGATTTTTTATAATGGTTAAACATTGTTTTTGTTAATTATTTTCAAGCGATATTGGTTCTTATCTCTAATTCAAACTTTAAACTGATGGATGCAATTTTAGATGGTTTTCATCATTATTGAAATGAATTATTTCCTTTTTTTAGTAAAAAAAAAATTATTAATAATGTGAATTAGGATGTTAAAATATTTCGTTTTGACTTATTGTTTGTTGATATGGTTGTTATAATATTATAATACGGTATACATAAAAATTCATTTGTTACCAACACTACTGATAAAAATTAATTTTAATAGTTTTCTTACAGTTTAGATTAACGACCAAAACTAATTTCACCGACGAGAAAAATATTTAACATTTTTTATACATTAACTGATTTTAAACTAATTTTATTTCTCTGTAAGTGATTATATAGGAATTTATTCAAATAGGATCGATATATATTTATGATTCTATAATCTTTGGATGTTTTTTTTATAAGAAAAAAAAATCATCTTGGAACAATTATGGACTCCTTTTCTGTTGCCTCTCTCTGTGTCGAATGTAAGATACTAATTCCTTAAAATACGCAATTAAGAAGCTGAGCTGATTCGAAGGGATCTTTAATGAACAAAGGTATTTGTCAACCATTTTATAGAGTTGATTTAAGATTATTTATACATGGATCATGTTGAAGAGCAAGCCAGAGTGACGAAAGTGATGGCCTTCTTCAACAACTACACTCACAATTCCTCGTTGCATTGGCGACTAAGTCAGAAGTTTACCTTTACCACACTATCTACGAAGTTTTCAATGCTGATACACTCTTCTTATATTATAATCCACATGTTGCTTCTCATGAATCCTAACATTTGTTGCAAGTTTATACAAACATTTGTTCTTCCAGCAAGAGCTTATGATCTGTTTCCCTCCTAAGGTAAAACCATCAAACCATTATGGTTTCATAGCTGCTGCATGTGCATGACATTTTGCACTTAGATTATGCATACATATATGCGGTTACTTTTTAAAAGGGTATCAATAAAATCTAGTTTTTAATAGTTGCAGAGCTTTTAAACTGAGGAACTAGAAGAGTAAAAGGGATTCATGAATGTCTCTAACTGGTTTTGTTCTTACCAGGGCAAGAAAAACACTTTGCTGAGTTCAGGAGAAATATTTAATAGATTTTGGCAGTTTGAGTGGGATGTATCTTTCAAAGGGTTGTAAGTGTGAAGAAGCTGTTCTGTTGTGCTTGTGTTTCTTCTGCTATTTTCTATTTGCTACTGCTTTGATCACTGATCCCACTGAAGGTATACTTCTTCTTCTTTTTTTCTGTTTATGAATTTCCCCATTAGAGTTTGTATTCTATTATAATCTTTTTAATGATTCAGCAGCATTTCTAGAAGTTATATATGGTAGATAATCTCTTTCATGATGGACTTTCTGTAAGATTTTCAATGTGTGTACTACATAGATTTATTTCCTTCAACTATGCATAGCAACAAATTCTTTTTACTTAGATTAATTAGAGGTTTGATAAGGTGATAATTCACAATACTTCATATTATAAGATCCTTGATGTTATGTAAACCCCCACAAAAGGACTTAGAGAGAATACACTGGGAATGGCATGAGGGAAGTTCTTCATGTGCTCCTTCAATCTCACCCAACATTCCTGGAAATACTCATAATCTGATTAGTGTAAACTCATATATCTTTATTGGAAGCTCACCCCAAGTTCTGACACTCCCTTCAGATATTGAACTACTATTTAGCTTTTGTCCCCACAGATAATAATGTGTGAGGATGTTTAATATGTAGGAGTGAATAATGTGTAATGTGTTTTCATATGTTTTTATTGAAAATATAAGATTCCATTTGCATTTTCTTGCAGTTGACGCATTAAGAACCATAAAGGGAAGTTTGATTGATACTAATGGAAATTTGAGCAACTGGGATCGTGGAGATCCTTGTACATCTAACTGGACAGGAGTCATGTGCTTGGATACAACGTTAGTCGATGGCTATCTACATGTTAGAGAACTGTATGAGACTTTAATTCTCCACTTTAAATTTATTCTTCTGTATAAGCCATGTTAACATGTATAACTGTTATTTTCTTGCTCGGAGGTTCAAACAGATCCACAATAGTTGTAGTCACCCACAGATTTTTTTTAATCAATGGTGATTAGATTAGAGAAATTAGTATACTCAAAACTATAATGAAAGTTGTGGGCTATAAATGCACCATTCTGAATGATATTTTCACTGTAAATTTGAAGCATCATCTTGTTTAACATGTTAGCCTTATTCATTAACTTTTTTTACTTTTATAGTAAATACTACACCTAATGCAGCACGCATAAGTAAGCTTTGGAAGAGTCTTTTCTTTCTTGCAAATTGACCTATTGGTTTTCTGAACCTTTTATATTTTCCTGTAGGCATTTACTGAACATGAACTTGTCTGGAACTTTGGCACCAGAGATTGGCCGCTTATCTTATCTGGAAGTGTTGTAAGGCTACATTGATATTTCTAATTACATATCAACATTGTCAATTTTGCAATTGCTAGATTCCACAGTTTTTCAACATTATGATATTTTGATTCATTTGGATATTTCCATTATTCCATCCTGTAGCAGCTTGCAATTTCTTTTCTAATAATAATTCTTTTACTTTATATTCTTGGAAGGGACTTTATGTGGAATGACATAACTGGGAGCATACCGAAGGAAATTGGCTTTATCAATCCTTTGAAACTCTTGTGAGTGGAAATGAATTTTTCTTCTTGGCCCGTATGATGTAGTAACTTTGTAGTTTTTGTCAGCTTAGTAGTTCTGAGTCATTTTACTCATATTAGTGCATGAAACAGACTGGACATTGAGTCAAATCAAAACAGTTTTGTCTTAATAAATTGAAGTTAAATTACTAGATTCTGTAGGATATTTCTTTTTAATTTATTTCATAAATAAATGCCCTGTTATTTTGCAGACTCCTGAATGGAAATCAGTTAACAGGTGAATTACCAGAAGAGCTTGGCTTTCTTCCATTCCTGATTCGATTCCAAATAGATCAGAACAATATCACAGGACCTATACCTTTATCATTTGCAAAACTGAACACCACTGTACATTTGTAAGGTTCTCTACAATGATACTCCACTTTAAAAACTTGATACTTGAATTTTTTCGTTTCTCTTCTACCTTTGTTGTCTTTCTCAAGAAATAAAATAAAAGTAATGTTTTTTCTTACTGGAGCAGTCACATGAACAATAATTCACTTAGTGGGAAAATACCACCACAACTTTCCAGCTTAGGAAGCCTTCTTCACCTGTAAGTTATTTATTTGATACTGGTGACATGATTGCAGTTATCGACATATTTTTCTTGGTTTTATTTAATCGTTCACTGTCAAGCCTATATATTGTTGACAAGATGTATTTCTGGACTTGCAGTCTTCTTGACAACAACAAATTGACAGGAGAACTTCCCTCTGAGCTCTCTGAGATGCCAAGCTTAAAGATTCTGTATGATTTATTATCTGTTGCATGATAAGAGGATCATTATTATATCTCATAATAAAGGACCTGATGTTTTTTTTGTTTGTTTTCCTTTGTCTTTTCTTATATGTGATTATATAACCTTATTAGTTAGCATGTCAGGCTACATAAATTATATATACTCTTATTTCAAATGTAAGGTGCCATAGGAATTAATTATTTTCTTTCTAATATATGAATATCCATGAATTTATGTTATGCTGCTCCTTGCCATCCATGAACAATTTAGCCATTGGTCATTTTTCTGAATTATGATTCAACTCAAGGAGAATTGTTGTACGTAGAGATTCTTAAAATCACCAATAATATGTACTACTTAAAAACTGACCTCGTGGTAGAAAATGAAGAAACATTGGAAAATTTTCCTAAGTAGCAATTCTTTAATGTTCAATTCTTGTGAGTTGCAGAGCAGGGCAGGGGAGATGATTGCATTGACTAGGTTCAATATGCTTGAGTCAGTTTGTCTTGCCCTCTCCCTCCTTACACCAGATTTTAGAGTTTATACCTTCTATCTTGTAAGCAAGCAAGAAAACACCTTATGGAATTATCCATGTCTAGATCAAACATCTTTATCAAAGGTAATTAAATGGAATAGTACACACTGCAATAGTTTTAGGAGTGAACCACATTAGTCCTTAAGACTAAAGAAATTCTAGTTATGACCTTCAAAGACATGGTTTGCCTAACAACAGAAGACTTTCTCACAATGTGAGGTGATCCAATTTATTGTTTTGATTACAAATCAGTATTACAAAGTGAAATTCTAGAGTTAAATAGTAAAATAAGTAGTGAATGCTTTGCTGATGGTGCCATATAGCATAATTTGTACCACATTAATAGATTTAATACAAGAAAGTTGTCATTAATGTCATGCAAAATTTTATATTTTTTTTATTTTTGTTGCTTTTAAAATATGAACTGAATTAATAAGTATTCCATGCTTAATGACTATATTTGAAGTATTTCATGGATCTTCTTGTTCTTGCAGTCAACTTGATAACAACAACTTTGGTGGAAATAGCATTCCACATTCTTATGCAAACATGTCAAAATTGATAAAACTGTAAGTTCTTTTTTTGATTCCTGGTTTATATGTTAACACTACAAAGTGCCCAAGGTGCTGGGAATCTTTGTGTTCTCATGTATAAAGGAATTGCAGTTTAAAATTGGCAATGAATTTAACTGGTTGAACACCCAAAACGAAAAGGAATTAGTGCCATACACATAGACGTAGTTTTTTTAATCAACTACCAAATAAGATCTTTTTTTATCTTGTTTTCTTCATCTTGAAACATTCAATGAGAAATTGTTTAAGATATATGAGAGTGAATGAGGATACAGTCATTTAGATTCTGGTCATAAATGGGAGGAGATTATATTCCAGGGAATCATTCTGCGAAATTTGATAGTCTGAGTAAAAGGAGAAATCCTTTGAGAAGGGAAAACCCTTACTTGGAGTAGAGACTTTTCTCCATTGTTCTGAAACTTTTTTCGTTCAAAAAATAATATCATTATTCTCTTCTCTCTATATTTTGTTCTTTGTTTCCTAACAGTATCAGTCATATTTATGCTCTGCTACTATTGCATTTATCTGAATCCAAATTGTTTTAGGAAAGTTTTATTTCCCCTATTTTCTTTCTTTGGCGTACACAACATTGTCTAGCCTTTGTGTTTTCTGCTTGCATCACTTAATAAAATTTCACGTCAGAAATGAATTATTTGGTTTGATGTGGAGAAATGTAATAAGGTTGATTCTATGTTGTTATTGGTTACTTGGTTTTATCAGGAGTCTTAGGAACTGCAACTTGCAAGGACCAATTCCTGATTTGAGCACGATACCACGCCTAACTTATCTGTAAGTTATCTCATTTGCATTCAACTCAGTTTATGCATTGATTTTTAGGATTCTAAAGACAAGTGTTTGCACCTCGCATATTGACGTACTTGTTCAAAAGACAATGTTGTTTCTTAGACTCTAACAGTTTCTACTGACTGTTGTTTGTGTATATTTCAGTGACCTCAGTTTCAATCAGTTCAATGAATCAATTCCAACTAATAAGCTTTCAGACAATATCACAACCATGTAAGAACCTCTATTGCTTAAATAATTTACAAATCTACTGGTCTCGCATCCAATTATTTGGATTTGCAATGTGGATATTCCTCTTATGTTCACTGTTTGATGTGATAATCTTCAAAATATGATTATCATGATTTCATATAATATTACTGTTTGACCTGTGAAGTTGTCTGCAGTGATTTGTCAAACAATGATCTTATTGGAACTATTCCATCTTACTTTTCTCGTCTTCCACGTCTTCAAAAGCTGTAAGTTGTCTTCTTCTTTTTCCTCATCCTTTCTTCTCCTACAACAAACAGCATTAAATTCCATAAACCAAAAGTTATAAACTGTTTATATCCCCTTATGTTACAAATCATATTTTGACCTTTTCCAAATCAATACATGTTTTTTATTTCAATAATTATATAATAATTTCTGCAAAATGAATGAATCATGAACACATGTCTTTCTCTGACAGGTCAATTGCAAACAATTCATTGAACGGAAGTGTTCCTTCAACCATTTGGCAAGACAGGATTTTAAATGGATCAGAAATGCTTCACTTGTAAGACATGAAATGATAATTGGGCAACTTTGTTGTTGTACCTGTACTTGGGAGCATGCGTATGTGTGTCCTTTTTCCTTTTCATTTCAGAAAAGGTGATGATTGGAGAGATGAATTAATTGATAGTACATGTGTGTTAAGACCCAAACAGTTGGGATATTCTTAATCCACTAGAATAATTAGAGAGATATTTGTGTTTGACCTAGAAGAAATCAAAGCTCTTCTGGGACTGCACTGGTGGGGTTAAGGTATGTTGCCTATAAATAGGAAGAGTCGTTGAAAGTTGAAGATGGTCATGTTGGTATGCCAGTATTGAGGCTAGGAGAGTTCTCTAACTTAAGATGCCAAGGAATTTACTATTCTTTGGGTAGTTTAAGTTCTTGGTATTGTACCCACATTGGGGTAGGACAGGGAATTAGATTGGCTACAAGAATGGAAGGCTTCATTAATGAAGATTCATTCTTTTACTCACAAATTTGGTGCAGTCAATCACATCTTGTATTCTCGTTTGTGTTTTGTTATGCTTGTATTTAACTTCAGTATTGGTACTACTGAATTTTGATGTTCTTCTCAGCATGGGTGTATGATCTTTCAGGGACATGCAAAGGAATCAATTTACAAGCATATCAGGCAGTACAAATCTTCCTCCAAATGTCACTCTCTGGTTTGCTTCTGAACTTATTTTGCAGTTACACTAATGTCATTAGGGTAGTGGAGACTTCTGAACTTAAAAATTAAAATTAATAATATAGTTAGTATCCTTATGATAAAGGTCAAAACTTACTGAACATTGCATTTGACCAAAATTCCGTCTTTTAGGGTTTACTTATCACACTATTATTGGGAAACATTGTTGCTAGAATCACATGATTCGAAATTCAAATTTCATTAATCAATATGAATTAACAAGTCAACAGTTCATATCATGTGACCAATTGCAAATCACTTTAAATCATACTGCACACGTGATTCAGGGAATTCAGTATCATGGATATGATTTTTACTAATCTTTTTTACTACTTTTTTACAAATTACCATAAAATTGAAAATTTATTAGCTTCAATTTTTAAATGGAAAGAAAAAGAAGGAGTACTAATGCACCATAATGTATAATTCAATATGTTTACAATTCAAGATTAAAATTCATTTTGGCAATTCAATAACTTGTACTTTGAAAAATACTATTTTTCAGGCTAGAGGGAAATCCTATGTGCTCAAATAATAACACCTTAGCTCAGTTCTGTGGATCTGAAAGTGACAGTAGCATCAATGGAAACTTCAGTGTTAGCTGTCCCACCCAAGCATGCCCCCCTCCCTATGAATATACAGTGGACTGTTTCTGTGCTGCCCCGTTGGTTGTTAATTATCGATTAAAAAGTCCAGGATTTTCAGATTTCCGCACGTACATGAATGCATTTCAGAGCATGATGTCAAGGGGTCTTAAAATACATATTATTCAGTTCCATATTAACAAATTTGAATGGGAAGAAGGTCCTCGGTTGGGAATGAACTTGAAGCTTTTTCCTATGTATGTTGATGATAACAGCTCTCATGTTTTCAATACAAGTGAGGTTCTTCGCCTCAGGAACTTGTTCTTAGACTTTGATCTTCCAACTAATGACTTGTTCGGACCTTTTGAGCTTCTAGACTTCATTCTCCTGGATCCTTACAGAGATGGTAAGTCACAGAATACATTTTCTCAATTTAATTACTCCTCAATTTAAGTTTTTTATGCATTTTCTCAGTTTAATTCATTCGAGATACCATGACAATTAAACAAAAGTACAGTGCTGTGATAAGTAAACGTTGGACAACTGAGATGCAATGCCTTGTTCATGGTTATATTATGTGTTGCTGTCAAGATTTTAAACAAAGCCAGTTAATATTGGAAATCCAATGCCCCTATAACTCATCATTGAATATGCAGCTTAATAGTATGCCTCTTAATACCAATTGATTTTAAGATGAAATCTGACAATCTATAGAAAAAACAGTCATATTTTTGAATTGTTTTACGGTTGTTCTCATACTTCTTATATTGTCACAGTGACTGTTACCTCTCCGAGTTCAGGGATCAGCAAAGGAGCACTGGCTGGAATAGTCTTAGGTGCAATTGCCTTTGTGGTTACTTTTTCTGCAACCATTCTCGTATTGAGATTACGTTTGAGAGATACACCTTCCAAACGGACAAAAGGCGAGTACCTTAATATGAATAACTTAGTCTATGATTATTCTTCTCTTTGACTACTCTTCAGTGCTCTGCTCTGTTACAATCAGAAGTCTAGATGTTACTGCTCGTAATTTTATTTTGAATGAACCATATTCCAAATTTAATTATATTTATCATCATTCACAATATTATCCTTTTGGGAGTGTTCCTGACATTAAGAATAGGTAATCCATTTAGAACTATAATGGACGTTCTTGCAGAAAGAATGAATGTGGATAGGACTAGATAATGTTCATACAACTGATTCACTAATTGAACCTCTATAGTATTCCAAAGTAATGTTACATTTATACTTGACATTCCACTTCTTTTTTTGGTCCTTCTCTTACTTGGACTGCACTATTTAATTGATGAACAAGATGGAAGAGCTTAGTGCAACTTTTGTGATAATTGATGAAGTTAGATAATAATACCTGTATTTTTTTTTACTTGTTATGAGCTATGAACCTGGGCCCAGTTAATGCTAAGAACATGCAAACAACGCTTCACTGCTCTACCCACCCATACATGTTAGTTATGCTGTCAAATGTAAAAGACAATTTGAACTCCTTTTCAGATATCATCCATGAACACTACAGATTTAGCTTACACTTTCGGGTAAATTTACTTTTTGCTAATTCTTTTGTCATGAAACTTTAAAATCATCTTAGTTAAGCTAAATTTACTATCTTCCAGTTTCGTACTTAAAGTTTGGAATGAAAACTATTACTATGAATTTAGAAATGTTGACCATTTCTACTTTGTTGTTAACTTGTCATGAATGAGGTGATCAAGATACATATTAAACATAGACTTCTATTTGTTTCACAGCATCTAGGGTCTCAATAAAAATTGAAGGTATAAGATCATTTTATTACGAAGAAATGCAAGCCGCTACAAACAATTTTAGTGTCTCTGCTCGAATTGGACAAGGGGGGTATGGGAGGGTTTTTAAAGGTGTTCTTCCTGATGGCACTGTTGTTGCCATAAAACGTGCACAGGAGGGTTCCCTGCAAGGTGAGAAGGAGTTTCTTACAGAAATAGAGTTGCTATCAAGGCTACATCACCGCAACCTTGTGTCTCTGATTGGATACTGTGATGAAGAGGGTGAACAGGTAACTTTTAGTTTAAAGTTCAGAAATGTAAACTCTAACAGAACTTGTCATAATAAAAGTTTTAGTAATCTTTGATTCTTGATTTATTTTTGAAAGTTCTAATTTCCATAACTTCAATTACCTTGCGGTCTCGTGTTGGTTGCACATGGATATGGATATGGATTGTACAAAAAAGGGGATATGGATTACAACTTTCTGAAAATATTTCATTATAAAAAGGCTGTAAATGCATAGAATAACTATCCCTTAAATGTCAGTTCATTCTGTGGCTGGTTTATTTTATCCATCTGATTTATGACTTTGGACTTGTAGATTTTGGTTTATGAATACATGCCAAATGGAACCCTAAAGGATCACCTTTCTGGTAAATCTTGTATCTTCATATCTAATTTGTTGCATTTTCTGACAACTTCATATAAAATCAATTACATCTTATCATTGGCTCTCATGAAACAGTGTTGTTTTACCTGTACAAGTTTCCCTTGCTTTTTCTATTCCCATTTTGTAGCACAAAGAGACTTCTGGTTTTTTTCTTTATAGAAAAAGCACGTCTTTCTTGTTGTCTCTCTGAACTATGCACCTAATGTTTTATGACAGTTTATTCAGAAAAACCTCTTACTTTTTCCATGAGGTTGAAGATTGCTCTAGGGTCAGCTAAAGGTCTTGTGTATCTACACACGGAAGTAGATCCTCCAATATTCCACCGAGATGTCAAGGCCACCAATATATTATTGGACTCCAAGTTCACTGCAAAAGTTGCTGACTTTGGACTTTCACGACTTGCCCCAGTCCCAGATACACAAGGAAACGTGCCTGGTCATGTATCTACTGTGGTAATGGGAACCCCGGTAAGGTTTTCTTGAATGGGTTTAGTTTTTTGCTGAATTGAGCATGTTCATATTCAGGATAAAATTAGGAAATATGAAACACCATTCTACATTTTTTAAAAAGAAATATAGAACAATGTGTTAGAGATCCCACATCGACATTTAATAGTATATAAGTGAGTGCAAACCTTACCTTATAAATCGGTTTTATAAGCTTAAGTTAGGCTTAAAGTTCACTTCTTAATATGATATTAGAGTCATTTAGAACCTATCTTAGCAAGAGTTTATTAGTCTTATCAAGCCACCTGCTATCGGATTATCCATAATATATAGTTTCACACGAGTTAAAGGGTCTCGGCGTCAGGGGAATGTTAGAAATCTCACATCAATTAGAGATTAGGACATAACTCAAAATTCACTTCTTAATACAATGCATTAGTACACATGATCCTCCCTTCTCACCTAACCTTTTATATTTAGAAATATGTGTCTGTCTACTACAAGGAAACAATCATTTTCCTCCATGTGTTCAATACTTTCAATAACCACAGATTCCATAAATATCTCTCTGTTTGTTTTCTTTGAAGATTGTGAGTGTTACCTCTATCCGTCCTTAATTGTAATATGAAAAAATATGAAACATTATAAGTTTATTATTCTTTTGTTTAATTACATCTTTTACCTCCAAAGTATCAATTTCTTGAGAATTTCATTACTTTTTGTGCACATTTTACCCCCAAATTTTAAAATGCTTTTGAATTTTGTTCTTCCATCATATCTTACAATACTATCACTTTCTGGTGGTTTTGAACCGTCCCTAGTGATTTTCATTTTCGTTTGGTTTATAATATGCCCTGTAGTTCATAATATGCCCTGTACTTCTTGAGAGAGTTTCAAAATAAAATTGACTTTTTGGAGTTCTGAACACAAAATAGAGAAAGCAACGAAATAATTACAAATATTTTTATATGAAAGTTAGGTTGAGTTTATGTGTTCAAATAATTTAAGCTCTGTTGTTCGTTCACTGTTTTAATCATGCAGGGTTATATTGATCCAGAGTACTTCTTAACTCACAAATTGACTGACAAGAGTGATGTTTATAGTCTTGGTGTTGTATTTCTAGAACTTGTGACTGGGAGGCCACCAATCTTTCATGGCGAAAATATTATCAGACATGTATGGTTTGGTTTCTTTTCAAGATTATATTTCTATATTTTTCAGATACATTTTGAATGAAACAATTTTTTTGTTGCAACAGTCATATTACAGTTTACCTTCATACAATACATGAGTTTTAAGTTTTTCCTAAACACTTGTCATGTCAATAAAAAGTGGTCCTATTACATTTTAGCTTTATGGAATTAGGTTTTTTTGTTTGTCTTTTCGGTTTCAACAAGTTGCATTCGTAATCTAATCTTACCCAGAACTGTTATAGAAAAAGGAGGGTTATTTCTTTGCTTAACATATTTGGTGAGTGAGATCAAACAATGATGCCTTCCCATCATTATTCTCACTCATATATTTACTTTCTGAACAATGTTTGTAGCTGTCATGTTCAACTATTATCCTATTAATCAAAGGTTGGTCCAACTGATTTTCCATGTTTGAAGAGATAATTATTGAGATAAATTGTATTCATGGCCTACACCTCAATCTGTAATTTATGATTTGGTTACAATCGATCAATCCAGTAATGAAGGAATAATTAGGTGTTGTTTAGAAATTAAATTACAAATTATCATGACTAAATTAGATCCTATCACCAGCTAGTCAACAGAATATATTGTACATTACATTCTAATTTAGATGGTGTAAATGCTGATAGTTATTTAATAATCTAACATCAGCAAGGTACAAATGATTTGTATCACTTGTCATAATAGTTCCTTGATGATTTCCATAGAGAGAGAGAGAGATAACAATTCTTGACAAATTTTTAAATTCTTTTTTCAGGTTAGTATGGCATACGAATCTGGTGGATTGTTTTCAGTTATTGATAAACGTATTGGCTCTTATCCTTCAGAATATGTGGAGAAGTTTTTGACGTTGGCCTTAAAGTGTTGCAAAGATGCACCAGATGAGCGACCTAAAATAGCAGAAGTGGCTAGAGAGCTTGAAAACATCTGTTCAATGTTACCCGAGACCAACACCGTGGAAGCAGAACATGGGACAAGTGGTTCTGGAAGAATATTCAGTTCACAACCTTCATCATCTGCTACCAGGACTCCTTTTGTTTCAGAAGATGTGTCTGGTAGTGACCTTGTCAGTGGAAAGATGCCTACCATTAGGCCTAGATAAAAACTTGAAAAAGATCAGCTATCTTGAACAATGAAACCACCACATGTACTATATCAGTCATATTTTGTTAATGTTTTTCTATATTACCTATGTTAAGGTTAATTGACAGTGAACTGGTTTGTAAGTTATACATTGATGTTGTACACCCATCAGTTTATCTTTTTTACGTTGTGTAATGGCTGAAATACAGGTAGAGTCAGTACCACATCAACCACTTGTATTTTCTTCAATTGTCACTATATCCTTTTGATGAATGATATGCTTAGTTTTGTGTAAGAACTTAAATATTTCAAGGCTAAAAATTGTTCACACACTTATATTTTTATTGATAATATATAAATACAGAAAAACCATAGTTGAAAAATGATAATAATTCCACCATTAATCTGAAAATAAATAAAAAATTACCTATAAATTTCATAAACACCCATAATAGGAAATTGAATAATGCTCCAATAAATTGTAATAAACTTTATTTAGAATGTATATAAATATGGAATACAAGGGCTGGCCATTTTCCTAGTCTATTAACTTTGAAAATACAAGAATGCTCTCAAATAGAGAAGGTTTTTTCATTTGAATGTGGAGCTGATAGTGATGGTAAAGTGGGGACCCACAAAGAAAGAGAACAAGTTCTGCTACAGAATCTGAGAAATATAACACTCACTAGTTTGCCAAACTTCAAAGAGATTCAACATGGATTTAAGTTAAAAGATCATGTTGGACAGATCATTGAGGATTGTCCATAATATTCTCCAATTATAGGTAACTTCTGATAATCTCATGTCTTATTTTTAGCCACAATTACTGTGCCTTCAATTACCACTTTTGAGTGAAATTTTATGAAGTGTTTTATTCATGACAAGGCTTTGGAACTAGTTCTGTTGCTCTGATTCTTACTCTTGCTGTTTTCATTTTTCTTGTTGCAACTCTTTCAATTGCATGCTAGAGGTTGCTCTTTCTAGACACAACTGATGTGGGACAATCAGCTCAGTCAGCCTTTTCTTTCAAATAGAAGTATTCATCTAGCACTTTGGTCTCAAAGCTTTTAATGTTTGTTCGGTTTTAGTCTCCTCAATTGGAATGGTTAGCATTTTAATTCATTAGGTTTTCAAATTATTCGTATCGTCTCCTCTCAAAATTTCATCCAATAATTAACAAGAATGTGTGTAGCATAGGTACAACATATAATTAATTTGTATACAAAAAAAATACAAAGATCTATGGCCATAAATGTCTCCCAAATACTGTGATTTCAAGTGAAACTCACTCCTCGTCTTGTTTGATGCAAGGGCTTCTTGAATCTTGATCCAAACAACAAATTCTGTTTGGCACCTGTTCTTTGCTCTTGAAAGCTCAAGGAGTTGATCCCGATTGCATGTTCCAGTTGTAGCTCATTTGTAGTTTTTGTACAAGAGTTGTGTAATTAATGAAAATTAGCAACTTTTATGTGAATGTCGTGTTAGGACTCAGGGTTAAGCGTGAAATATTTGCTTTATTCATAAATATTTGGAGAAACATTTTGATAAATCCTTGAGTACAAAAAACAGTAAAACAGTTATTATAAAGCCCATCAACTTGCAGCATTTATAGATGAAAGTGTCAAGATTGCAATCTAACGTATCCTTAACGGGAAAAAGACAAACATACAATAGAAGTTATCATAATATACTCCATACATACTGCCTTTATAACAATTCTTTACTAGTCATTAGCTCCAAAATTATGCTTTCTTTCTGAAAAACTTGGGAGCTGTTTTTTTTCTAGTTTTCTGTATCACACATTTGCTTGCTTCTTCTACTAGTTCAACCTTTTCTAACTTCCTATCAGCATCACGAGCAAAACTTTTTTTCTCTAACTCGACTGAGTCATCAATTGCATTGATAGCCTTTGACTTCCTTGTCTTGTTTGAAAGCTCCAGAGACACCTTTGGATTCTGAGTTTTCATTTGCACTTTTCCTTTTGAATCTGCAGTAGCCGAAAGTATAGATTTCTTCGGTGTTTTTTTCTTATAGATTTTAGTTTGCTTAGTTGAATTTAGACCCTGTGGTTTGACTTCTTTGTCAATATGCTCCTGAGAACTCTCTGATTCATTAGTTTCATATGCAGCTGCCTGCCTTAGCTTTTTAGTCTTGGATTCTGACTCAAGATTACATTTAGCTTTCGGTACTTTGGTTGTATGCATATTTCCTTCTTCAACTAAAATGTCCTTTCCCTTTTCTTCAACTAAATTTGGAAATGCTCTAACAATATAAATCTGCAACAATAGCATGTTTGGCACATTATTTATTGTGACACATTTCAGTTCATGTCATATACTTGGGATGTTCATAAATTAAAATCCAAGAGCTGATTTCAGACATCTAATAACAAAGCCGATGTGGATAGGCTCATTAATAAAGATATCAGGAGTTGAGTCTGGGCTATTTGCATGTGTTTTACCAGTCTAACGAGTCTCCAAAAATGAATGTAAAAGACCAAACTCCTCAAGAAATTTGGAGTGGAATTAAAGCAAGTTTTTGGAAGCATATACACTCATTTCTCAATCAATAGAAATGATTGATGGAACGGCATAAAGCATGTCTTTGTGAGTGGTTCAAATCCAAAGTTCTACAAATAGGAAAATAGAAAGTGAGATGATGAGTTCGATGGAGTAATCACTGGCAGTTGGGAAGTGAAATAATGTCTCGTGAAATGTTAAGAAAAACAATTATTAGTGTTTAAGATTTATCACTAGATACAAAATCTCTAAGTGATCAATAGTGAACTTTTGAATTTTGATGAAAGTATGAAAGGTGTAAAAAAAACATCTAATACTCCAATTGTCCAATATACCAAATTCAACTACTCATTCAACTTACCAAAAAGATATCACATTAAGTGTTAGGAAAATCAAAAGTTGAATGTGACAAAACCTCTAAATTATTAAAGGTTAAGCTCTGAATTGTGATAAAGCTATGAAACATGCAATATGCAATGCACCATTTCATTAAAAAGTGGTATGAAATATACACAAATAAAAATAACTTGCACCTTATTGTATATCCCTTTCCCATTTTCTTTTTCTCAACCCTAGAGCCCCTCCCCTGTTTATCTGAATTCTTTTCTTGGTGAGGCATCATTTATAGGGTAAAAGATTGTTGAAAAAATCATGGTTTCAATGCCTGAGATTCTTCTGCGAAAAGGAAAGTTACAGTCTTGTTCTCATTGTCAAAGAACCAGCTATGCTAGAGAAGATTAAAAAAAACACTAAGAAAAGAAACAAGCAAAATTGATTGAAAAATAAAACAATGATGATGAGTACTTATTATTGCATCACAAGATTCACATGGACTAAAACACTTGACAGTAGCTACACCAATCACATGACCAAATGTCTTTCCCTCCATTGAATTACCCATTCAACCAAAAAGTCAAGTTGGGTGAATGGCAAAATTGTGCAAGCCAAAGGAAAATGAATAATTTCTATATCAATCAAGAAAGGTATGATAATAATACTCTTTATGCTCCAAAACTGGATCAAAATCTTCTTAGTGTAGCATAAATGCTAAGAAATATATGGAGTGTTCAGAAAAAATTATTGTTTTATCATTCATAAACATGGAACAAAGATGACAAAGAATAGAGTTATGAGATTTTGCCTAGAATTTTGAATTTTAAATAAATTTTAGATACTGTTTTTGTTATTGTTGCAAATTTATCTCTTATAATTTGTTTCAGTTAGTTAATTTAAATTTCAATATCTAATTAGGGATTAGACATTTTAGGGATTTTGAATTTGTGGTGAGCCTATAAGTAGGAATTCTCATTTATGAATTTTAATGTTCATTTTCCTCCAATTTTAATCTCTATTTTCTCGAAAAAATTCACTAAATTGTATTAGTGTTACAAAGTGAAGTGTTGTCGTAGAGTGAGTCACCGACAATGACAGTGCTATGGTAGGAATTTGGTGCTTCCCAATTATTATTAGATAGTAGTTGATTGTCAAATTGCTATTATAGTTAGTTAGTTGGGGCAGGGATTATTAGAGAAATAAGATATATTGCCTATAAATAAGAGGAAAGATAGAAAGAGAGGGGTGTCTTGTCCTTTGTGAGAGAAATTGGGCCTTTGGGCATTAGTGATGCAAGACCCTCAAAATTTTGTAACTTAGTAAAATACCAGGTTTCTTTCATGTTTACCTCGGAAAACCCTCAGTTATTCTTGAAGTAATGATAATAGAGCAGGCATAACAATTTTAGGGCTTTAAAATAGAATTAAGAGTGCTAAAACAAATTACAATACCAGTTTCTTTCATGTTTACCCCAGAAAACCCTCAGATATTCTTGAAGTAATGATGGTAGAGCATGCATAATAATTTTGGGGCTTTAGAATAGAATTACAAGAGTGCTAACATAAATTACCTTAAATCTGGAAGCTTCAACCAATTCAAAAACAAGGGCATCTCCATCATCCAGTTTATGATCCAATGCAAATGCTCTCCAGCCACCGCTAAGTCCACTTCTCTTGCCAATGTAAACAGCCACGTATTCTGAGCCATTTTCATCTTCTAAAACCATGTCAAATACAGTTTTTGGAAGTTGTTCCTCACAAAATTTAGAAGGAAGGCCCTAGCAGAATAAAGATAAAATAATATAGTAAGAAAGTTAACTTGTGTTACCTTTATTAACAATATGATCAAAAAGAACTAGCAGCAGGTTAAGTGCAGGCCATAACATAAGGAAAGATTTTTTGAACTACAACCTACCAACCAAAAGCAGCTATAAACGTGAGACCGAACCATTGACTTGATAAATGAGGGATTTGAAGAGTTCATATTGATTTGGAGTGCCTCCGCGGCCTCCAGAGCACAGAGTCTTTCCTCTTCTGTAGCTTCTTTGATTTCATCTAAAGGCCTCGCAATGTAACTAAGAATCCCATAACTGTGACATTAATATTTGATGAGCAATATAGAAAAGTCATTAGGTAAGTAAACCACCTTCCCCATGTCGAAGAATTTGATCTTGACCTCTTCCGCAAAGCTGGAAGGTGTATGCTCACCTGTGATAGAAAGCATATACACACTGTCATCTACACATTTCTGCTAGACCCAACATCTCAGAAACAGAGTGACAAAAATCAATTCTTTTAAGCCACATAACACCAAAGAGACAAATATGGATGCTCATTCATTACCATACCTAATCATCAATAAATATATATAAATGGGATTAACGAATAAAAAAGATTAGGGGAATTGTTGGGTACTTCTTAATCGGTTAATTACTATGCTCTTGAAAGTTATATTGGACTCTTAGACAAAATATACATTCACCTATGAAAGAATGAGGAGCCAAATTTAAATAAAGGTCTTGGAAAAGTAGAGAGTAATTTATATTTCTGAAAATAAATCACGCCACCACTGTAAAAAGAAATTGTTAGGAGTTGAAGAATTCCACCTATCCAATCCAATCTCCAAGCATTGAGAGTCAACTAGAGAGCATGAGATTTTCAAGTTTTCACAAAAATTGTAATTTTATTGAGATGGTGAATATTTTGTTGGCATATTTCCATAAACACAGGCAGATGCTCTTAAACCACACAATCATGAGTCTACCACCATTTTTTTTGTGGTGTGCTTCTGTATTCCCATTATCAACTACCAACTATAGGTGTGTGGGTGAATTTTGTCAAAAGTTATTATAACCAGCGGTACTAGCTTAAGATAATCCATTGTTCAACCCAAATTGATTCTTTATTCTTTTTCTTGACTCACATGTTTTTTGTTTGATCCTGCATTATGGTAGATTGAAAGAGAATATTACTTACATCTTCCTGGTACGAAGCAACTGGGTTTCGCACACGTGAAGATCGCCTGGGTTCCACTTCACCATTTGTATTCTTAGGTTTCGGTTTAGGAACATGATGCTGCCCAGGCACAGGACACAAAAAAATGAATCAAATGAAATCCAGGTTCTTTGAGGAGAGAAACCAAATAAAATACAACTTTACCTGTCTCTTCTTTGCAGAACTTGTGATCTCATTCAAATTTTTTGAAATCCTTGAAATTCCCAAATCCTTGAGAGAAAAAGGTAAAACCAAGTAAATTGAACAATCATCAAAATTCAAAACATAAAATCAGTACCAAACCAAGTTATGCATATTTCAACTCAACCAACATGAAAATCTATCTTTACACAAGCTTATATATGCTGACAAAGTTACAAACAAAGCAAAAAGAATGTCCACTAACACTATACCATCTGCAACAAAATGATTGATTACCTCAAACCTCTTCTTGTTCTCTTCAAGTCTTTGTTTTCTAGCCTCTTCATAAGTGTTGCTTGTGCGACTCTTTGCCATCTACTGATGCACAAAAGACAACACAACATCAAATGCCATGTCACCCAACAACTCACCTACTATTATCCATTACGAGAAAAAACAAACACAACTCTTTATCAATGACAGGTTATAAAAAGGACAAGTTGAAAGCTTTTTTCAGTTTTTTCAGTTGATTCTTTAAAAGAAGTCTAAAATAACTCTGTAACACAATGGTCACTAAAATGGTCCAGCACAAATTGTAAGAGATTGTTTTTTATATAGTGGGGGATTGTGAAATACACTACAGCGAACTTTTGCAGACAAAACATAGAACCCTAAATGCAAAAGAAACTTAATAAAAAAAATAAAAAATAAAAAGAAAGTGATTGGTACCGAAACGAAGAGAAATGGAAGAGCGACTGCTGCAGTAAACAACACTTGTTCGGGGAGGAAGAAAGTCTATAGATGAAAATTTGATTTTCAAATTTACCGCCCGATGTAGACTTTAATAATAATAATAATAAATTAATATTATTATCATTATTTATTTATAATTACATATAAAGAAAATTATTTTTTCAAGGTAAATTTTATATATTTTTATATTCTTATAAATATTAAATTAATTCTAAATGAGCAGATATATTATTATGAAAAATTATAAATGTTTTTTTAAATATTTTATAACATTTATTTTTATAATTATTTTATGTAATTAACACAATTTAATAACAATTATTTTATTTTAATAATTATTATTATAATTATTAAATTTTTAATTATATTCTCTTATTATTACAAAAAATAACACAGACGTGTGCATTTGTTTATAATAATAATAATAAAGGGTTTACAACAGCAAAAAGTTTTATTTTATTTTTTTATTGAACTTTTCTACTTTAGTTCCAGTTAAAACTTTACTCTTTTTTTAAATTATCAATAACTATATAGTATAAAATGAAATACAACAATAAAAATATAAATATTTTAAAAGATGTAATCATTTCTTAAAATATAAAATAAAATACTGGCATGAAAATATAATTGTGTTAGAATCAGACAAGAGTACTCGGAGGACAAAACTCATCCTTCAAATATAAAAGTATGTGATACTTAGATTTCAAGTACAGCATAGAATAATCTCATTGACTCATAAAACATGATAAATAAAGAATTGTGTAATTTTGCATTAAAATTTTATGTTTATAATTGTTTAAACTACTTAGTGTTAATAAATTATGATGAGTTTTCTTAACCATAGAAAAAGATTGAGAGAAATAAATAAATTAAACTATAAAAGATTATATACATATAAAAACATGTATAATACAATTTACTTAAGGAATATAAATCATTCTATATTTAGAATTCTTCGAAAAATAGAAAATCATTATAATACTTTTACTATTGATTAGATATTATTTTATAAATTAAAAAAAATTAATAAAGTAATTTCTAAATTTATAAACTAGTTTTTTTTTTAAATTTGTATCTAATAGATTAACAGATATCTAATTACCTACTAAGTTTTTAAATATCAATCTAAAATAGTTGATAGTTAAAATATTGGTAGCTAATTAGGTATCAATTTAAAAATTAGTTTACAAAATTTAAAAACTACTTCAAATATGAATAATTATTTTAGTTTCTAAAATAATATCTAATTTAGTCAAAATATAATGATCAACTATTGTTTGTTTTTAAAATTAGTTTTATTTAATAATTTTATTATAGTATTGAGAGCAACTTTTATTTTAAGAGTTTAGATGATAACAATTTACATATATTAACTAATTGATCATCTAATCTTTATAGAGACATCTTACTATAATATATTTTGTATATTTATAAAATAGTCATATTTTAAAGTTAGATCATTATAACTCAATCTTGATTCAAAATCATGGAAATTACAGTATAACCTCATTATATTTAATTCATCATAATCAACTAAATATATGAATTGACACATTTTGTATAATATTCAACTCTTCTATAGTTTCTTTCAACCATAAAAATTTCTAAGTTATTAAGTTATTAAAGGATACGGATACTATAGTTATACAAGGATCCTAATATTAATTGGGTGTCTTTTTCTGATTATCAGTTATTTCTCTTTATAAAGGAGAATAATTTGGTGTCTTTTCTAATGATCAGTTGTTTGTCTTTATAGGGGTGAATAATTTTTATTTTGTCTTGTGTGTTATGATTCTAGGATTTAATTATTGATTATTTTCCTCGGTTAAACCTAGAATGAGTGTACTACTTGTATATATTCAGACCATTTGTTTTGATTTGAATAACAAGAAAGAAAAGATATTCATTCTCATATCCTTTGTCTTCAGTTTACTCTTTTGTTCATCTGTTCTCTTTTGTTTATCTGTTCTCTTTTGTTTATCTCTATTCTATTTTGTAATATAAGTTAAAATCGATTTAATCAATGTTAACCTCTATATGACTATAAAAATACACACTAAACAAGTAGCACAATTAAACTGACTATAATATTTATTTTTACGTATAATTTCTTTAGAAGAATTTAATGTCAATTTCATCGATACATTTTTTTAAAATAGATAATACCGGATTAGAGTTGGTGACCTACTCTATTATTGACTAACTGATTAGTAAGATTTTTACTTAAAATAGGATCTTCATTGGACACTTAGTAAACCAATCATTGTACATTTTTGTTATATTTTTTTTTGGTTTAGACTAATTTTTGTATATACTTGTATGTAGAAGTTAATATCATAAATGAGGAACAAGTTACAAAATGAAGAAAAAGAAGTCAAAGAAGTTTGTCAATGGAGAAAAAAATAGTTTTCCAGGGTAAAATTCGATCAAGCTATTTAATTTGCTTGAGTGAAACTGGAGGGGAAACAGCCACAACCTCACTCTCAACCTCATTGATCAAGCAAATGTAGTTTTGTTAGAACGAAAATAAGTTCTTCAGCATCTCAAATACAAGTTTGCCTGAAATAAACGAATCTGATTAAGATAAAGGTTATTAATTTTCCAGCATATAAATGGTTGGAAGGTAGAGAAGAGGAGGGAAAATAGAGGATGAGGTGTTGGAAATCGCACATCGACTATAGATAAAAATATAGTATATAAGTAGATGTAAACTTCACATTATAAGTCGATTTTATAAAATTAAATTAGACTTAAAGTTCATTTCCTGATGTTATATCAGAGTCATCTAGAACTTATCGGACCACCCATTTAGGCTAAACCTCCTTTGGAACGGGATTTAATGTAATCTACCAATCCTTTTGTATTACTTCTGATTTATATATATTATATATTTTATTCATTGTCAATGATCACTCATCTATTAATTTAGTTTGAAGTTGGAAAACAAATCTTAAATCTAGTTTGAATCAAATCATCTAATTTTTTTAGTTCTAGAATTAGATTTGAAATTATTAGTTGAATCTAGTTTTGAGCTTAATGCAATTTTATTATGATGAGTTGAGGAATCAAATGAAATAGAATCTTTAGAATTTCAAAATTCAAAAAATTGATGGAGAAGGATCTTTGAACCTTTATTAACACTGAATAAATATATATGGTCAAGAGAGTGCAGAAGAATGGAATAGGTGAATTCTAGTCTCAATATCTTCTTTCATTGTTATCTAAAAAATTATTAAATAAAAATCAATTTTAAAGATAAAAAATAATTAGTTACTATATTGACTAAATTAAATATTATTTGAAAGACTAAAAAAATTATTAATATCTAAATTAGTTTCTATTGATAAATAGTTTTTAATTCATAAGTTACAAAGTTATAAGTTACTTCTACTTATTCATAGAGATAAGCTACAAGCTTGTTGAAGAAACTTGGAGCTTCTAAGCTAGTAGCTCCTAAAATAAGCTACTTTGGTACTTACTAAATATTGTTGTGTTGGTCAAATTAATTTATAACTTACTCAAATAAGTTAATAGTTTTTTTTGTCTTACTAAACACAGTTTACAAGAATGGGTAATAATGTGTTAAATTACTTACATTACTTAATGATAGAAGTTCAAGAAGCTTAGACTTTTGAAGGACTAATGTCTTTGTTTTATTGATTATATATATAGATATAGATAATAATGTGTCAACAATATGTTTGTCTTGTTTTACTGTCATGTGAGATATAATTGGAGATTTTCATAGAAACATACAAGTGTATGTTGATCTTTTATTCCTTGTTTTCATATCATAAATGAAAGTTAAACTTGAAAAGTTTACACTTGTTTTGTTCATGGTCTTCAAATGTACTTAAGGCTGGGTGTCCGGAAGTTTGCTAAGAACCGAGTGTTCTGGTTTGTGATCACATTCGAAGTCTAGATGAACAAATGCCCTCTCAACTTCTGGAAGTTTCTCTAGCTTTATCTGAAGGCTCTCTCCAATGGCATGTGCTTCTTTTAAGGGTAAATCCTCCGGCAGTTCAATGTCAACCTGAAACCAATAGAACAAAGATTATAACATCTTTTCTCTGTCCCCTTCTTTCAGAACTTTGAAGAGAAACCCTTTTGATGATACTAAATTCTATGCCTTAGCTTCTACTCTGCACACCCCCCTTGTGTTATATACATAGAAGAAACTAGAAGAAATGAGAACCATGGCCCTCAGGATTTTTCTTTTCTTATGATGTCTGTATTCACAATATTGTTGAAATGGAACTGATCTGATTTTGCTGTAATAAAGAAAAAGGGAGAAACATTGCCCTGAAAAGGTCTGCAATGTATTTCTCATGGAGTATGAAAAGTGAACAGAAACAATTTGCCTGAAATTAATATTACTAAGAGGAAGTGATGGGGAATTAAGGTTAGTCTTGTATATGTAATCTATCATTACAAAGTTAAATTAAGGTTCTAATCTTAAAGTTAAATTTTGTTAATGACTACAAAATGTAATTGATCATTTTTAATAATCTTTCATTCAAGTCATATATTTTCTTACACAAACTCAGATTTAAGACTTTAAGGAAATCAAATCCAAATCCACTCATAACAATGTTAGCATTAAGATAACAGTGTAATATTTAATACTGCTGGAGTTTAACTTTATATGTATATATACCTCCACAAAATATAGAGCACCAAATGTGTAGGCGCGGACAGTGTCAATGCGTCTAATATGAGAGTGCATTAGGACAAGATATGTCAGCTTCTGCAGAACTTCAGGAGATGCAGATTGTCCCACTAGTGAAACTGCAAATTTAACAAAATGAAAACCTCCACTAAATAATGTTGCATATAACCATTCATGTTTACTTTTCTATATATTAACAAAAAGGACAATTTTGTTGCAGTTCCTTCAGTGATCTCTAACAAAATTTCAATCTCAATTCTTTAATAGAAGTTTTTATTATAGATAGCACAAGTTATTGAAACAAAACTCAGTTCTGGTTAAGGAACAACACCAAAGCAAAAATACTTCAAGAACTACGTCTAAGTTTTACCTGCATTTTCCATCACAGTGCCAGACCAATTTGTAATAGTGTAAATTGAAAGTAGAATAGCACCAACCGGGTCAATCCACCAGTAAAATTTATCACCAAGAACAGCTGCAACTAATCCAATCACATTTGTTACAACATCAAAGTGGTGATCCTGCAAGTTGGCATTTGTAAGATGTTAACAACCTCTTGATTTCATTCATTATTCATTGAGCAGTTTGTTATCAAAAGAGAAGGGCACATACATCTGCATAGGCACGGACAATTTTGTTTCCTGAGCTTCTACAATAAAGCCAGAGTGCAAGCTTCACCAATGTTGCAAATATCATAACGGAGTACAACCATACTAGTTGATCATTAGACATCTTCTCAGGAGGACTGTTTTCTATCAGTTGTTCTACAGCTGTGATTAGTACCTGAAAGCCTGTAGCGAAATGGATTACATGTAATTTTCTATTTCCTGTGTCCAAATGAATCTGTGCCTGGACATGTGCAAGCTCTCTAATATAATCTGGAAACATTACTATATTTTCTAGGATATCTTACAAAATTAGGTTGATGTTCTCAGATTCCAGTATGACCTTTAAGTTTACTAACAACAATAGAACTTTCAACTAGCCAGATTCCATGCATATCAGCAATAGCTCAGAAAAATGAGGCATGGAATGTGTCTTTGTCAGTATTTTAATTAATCTTGTGGTACTTTGTTTATCAAAATTGAATTTAGAAGTTGCAAGATGAGAAAGTTTTGCATGAGGTCATCATTTGTAATCTGCATCCGGCATCCTCATCAAAAGAAAAAGAGAAAATGAAATGTTGATGAAAACATTAAATGATTGAAACACAAACAACTTTGTTGCATGAACATGCATGGAGAAGGAAATATTTTAGATAATGACATTACATAAACATTTATAAATGAACCGTTTGGAAGCAAGGAATTGGTCAAATCAATTCAACTCACCAAGAGTCGCCATGATTGCTGCAAAGATAACTATTCCAACTGGTTGCACCCTCAACTTTCCAATTGGATATTTATACATATTTATATTCTTCATTGCAAGGTGTGTGAACCAAAGTATGCCACCAGCCATGAAGTCAAGCAGAGAATCCAATGTTGATGCTGCAACAGCTATTGAACCACTCCTTATAGTCACATAAATCTGGATGTGTGTATGAATAAAGCTATTTAGCAGACAGTAGAGACAACTATGTCACATAAAACAACAAACATTAAAAGAACTTATACTAAATCAAGTTCAAGTAATCAATTGTCAGAAACTGCTTATTAACAGATGATAGATAGGTTTATAACTAATGGAACCTGAACTAATTAGTGGCTGCTTCAAAAGAAATTAACAGCACGCCTTATCTATTCAGAACAACTACTCGAAGTTTCATGAATAAATGAACAGATACATCTTATTAATATATCACCTTCAATGCCAATAAAGCCGCATTTGCATAATTAGAAATCTTCATTGCTCGTTCATGTTGAGCTTGTTTTTCAATGTCTTCTACATCAGTGCAGTCCAATGTTACTATGGAGTCAACTTCTTCAAATGACTTCAGAGTAGCAAATTGTCTTTCATAATATTCTTTCTCTCCTATAAATAAAGAAATGTATCACTTCAAAAGAAAAGAAAACTTTATGCTTTCGACACAGATCATGGCTCTATGACAGTAAAGCAATCAAGCAGCCTGAAATTAAATTTCTTCAATCAAGTAAACAAAACATTTATGATTTTCTCTTTCAGAACACATAATTCAACAAAGCAGTAATTATTGGATGAAAATACAGCTTTCTTGCAATTGTTGATATGATTAATTTTACGAACATGATATAAAAAGTACATTCCATAATCCAATTGAGAATCACCACAACATTGAATCTACCAAAATGTTGTTTTCAATGTATGCTTAAAACACTAAGCCATCAACCATAACAATTATAATTGATAGAGCAGTTACAACTGAAAAAATAGTTACAAGTAAAAATCTAAAATATTATATGAGATCATATTTATCTAATAAGTCCAATATTCCCAGAGAGATACCTTGAGTTAACTGAGTGGTGTTGGAGAAATGATGATCTAACTCAAAGGAAGACTCAGAGTCTAGGCAAAAACGGACCTTATCAGGAAGCTTGGACAAGAAAGTTGTTCTAAGGGAATTAAAAGAGTTCCCATCATGGTTATGGTTCCCAAGTAGTGGCCTAGAACTCGAATTCTCATCCATTCAATCAGAGCTAGTACTACTAGTGCTAGTGGTCAATCAGGGACCAATGTCCAATAATATTTATACACAACTCATAATGGCATATAATAAACAAGGTTTCTGCTGTTAAATTGAACACTTGATTACAGCTTTTTAGATTTTGGTTAGAAAAGTAACTTTAACATTATCACACACCCCTTGTAGAACCAACCTTCTTGCTTCTTGGTGCGGTTCATACAAGTTCTTGCTTGTCAAAGTGGAGAAACTTGGCATTTGACCAATTAACAATGACACTCGGGAACAAGCATGCTGAATGCTGAATGCTGAATGCTGCATGCCCCATGTTGGCACTGCAAGGTGTCTTGCAATTGTGGTTGCAGTAAACTATTAAAATTGGAAGGTTTGACTTATAATTTGAACTTTTTTTAAGTTGCAGTTGAACCTAACAACGGATGACGAAATGAAGAGTAATTGATTATCGCTTAAAAATCATTTTTTTAGTTGACTAGATTTTTTGTTTCAAATCATAGGTTACATCAATTTAAACCCTTAATCATAGAAATTGACATCAAATTTATCATTCTATCATTAAATTGACGACACTTTTCTCCTTTTGAAGAACAGAATTGAAGTAATTTCTTGAAAGATTTAAACTGTTACTACTCTACGTATCTGTGGAGGCTAGTGTAGTTTCAAAAATAAAAATAACAATCTATTCCCCTTTATTTCAAGAAGTTTAATTTCAATAAGCCTAAAGAACTTAATGTCTTATGCCCTTTTTAAAATTGAGGGTTTTAGTTTACAACGATAGCAACAAGGAACTCTAGGAAGAACCTTGCACAAATTACTTAAACCTCCTACCACTTGTCCTTTTCAATTTTAGGTAAGAAGATTCATCATTTTGTTTCTTCTCTGTTTCTTAAATTTATTTATTTTTAATTCTAAAATAACAATGTACGTTTTAGAAAATTATATGGATTAATAATTATCAACTAAAGCTTTTTTTTAGAGTGATTTTTAGTTGTAAGTTTCAACAATTTCAAAAACATCAATGAACTTTTAGTTTTTAAAATATATTTTAGTTTTTATCCTCTCATTTTTAGTTAAGATATGATTATGATTCCAATACGGTGGTGATGTAGAAAAGAGCATCTATTTTTTAATAAAAATAAATAATTTTAAAAAAATATTTTAAAAAGACTTAATTAAGTTTGAAATCTTTGATAAATTTGGATATTTTTAATTGAGTCCTTGTTAAATTTTCTTGATCTATATTATTGAGTACTAATTTTTTTATATATTTTTTTAGTTGAGTTTTAATTGTTTAACTTTTCTATTCATCGATTGATGTAAATGTTATCTTATTTTGTCATCTCGTTTAATTGTCTACACATTTTATTGTATATTAATATTATAATTTTAGTCCTAATATAAAACATAACTTTTATTGATGGATGATGGTAAATGAAAAGGAAAAGAAACATGCACAACTTTCACTCCCATTCCACGCTTGTTCCTCAATCTCTCAACATCTTGTTTAGGTTTTCGTTTCTTATATTTTCGTTTATTTTTTTCGTCCAACAATAAAAATCTACTATTTTTGTTTAAAAATTTACGTCCTAAGATTATAATAAGGTAAAATGTCACTCATGTGTTTTTGGAATATATTACAATATTAATCATCAAATTTTCAATCAATAATAATAACATTATTTAAGTACATTCCTTCATCTTAAAATAGACAAATTCCCTTTTCCTTCGGATTGAAATTTCTTTGGCTGAAAAAAAATATATGAAAGAAGAGTAGTTAATCTCGTTAAAATTTACTCTGTTTACAACTATAGACCTTAACTTTTAGTTTTACTTTAACTAATCCTCAAATTTAATTTCATTTACAAATTTTTAGCTTTAACTTTTATCCCAATCGATCTTTAAACTTGTTTTCATAAATAGATTCGAATTTTATTTTAATTAATCCTTAAAACTTATCAATCTTTTTATAAATATATTTTCTAATACATTAGAGTTAAATCCTTTATAACAAACGTCGATCGTTTTTAATTGAGAATCTATTTGATTTGTACAAATATTTTTTAGTTGAGAATAGTACTTAGTTGTATATGAAAAAATCTTTTACTTTGATTTAATTTTTTAATTATATGATAGTGCTATCTCTTAAAAATTATTTTGATAATTTAAAGAATAAGATTTAGAATCTACACATCCTAAATTAGAAGTATCAACAATATCCAAATTCAAATTTTGATTCAAGAATTTCGAATTTAATTTAATTTAAAATTAATGAGACAATTTCATCTATAAAAGTTGGATAAGTTTTAAGTATTAAGATAAAACTAAAATTCTAAGTGTATATATACCAAAAACAAGAAAATTTAGAGATAACTGGAACAAAATTAAGGTTTAAATATCCATTTGTAAAAGTGATAAAGTAAGAAAATCAATTAAAATAAACTTAAATTAGGATGTCTACATGGTTAACGGGTTAAGTGTTTTTTTTTTCTAAGTAAAGAAATTCTCTAACTGTCTGTATAAGTGCTGATGTCATGTTTATTGATGAGATATTTTTCTCAATCTCTTTCAACTCTATTGTTGAACACAATCTCATATTTTGCACTAATAAGATCGGGCAAATAGTAGTAGAACCAACTAGTTCAAGACCCCACTTAATAATATAAATATCCATTAGTCCCCAAAATGAAATGCTAACAACTGCCCAATTCAGATTTGCATCGTTTAAAGTAGACCCACTCAATAAATTAGAAATTAGAGAAATTACAAAACGAATTGTAATTGTCACGCATTGTAAGGAACCAGCTATCACATTTTAATGATGCAGAGTTAGAAAACTACAATTTTTTATCATTGATTTATGACTATTTTCTAGCAAAATATTAAGTTAAAAAGGCCCATGCTGATACCAGACAAGCAGCTCATAATACGCATAAAAAATTAGCGAGTATTTAAGCATGATTGTTTGAATTAAAAAAAAATATATAAGTAACTCGTCCATTACAACAAACTAATTCTGGAATTATTGACAAAACACGTAAATTGTCTTTTAAAGTATGAAGTAATATAGAATAGGAAAATGAAATATACCATCAATAAACACTGAAAGTTAGGCTCAAAACTCGAGACATATCAAAACCAAAGGGTAAGAGCAAGTTTGTGTCACATTATTAGGAGCCTAAACAAGAGCAAGGCGACAAACTTGAAGCTTATCCAATCAGCTCTTGCAAAACTCAATACCTGTGAGACAGCTTCTCGTGTTCCAGGTAGTTCTGAACATACCTGCATCAATCCAAAACCATATTAGACATACCAGCATCAGAGATATTGATGGTCAATCAAAGCTACTTAGCTAATGGAGAAGTGAATCACTCAAGATGTTGAAGTTATCAACATGAAATGCAGTTAGAGATTCATGACAGGATATATTATATATGAGTAAGTTATACTAACACTACTCTTTGAATTTTGTCAAATTACACACATACATTGCTTGCTTATTCTAGCCATACATTAACATTCCTTAATTGTTTAAAAACATTATTTGTCACCACTATTACATTACACTAACTTTCCGCAATTGTTTGAAAAACATTCACTAAACACTTATTAGAGAAGTTACTAAACAGTAATTTTCTATATTATAAATAAACTAATCCAGCTTCAATTTTCTCAGCTTCAAATCCACCTCTCCATAGAATTGGTGGCTATTTCCAGTTCAATACCAAATGAAAAATCTAGTTAAATTTTGTTTACTCATCATTCGTTGAACTTTTAATAGATAGATACTGCAGAACGGATGCTGAGAGCAACATCAAATTGAGGGAAGGGAATATAATGCAGTGAATAAAAAGACATACATTAATTTTAAAATAGGATGAATTGGAATGAACCTATTCATTCCACCCACCCAGAATTTTTTTTTTTCTTTCTCAGTTTTTTTCATAGGTTATAGGTGATGTACAAAAAACAGCACAACAGCTTTGCTAATAGTAACATATAGCACCAGGGTTGTTAAGATTACAATCCTCCTCAACATTGCATAATATTGCACTTTCCTGTGGGAGCTTCAATTCAATTATTCCACACCGACTCAGATTAAAATTAGACCAACGTCAATAAAGCTTATAAATCACTCAAATGGGGGAATTTTCATAAATCTAGACCATGGTAGTAAGTATTGTGCGATTTACGAAATCGCACGAAACGATATGGTTCATGCTTCCCACGATACGAATCAATTGAATAACCGTTTTTGCTCCCATATCGCAACTGTATCGTGCAAATTGTAAGACGAATCGCTGAATCATTTCGTAACGTGTAATAAATTGGGATTTAAAAACCCTAATTTTAAAAGCAAATCTCTTCTCCTATGCTACATGAACCTCATCCCCTCTCCTCCAGCAGCGACAACCATCAGCCTCGTGAACGTGGGAGGCGCACGACTGGACGCGTGGTGGTTGTCGGAGGCGCATGACTGGACCTGCGGTGAAGAGAGTAGAAAACAGAGAGTGAAGCAGAAAGTAGGAGCGCAAAGAGCAAAAAAGAGAGTGGAGCAAAATACAAAGAGTGATTTTTTTCTCTTCGGTTTTTTCTGCTGTCCTGGGGGATTTTTTCTGTTATCTTGGATTTTTCAAAATGAGAAAAACAAAAAGAGAGGCAGATATTACATGAGTGTTTTGATGTTGAAGAGGGAGCTCCAAGTAAAAAAAAAAGGAAGAAGTAATTATTTTTATTTAGAACTTCTACTACTTAGAACTTGAAAGTTCAGCAAACTATAACTAATTCAAATTTATTTGTTTTTCTTTTGCTAATATAGGTCCTAGAAATTTAAATACAAAGACCAATAAAAATGGAAAAACCATAGGAGATGAGGAAGACATTGAAGAAGAACTTTTAATAGAAGATGAAGATGATTTGAGTGATGTAGATGTTGGAGAGGAAGACGATGAAATATGAATGACTATGATAATTGCATATTTGCATGTTTACATAGCTTATATATTTAATTATACGTTAAATCTTTTAATATTTATGAATCTTACAATTCACGACACGAAACGATTCACAATTCAGAAGATCAGCTCTCCAATACACTACTTGTATCTCGATTCAACTACCATGATCTAGACACGCTGCCATTTAAGTGGCAGGGCTGGCTGAGCAAACAATTAAAATAAGTTGGTTGGTTACTGACTTGTTGTGAGTGATGTAAATACATTTCAGTTGGAAAGCACTATGCACCACTTAATAAATATCGGCAAAATAGAGAGAGAGAGAGAGAGAGAGTATATTCAATGCTTCCTAGAAATCATAAAATGCCTTATAGAAAGGACCATCAATATCTTCTAAATGATGTCTTGTATCAAGGACCAGAAGGAGTATTATGAGTGCCTGGTCTTAGGAAAATCTTGGGGCTATCTCTACTCCCATACCACATTTGCCATGAGGTCCTGTCAAGGACTTAGCTGGTGATCCAGGCAAGATATTATTTGTGTGTTCAAGTTAATAATTGTCTCTTCAAATCCACATACCAGAGTTTACATGACTAATGTGTAAAACGATGCTTGGCCAAATGGAGTTTCCAAAGAAGAAAAATCAGACCAAGTTGCTGGTAGTGAATAGGGCTCCATCAAGGCTCTCTGCCCTGCATCCAAGTCACCGACTAGTGGGTGGCTGGCTGGATGTTACATAGAGATGAGGGTGGCTGGATGTTACATTGAGATGAGGGTGGCTGGATGTTACATTGAGATGAGGGTGGCTGGATGTTACACTGAGATGAGGGTGTGGCTATATTTTGACTCTGTTGAAGCACCCACTGAGTTTTTACTTTTACCAACTAACATGTACGGACAAAGGCCCAGAAATACTAGACAATTACAATCTTTAACCCTCCGGAAAGCATCCAGAGTCTTGATTGTGTTTTGTGGATGTTTTGGCTATGTCTTCTAGTTTTACTTATCTTATATTCATGACTAATACAAGTAACCATCATGATTAGATTGTACATTGAGGTTAATTAAATATTAGTGGGAAAAATTTTAGGTTATGTGTTTATCCTATTCCTCTCCTTCCAATTTCAATACCACCAACCCTACGATGTGGTTAAAAAATTGACTAAAGCTTCAAATACGGTGTCTGCAACAACTAAAGCCACTAATATCCAAACAACACCGACAAAAATATGGAGGAAAAAAATGCAGACAAATTAATTATAACAAAATATGCTAATACAAGACCAATTCAGCAGAAGATCGCATCACACGCTTACTCTTATTGACACACACACAAACACAAGGACATGCTCAGATACAAAATCAAACATGCCAAAACAGATTTGCCAAACTTCTTTACGCACGTCACCTACTAATTCAGGATTTATTGAAACAGATTCGTTTCCTGTTCCCTGACAAATCAGAACACAGCGCCTTCTTCCAGCAAGGTTCGAGACCAATTCAGATCCAAAACCAACAACAAAATGTTTAACTGCTCATCGTCATTCGACTGAACTCACAACGATAAACAAATAATACATAATCATCGCGTAAAACATATAAAGAGGAAACCCTAACAAAGAGAGATAGAAAGAGAAAGTTACGTGCAGGTGCCGACGAGGGGACCGAGTAATTCCGGTCCAAAACCAACAACAAAACGCTTAACTGTTCATCATCACTCGATTGAATTCACAACGATAAACATATAATACATAATCATGAGACAAAAGGGGGAAACCCTAACACACAGAGAGAGAAAGAGAGGGAGAGAGACTTACGCGTAGGTGCCGACGAGGGGACCGAGCAAGAGGGTGGCGCTGATCCAATTCTCAGAGACCTTGTGATGAATCTTGGTGGGCAAGTCCTTCCAGAGACCCGGCATTATCTTCTGCTGGAAAGGGGACAGAGCGTAGATCACCGATTTCACCGGCACAATTTGTTTCCCCATCTTCTCACAACTACTGCACAACCACGCAACACAGATCAATGAATGAGAATCTGAAACCAAATAGGAACCTAATTTGTAAATTGAATTCACTCTCGTATTGGATTTGGAATTGGATTGGATCTTCTCCCTGTGCCCAGTCCAGTCCAATAAGACTGCGTACCCGATTTCTTGGCTCAAACCCTCCACACGTCTACAAAACAGTGGAACAAGTGTCACAGTTTTCTTTCCTCGTTTTTAATTTAATAATATAAGTGTTTTTAGCTTCTCTATAAAAAAAATATAAATTAAAATGTTTTCTATTTGCTTTATTAATTCATGTTGAGTTAAATCATTACTTTTGATTGAATTTTCAACAAATTATCAATTTTGTATGTGGTATTTTATATTTAAAGGTAGTATATTATAAATAGTGAACAATTTCAAGTTACTTAATTATTGTAATTTAGCTTCATTTTAATTCAAAAAGATTATTATTAGAATGCTTGTTTTAAATTATAGACAAGTGATATTTTGCTTAGAGGTAATTTACTTTTATTGTTCTAGCTTTCGTAAACAATATGCTATAAAGAAAAAAAATCAATAATAATATCAACTTAATATTTGATTAAATATATATTTATCGCTTGGTTACTTTAAAAAAATACGCAAATATTTATCTTACCCATAGCTCTTTGTAACTTATAAAAGATGGTATTCCTTTCAATTATTGTTGTTATTTTCGAAATCAGAGTTTCGTGTATGAAACAACTAAAACAGAATACATTTAATAGAAAATGCTGTCATAGTCATGGAGAACTAAAAAGTATACTAAAACAATGATGATACATCAACTCACCTTAATTATTGATCTTATTTAGTTATAAAGCAGACCTTAAGCTCATTTTATATGATGATTGGTAAAGAAATCATTATCAACGATGGGAATGGTATTAAACTCTATCTTTTTGAACAAGATCTTGAATAAGGATGATTAAGTGGACTGCCATTAATTCAATAGAATGAGAGGATGATAATAATAAAAATAAAAAATTAAAAGGATTGAAATTTGTATATTATATTTATTAAGCAAAATAAATAGATAATAATAGAATTAAATATATTTTTGTCCTGTATTTATACGTGAAATTAATTTTCGTAGTCTAAATTTTGGACATTATTGTACAATAACAAAATTATTAGAATTATTATTGCCAGCTTTTTAACTATCAAACGGATTTGAAGGATTAAGATGTTAAAATATTTTATGTTCACTCATCATTAACATAGATATTATATTATAGTACTGATAAAAATAAATTTCAATAATTTTCTCTAAAGTAGGGGTGGCAATGCAGGCTCGCCCGTCCCGCATAGGCCTGTCCCGTACTTGGCTTGCAAAAAGCGGGTCGGGTTGACCCATTTTGCAGAGAATTCGCGGGCTGATTTTTTTAATCCGCCCCGCACAAGGGTTGGCCTGCATAAGAAATATTTATTAAAAATAATAATTTTTAATAAAAAATTGATTTTTTATTTATTTAGGTGCATTAGATAAATGGTCTCATAATATTATTTTCATGAAATATGCATAGTAAGATGTTATTAAAAATTTCGGAATGTAAAATATAAGGCTACATGAAGAAAATATAGGGGTGTAAATTTTTTTTTATACATTTTAAAGTTATGCAGATCAATCCGTCCTGCCCCGCACTTAGCCCGCACGGACTGCGAGTTATGCGGGGCAGGCCTAAGCGGGCCAACGGGTTGAAATAAGCAACTCGCCCCGCGTTTTCTTCAGCAGGCCGCAGGCCTCCCCTACGGTCCGCCCCACTTTGTCACCCCTACTCCAAAGTGTGGACTAGAAATAAAAATCAATTTCATGTACTTAATCCATAACTTATTATTGTGTACTTAATCCATAACTTATTATAGTTTAAATCATGAATATTACTACATGTTTTATATATTTTAAAGTTATGCAAACCAACCCGCCCCGCACGAGCTGTGGGTTATGCGGGGCGAGCCTAAGTGGGCAGCGGGTAGAAATAAGCAACCCGTTCCACATTTTTTTCAGCGGGCCACGGACCTTCCCGCACGGCAGGCCCCACTTTGCCACCCCTACTCTAAAGTATGGACTAGAAATAAAAATCAATTTGTGTATTTAATCCATAACTTATTATTATTATAGTCTAAATCATGAATGAATATTACATATTTTATAAGTATTATTGTAACCATGAATACTTGATGATAGTCCTTGACTACTGAATACTTTTATGAGAAGATGTGGTTTGGCATAAGTATGAAGAATGTGGTGGTGGATAGGGATATGATGGCCCCACGATGGAGTTGTAGAAATCTAGAATAGTTCCACTTTACAAGGACATGGTTAATAAGTCAAGCCAAAACAGGATCAGTTTGGCTCAGTATAGCTACAGACAACAGCGTCCACGTCTACTGCATTAACCTCAGAGACCCCACCAACAATACACATCATATCATCCTTAAGATATATGGCTTACATAACAGAACACTGTTACTGTGCTCAGAAAAGTACTTGCTCTTGTATCAACTCTTCTTTCATGCAATCATGAACCAACAATAATAGTAATGATAATAATAATCAGTTCAACAGAGTTCTGTTTATAGACATTGCAGATATATATACTAATCAATCGGTTAAAATATATAATAATGAAGTTTTTCCTAGTTTTACATGTCTATTGGTGCAATTGATTGTGACTTAATATGTACCCCGGTTTTGTTTCCATCTTTTTGCGAAGTTTTCTTGTTGCTGCTTCACAGAATTTACATGCAGGAGATGACACATTTGGCAATGTAGACACACTATTGGTCTGTTTTGGCCCGTTTCATTTCATTGGAGGTGAATGTGGAGGGACTGCCACTGAGTTGAGGACTCTCTTCTCTAAAATTGGAATTCAGCATAGCAAGTTCTCTTAGTTGTTGCCTTTTGTAAAGGTCCTGTGACTCATCCTGCACATGAAATGGAGGAGAATAAGAGGTACTTCTATACAACACACACTTTACCCTTAATCTCACTTCGGTAAGTGATTTGCAGCTTGACTCATGGAACATTTTGCTGCAAAGAAAACCCACTTTTCTACATATTTATCTCTGTATGGTACAGCTAATTTATTAGCATATAAACCCTTTTAGTGGATTGATTTACAGAATAATAACTAAAACAGAACTTTTAAAAAGGAAATGAAGTTTTCAGATGACCTGAAAAATCTTTTCTTATTTTTAAATCCGAGTACTTGTTGCTACTACAATAAACGATAACAGTGCCATATAATTGATAACTCCTTGCATAAAATAAATGTCTAGGTAGAAAAGTTGAGACAAAATATGTAATTGTTAAGTAAAATTCTGAGTTCAGCATTAAAGTTAAAACAGTAAAGAGATACCATGGGTTTAAGTAGCTCTTCTATGATCTCCTGTGCTTGCCTCAGCCTTATGTCAACAATATTTACAGGTAATTCAGCCTCAATCAAAATGTGCAGTGGCTCATTTAAGTGCTCATAGCCCGGTCTTCCCCTTAACAACTCTTCCTTTTTATCATAAAAAGGTAGACAGTTACAATTAAAACAATATTAGTGAAGAAAAACACACAAAAAAACTATCTAAAAATTGAAAGGAAAAGCAACTGTGACAATAAATTGGGATTGGAGAAGCTGCAACTTGAAAAACTTTGAAAGAGATGACACCTTATCAAGTTCTTTTATTGAACCTTTTCCTCTGATATATACACGGCAACCTGTGGTAGCCTCCACTCGCTTCAGTGAATTACCCCTAGGGCCAAGAAGCCGTCCAACAAAATTGAACTGAAATTTAAGCTAAGCTTAGTGACTCAATTCTGAGTAGAACACCATAAAACTAATAGAACATGTTACAGAAAAATGCACTAAAATGTTCTACATTTTTCTTCTTACATTTGGATAGCTATCATTAGCAATATCCAGGCGCAATATCCTCTTCACAATGTTAGAGCCTGGTACACCTGATGCTGCTTGCCAATCTACGTTTAGTCCCTGAACTCCAGCTAACCCCTGATGTAAGATTCAACATAACCTCTTAGCAAATGAAATGACCAGAGGATAAAAAGAGAAAAAAGAAGAAAGGATAAACAAAATGGAAGAGGGATAGTGATACTCGATGGAAAGAAATTAAGTTTTAGCTGCTCTGTTTCAACTGAAACGGATTAAGAAACCAACGCTAGTTTCACAAATATTGACAAAATTCATGTCGTAAATTAGCAACTACAAAAGTTTTAGCTGCTAGATGAACTCACATGCCTCCTCACGCAAGAAAGAGCATAGATAATGCATAGGTTCACCTTCCTTGTACTGAAACTAAAACATTTTACTAAAAGAGTGCGGTAGTAAGACCACTTGGTTACAAAGGATTTAATACCTTGTTATGAATCCAAAAGCTTAAAGTCTTGGTTAAAGGGTGAAAACAAATTAATGTTTTTTTGTATAATATTGCAACTATTGTCACCTATACACTGCGACAAATAGATAACTTAAGAATCTAAGTACCTGAAGTTGTAATAGGCTTAGAGAGATATTTTCTTTACAATACAACGATAGCTTATAGGTTAACAATGAAGCAAGAACAAATAGGAACTAAACAGAAAAGAGTACTGGAGGATGATCAATAAAACAAGAACAAAACAGAAAATTAAAACACTTACTTCATGTGACATGCTGTTCCATCCTGTAAAATTTGGTTGTATGTCTAAAGAAGGCATAAGGTTGGGTTTGGGGCTTCCGAACTGCACTCTATCATAGTCACTGAATCCTTGATTCTGCATCAATCCATTCTTTCCAGAAACCCTTAAAATCTCTGATAATGAAGTTACATTGGATATAAGAATGTAAGTTTTCAAATACGAACACGAAGGAGTAGTACTGTACTAGCGAACACATACAATTCAAACCATGGTTATAAAAACAAAAATGCTTTAGCAAGCATTAATAGTAAAAGCTTGCTCTAATCATTCAAAAGAATACGCCTAATTTATTTCTTTTACTATAGTGGAGTGTCTTCAATTCAACTAAACATTCTGTTCATAGTTTAAAACACAATAGAGATTGGTCAAATATATAGATGAGCAGAGCAAACTTCAACATGGTATACTATAGCAAACTTCAATTAGGTTTCTGTCTATTAGACCAATCTGTTTTCAAGTTACATGTATTTTGTTCAACAATATAGACTTCTAATTCCCTTAGGAATTATTAGTGATAACAGAGCTAAGTATCAATCAACCAGTAAATTGAAATAAAATCCTTATATACTTCAATCCGGTGAAAAGGTCATAACTTGACAATTCAGTGCAATTTGAAGGAGTTACAAAAGGAAAATGAAACACTAGTCCATCTAACGAGAAAACTGGGTTTTTAGAGACTAGCCAAATTCACCTGAAACAAGAGGTCAGTTGCAATCAATGGAACAACAAAAGGAAGAAATTCTGGACAACAGAAACCTTGGAAGGTTTTAAGAAACAGTCTATGATCGCAATTTTGGTCGCAACATCAAGGTAATTTACTATTTGCAACCGCAATTAAGACCGCATCATCCAATTTTTTTCTGGTATTCCCCACAATAACAAGGATCGCAACAAAACCGTAATCACAACCTCAATTTAAAACTATGACTCATAGATTTAGAATAACAAACCTTGATTTAAGAGCCTGGTACACAAGGGTAAGACTTGCATGAAAGGTCCAAGCTTCTGGTGTTCTGCTAGCAGCTCCGTTAAGTACTGACTATAAAAACGTGAATAAGAACATGCATCCAGAAGTTAATTGAAGAGCTCATTCCAGATATATACTATGCATATAACATAGGTACCGAAAAAATCAAAATTTCCACAATAAATAACAGAAGAAGAAACACCCCTCAATTGATATACCTTTCAACATCAAAACTGCTTCTCATGTTTATGTTTGGAGAACTGGCCCTTGCTGTTGAAGGTGAGGAAATCTGATTATACAAACCAGACATCAATTCTTGAAGAATAAGGACAGCAATATTGCACAGAAGGACTAAAGAAAATTCAAGGTTGTAAGGGAGAATAAAGGGTTGATTGAGATGGGATTTGGCCTCATAGATCCTATCAGAAAAATACAGAAGCACCTCACTTATTTATGTTTGAAAGAGAAGAAGAGAAGATAGTAATGGAAGAAGGAAAGGTACAAAAACTAGAAATATACATGGAGGGCCACCTTCTGTTGCTCAGTAGTAAAAGCAAGAGTTAAAGGGTTTCTCTCAATCTATCCATCTATCCCTCTCATGGTGTGTTTTAATTGTTGTTTTGTTGACTTGTGTTGCATTTGCAGTGTTGGATCATTGTATGTATGTTTTTCTTAACAAACGGATAGATGTTAACACATTTATCCCATAATAATTTGAAATGAATGATAAAAAGATACACTTAATTTCAACAATAATTTCTGATCATCTAAAACTTTATATCAATAACGCATTTCCTTCAATGAAAAATGTTCCTTTTCTAAAGAACCTAAGGTATTTACTTTTACTAATGAATAACTTTTGAATGAAGAGATAGAAGGTGGTAAAAAAAGATATGAAAGGACTTGAATCTTCACTACATTTTGGAAAAAGGCAAAAGGTCTTTGGTTGGGTGATGTGACCATGAGAGTTGTGAGGTGGAGAATGGTAATTAAAATGGCAAAGCAATGATTGAAATGGTGAAGCATTCATGCACGCACGCTCCAATACGGGTGCGTGGAGATTGATTAGGTTGAATCAGTAACAAAGAAGAAGCTAGCAAAGATAGCAGCAGAGTAGGGTTATCTGTGTGGGTCAATGGCACCAGATCATGATCACCACTACTATTTCAAACCAATTATCTCATGTTTCACTCTTCTTATACTTACTATTGGTCAATCACTTCCAATACCAATAAGAAAAAGGTGTATATATAAACTATTTTTTTCACAAGTGATATAGAACTATCATACTTTTAATATAAAACTATATTAAAATATAAAAAATGATAATATTAATATAATTAGTATTTTATTTTTTTATAATATTTAATCACAAATTTTAATTATTAGCTATGATAGGATTTTAACATAGACATACTTTTAATTTCTAAAATGTAAGACACGAAAACACAGAACTATACATATATTATATAATTATAAATTAAATAAATTAACAATAAATATTTATATACACAAATATATTTTAGATTTTTTTTTTAAACAGAAAAATGTTGTTCATTGCTGATTCAAAAGGATTTGTTCCTTATTTTTATAATCATAATAAAAATTTATACAATAATTTTAAATTTTTAAAAAATTAATGTATTTTTTTAAATTGTATTAAAATTGTGTTAATTATCAGAAATTCAACCAATATTTTTTGAATTAAACACTTTAATACATGTTCCACGAATGTCGTATGTCCAATACGAGTGTCTACACAAACACGTTAACAAGAGTGTCTGAACCTCCTAGATTTTTAGTAAATTTAAAAATAATTTGTCTTTCAGAAAATGTAGTGAAGGTGGGAAGGGTAAAAAGGAGAAAGAGCTGCCAGTAAGTTGACAGCTTAATTGCTATTATTAATTGATTACTAAAATGAAGTTGTATGCATTTGTTTGAAATATCATACCATTAATGTTACGCCATTTGTTTATATTCAACCTTCTACCCATTTCTTGTCTTACTCCAACCAACCCTACTGACCTACCACTACAATTCTCTTTTTATTCACACTTTATAGTCTTTGGGAATCAGTATATACATACATATATATATATATATATAATTTTAATAATATACATACATATTTTAAGAATTTAATGTTAATAATATGATGTTCCAGTGAGGCCATACAATAGAAGGTGCCATTGGATTCTAATTTCTAAGGACTCTGAGATGTTCTGCAGCAGAAAATGAATGAATAGAACGTGCATGTTGGGCCAGGGTCAGGGACATAACTTTGATAGGTCACAGTTATGTGACTTATTATGGGGCATTACTCTTTCTTTTCAAAAAATTTACTCTTTAGTACTACCATTATAAAACTTTAACCTATTTTTAAATATATTATAGTCTACTTTAAATTCTTTCAATATAATTTTATATTTTTCAAATAAATTAAACAGGTTCCTGAACCGTTTTATATGTTCTATCAGTGAATATTTGTAACTGTTTTCTTATTTTTATGTGTGGTCATTTAGAAACTTAATTGTTTTTTATATACGGTGATGACAACAAAGTTTAAATTTAGGATATATTAACTAGTGGCTATAAAATTAACTATAAAACGGGTAATTGTTTAATTAGGTTTTTAATATGTGAGAATGCCAATTTAATCTTTCTACAGAACGGGAAAAAAACTATTTAGTTTATGAATGAGTAAAGAATATAAGTTATTTCTTTAATATTATACCAAAATCATCTTTGATTCTGTATCAATTTAATTTTTAAAATTACAACTTATAAAACTTAACAATAAGACGTACAACACTTAAAATTTCTTTTCCATTTTTTTCATAAGAGTAAATTGACTGTGTTGCATGGATTCGTATAGGCAGTTGGCCATTTATTCTTATGAGACTTTGAAAAATGTTTGGGCCAGTGACATTTAAACTTTTTACTGTAAAAGAACACTTTTTTCCCAAAGATGCAATATTATTAGCTTTTCTATATACATATATATATATCACTAAAATTTGTGAATTTCGGTTGTGATTTTACAAGTTGTTTCTCCCTTTAAAAGCTTATTGAATGGTAACTTTATATTTACTAGTGACTTAATCCATAAAAAAAATTATTGATTCATCGTTTATCATGCCAATCATAAACGACACATATTACATATAGTCATACAATTACAAAACTCGAAAAAATTCTTTAAATATATATATATAATAAAAAAAATTGTATAAAAAATAGATCTTTTATAAATCAGTCCACTTCCACCACTACCTACAATAAAGTTTGTTTCAGCATTATTATGTTCATAGTAGTTAACACAAAAACAAGCTAAGGGTGAGTTAACAAAAACAAAGCATATTTTAATTGTATTTATTTTTTCATCATACATAAAAGAAGTTGATGTTGATGTATATGAATGTTAGTGAAATCAAATTTAGTTACTTACTAAATGCAACGCCTCATCCAAAAGACTCTAAAACAATAATAAGCAAGTCTCACTAAAGGTTAACATGTGATATATTATAAACCCACTAAACCTTAACTGGCTTATGTTCCTTATGTCAGGGTGACACAAAGTATATGCTACCAAATCAAATGTGCACATGCTACCAAGTTAAATATAAATCTCCTTCAGCTTCTCACTATCTAAAGTTTTGTTGTCTACGCGGCTAGACAACAATGAAGTCAACATTTCTTTATTAGCGTGAATGTTATGTTTATTACCACTTATTTAGGGTCAAACCTCATTTGCATACACACACATAAATGTATATGAGCAATCCATCTATGATTCATAAGTCATACATTTATCATATCGTGCATCTCAATATTAATCATATACCTAAAACATTTTACCAAAATCATAATGAACCTTAACAACGTATAAAGACTAATTAAATTATTCAATCAATCTGAATAGTTAGATATTAACCTAAAAAAGACTAGATAATTCGGGTTTGGTATGAACAATGCTCTTGTCCACCTCTATGAATGAGTGAACATCACATGATCTCGTTTTCAATGCTTATTACTTTAAATATCAAGTAACTTGATTATTAGATAACCTTTTATATATACATTCCACACTCTCACTAAGAACATTTTAACATACCAATTTAAGAAGTATTAAGCGAAAATTTCAAGACTATTCAATAATAGAAAACTCATTCTCAATTCTATATATAAGTAAATTTAATTAATAAAATTTATTATTTTTATTTTCAGCGAGACATTCTCATATTAACAAATTAACAAAGCATGTGTGTATAGTAAAGTAGTATACTCATATAAAAAAAATAATTATATTTATATTCTAAAGTATATAAATATAAAATAACTCGTTGTTTATCCAACAAAACAATTTACACTAACATTTCAGTGTGAATCTCATATAATATTTCAGTCTTTTTTTTTTGTTGGTGGTGGTGCCATTAGATCTAACATAATATATTAGAGATGAAGAATACTAAAAACTTTATATATTAGAGATAAAAAAAAAAAGGTACATTTCAATTTAAGCTAATAAATCAAATGAATTGAAACCATCAAGAATGAACTGAACATCTGAAAATGAAAATAACTGTATTTCACTAGCATCACAAATGTCAAATTTGTTTACTAAAATAATAAGCAACTACTCATTTCAGTGCCTAGAAGGTCAATAAAAAAGGTTTAATTCAAACTTCATGCATAAACTAGCATAAAAGATCAATATGAAAGATATAATTGTACATTTCAACAGCATTGACACCACAAGAATTAACCGAACATTTTAAGAGATCAATTTGAACTAATGCCGAATAAATTGTCTAATTCGAAGAGAAAAAACAAAAATGCCCTGAATCTAAGCAAAGTACTCATGTTCTATCACTGGTCGTGTTCGAGTCCCAAATGCAAGTGGTACTTTGATGTCACCAATAGAAGTCACGTCCAAGATTTCATTGTTTTCGGCTACACAATCCAATTTTTGTACCCTTGACCCTTTTTTGTGTCTTCTCACTCCAACAACCAATAGTCCCAAAATAATCATCAGCAACAAAATCCCACCAATCCACAGCACAGACTTCAATTTTTTCTGATTCTTCTCACCAAATTGAACTTTCCCAAAACCATAAGGTGCTGGTGATGGGGTCTTTGATCCTGCAACTATGGAGAAGTGCCCTTGTTGCACTGTTGAACACACATTTCCAGGTAATAGGATGTCAAAGTGCACAGAACCATGTAAATCAAAATACACACACTTGACCAACACCCCCATTGGTACTGGTTTAACATTAGGGAAATGAACCAAAACTGGTTTATCAGAGGCCTTTATATCCAATTCATGTGAAACTGAAGCAGACAAATTCTCACCATTATAGGCCAAGAGGCCCAAAACAGGAGTCAAATATGAATAACCAGGTAGAGGGTAAAAGGTATCAGACCAATTTCCCAAGTTCTGGTACACCAAGACAAGCCTTTCCACATAAGGGTTCTCCACAACCCCAACGGGGATCTCAAATTCTTTGTAGCTAAGAACACCCCTGGTCCTCAAACTACCACTCTTAAGCCTCATTGCTGAAACTTTTATCCCTGTCAGGTTGGTGGGGACTTGAGCATCATAAGACACCCCAGTTCTTGGACGGAAAAGAGCCTTAAAGGCCAAATCTTGAAGATGAACATCTAATGAACGAGCTGAGACAACAACATCAGGTGGGAGTTGAGCACTTGAAAGTGATACACAAAGGAGGAATGTCAACAAGAGTAGCACAAACAAAGTAGTTCTGACCCTCATCAAGATCTCATTCGTTTGACCAAAATCAAACCCAAATTCACTCAGAATTTTCTATTGTTGAACCACACAAACACTTATGCAGAGGCCATGCCAAGAATGTCAGAAAAATTTCTCAGAATTCCTTTGGACCAGAAAAGAAAAAAAGAATCTTCAACGTTATTTTTTGTGTGACACATCACATGCTAACGATACAAAAGGTTAGTTGAAAAAGAAAATACACAGATAGAGAGAAAACATGGCTTCAAAATAACTAACCAGATGTTCTAGTCAATGGACTAGTTAGTTGGCAATTGGGGTGGAGGATTCAAGATAAAATCTTCAAAAAAATTATCTGATAAGTTTGGTGTTTAAAATTTAAAGGAGATGACAAGTTTACAGAAAAAAGGGTTAACCTTTGATAAGGAATTCTCTTGATAGAAAGAGAGATAGAAAGGGAGAGAGAGTGTGTGAAGAAAATGTATGAAGAATGGAAGGTGAGAAATTGGGGGAAGAATCAAGATTTAGGAGGAAATGTGGGTATGAGTTTATGAAGTAATATTCACTATAATGCATGGAGAGACATTGCTTTTTTTTTTTTTTTTACAAGTCAAATATGGTTTTTCTCTATTACAAATATATGAAGTTCAGTTTCTTTTTAAAATAATATTTAGTTTTGGACTTTTAAATTTTTAAATTTTTAAATGTTTTAACCGTTATCTAGAACTAAATTCTCTTTTAATAAAATGTTTAAATCAGACAGAGAAATAAAAATAGTACGTTTCAAATTTAGAGAAATTTAAAAAGTAAACAATTTAAGAAAGATTAAAAATATATTTGATCTTTTTTATAGCTTGGTAATATAATATGGTATTATATTACTTTTCTTTGCATTTTTAAAGAAATTTTCACTATTTGAAAAAGATTGTGAGACTAATTCCTGGTGTTTTAGTTTAACCCGACAGAGAAAGAATTGTTTTGTATAAAAGATGAATGGTTAGTATATAATTTGTTTGAGTAAAAAATCACTCTTTATATCATTAGAGAGGACAAATGTAATGAAATAGATTAATTTAAAATTTGAATCTCATTTTGAAAGAAGTGTCTACATTTAGTATTTCATAATATCTCAAACACAATCAGAAAAAAAAATACTATATAATTAAATATTTTTAATAATTTTAAAAAGACAAGTATTAAATAATTTCTACATTTCTTTGGTAATATCTTAATGAATTTTTAATATAAAAAAGTATCTCAACAAAAATAATTAATATTAAATAAATGATGTTTTAATGATTTTTTAAATTTGTTTTTCCAATATCTTAAACACATGTATCTGCATTTGTTGATACAATGATATAGGCAAAGAAGTAAAACACTTTATTGGAGTTAAAGACTGATAAATAAAAATCAGAGAGAGAAGAACAACAAATTATTATTAATAACCTGAGAATGCCCATCATCTCTATTTTGGGTGTATAGAAAAATATATTTAAGGGAATTGATTGACAAACATTTAATATTTAATATAGAAATATATTAATTATTTAATTGTTTAAATAAATACTGAATTAATTTATATGATAAATGCTCTTTAATAATTCTATTTTTATTTTCTTAATAAATGTCTTTAAGTACATTTTTCTTAACGAGTGATTACCGTTGACAAGTTTAAATATGCTTAAAAAAAGTATTTCGTGAAAGGCATAATAAAAGCAACTGCGGTACAGAGAAAAATAATTATATAGCACAAATTCAATTCCTCAACTTTAAAAAAAAATTAATATAAAGAAAATATGTATAATTCAAATTTTAGACATTCAATTGATTTAATACTTTAAAAAAAGTCAAAAAGAAGTTTGATATTCATAATAATCCTATTATTGTATCATATGAAGAATATTTGTCTCCTTAAACTAAAACTATATATATATATATATATTATTTTGTATTGTGTTGACTTCGTCGGCGCAAAACAAGTTTTAATGGCATAAATGTGTATATTTTCATTATTATTATCTACCAATTTCCTTAGTGATTAACTTTTATTAAAATAATTCTTATTACTTTAAATAAATTTTTCATCTCAATTTTTTTACATAATATAATATAAATTTATGGTATCTAAATTAGTTATAAAATTTTAATTATTAATATTTTAGATTTTAAAATATTAATAGATACTACTTTAAAATATACAGTAGTTAGTAATTAAAATTTTGATAATTAATGTTAATTTGAATTTTTTTTTATAAATTTTTATTAATAATAAATATTATTTTAAATATCAATTTTTTTTAATTTATAAAATAATATCTAATTTAATCAATATAACTAATTATTTTAATTTTTAAGATTGATTTTTATTTATTAACTTTTTTGTGTATATATTAAAAATATATATATTAAGTCATTTGGATGCATATAATTTTGTTCATTACGGTGTTAATATTTGGGTTTTGAAGTTTGTATCTCGTAAAATTCAATTGCATCGTCATATTTATATATTTATTGTGAAAACATAAAATTTGCCTTTTTTATATTTATATTTAAATAACTTTCTTTTCTACTTCCCATTAAATCCTGCTTGACCCTTTGTATGCACTTTTTTTAGATTTTTCTTCCTTTGTTTGTGAGTAAGAGAGGTTATTAGAAGTTTATTGAGCGTCGTTATTGTATTTTAATTGAAAATGTGAGTATTTATGGTGTATTTTTTATTTTATGTTTCTGGGTGGAATTTGATTTTTGAATTTGAACTTATGAAATATTGTATAAAATAAAATGATTTTTAGATTGTGAATTTTTAAATTGTACAATTTAAAATGTATTTATGAATCTATAAATAGATTTTATATTGTATAATTAGAAATGTATATATTAATTTTTAAAAAATTATTGATTGATTGTTTGTTATTTTTCTAGAGATATAGTCAAGATGAGAAGTGGATCATCATCAAAATCATAAGTTAGACAGAGATTGGCAGCGTCGGTTTGTAAAAAGGATAGAAACAAGCTATTGTTGTTGTCATTGATGGTGATGTGTTGCCACCATCTACTAAAAGATAGGATGAGAAAATTGGAGTAGGATTTCCTAAGAGATATATTGATACTTCGTTGTTGTAGAGTTATGCCGACCACGTGGTATGTAGACAATGGGACAAGAATGATCGATATGAACTAAAGTTGGTCTCCAACAGGCCCAAGCTCAATAAGTTTGGGATCCATCATCCTTAAATTGAGTCCATAGTGCTTAACATTGAATTATTGCCACTATACAACCTTAGTTATGACATCGCTGATAAAGGTCTTATACTAGCCTTTCTTAAGAGCTAACACTCTGACACAAACTTGTTGGTGAGCATCACTTTGAGTGATGTGTCTGCATTGCTCGATCTCCCTGTTGTTGGGAAATTATCACTACACCATTTTTTACCTTAGACAACAACCAAAAACTGTTTTCTAAAGTAGAAAAAGTGTTTCCTTAACTTTAGGCAATAGTTTGGCAACACTTGTGCGGAATATATAGTTGTGGGCTTAGGTTTAGGCAACACTTTTTTGCAACCGTTGTTTTATATTGATAGAATATGCAATGTTTTTCGGAAAAACTTAGGCAACATTTTTTGTCTAATGTTTAGGCAACACATTTTCAGTGTTGCCTATTTTTAGACAACATTTTGTAAAATGTTGACATTGGTTAAGGAAACACTTATTTACATGTTGTCTGTCTTTTTTAAGCAACACATTTTTAATGTTGCATATAAGGAAATCCTCCCTCAAACATGTCATTATGTTGTTGAGTGTCATATTTGTGCACTTGGTGTTGTGCACGTGCAAATCGATAGTCTTACCCATGTTGCGATGCTCTATATCCTAAGATGACCATCGACCTAGTCTATCGTTTGAGGTAATAACCATGTTCTTGGGATTATACCTTGTTTGGAACATGCTCACAATTTCATTTGCCCAAGGGTGTTTTGTGTTAATTTGGGTATGAGCAGTCGATTTCTCGGCTTCCCCTACCTTTCAATGGAGGTGTATTTGTTGTCATTGATGATCGATGATCACACTTTATTGATCAGTTGTTACCGGTGTGACACTAATTTCACATCCATTAGCATTTGCAGTCGAATACATGCACTGGTTTAGATAGATGTCACATCCTTACACACTTCTTCACGATCATATATATTGTCGTGTCATCAAGCACATAAAGGATAGCCAAACAAGATCCTTGTCAAAACATGAGCATGCTTGTTTAGTGAATTATTTCCATTATTATTTTATCATGATTTTTTGTTTTTATTTTTCAAGTGCTTAATGCATTGGTTCAATGAATGCAAGGTATATTCAAGAGGATCGTCAACATTCTACAATGCATAATCAACTATGAACATGTGGTAGAATGTACTGTAGCATGGGACGAAACTCAATGCATTGCAGCTAGTCGGAGACATCATAAATGAGGGGGTCATTTATACCAAATGTTAAGGAGTTATACGGGAAAAGCGACATGAATCATCTTTTAATGCTTAGGTTTTATATTTTTAAATTTAACAATTGATATTACACAAATTTTTTGATTATTAATATGTAAGATATTGTCATTATTATGAAATGTTTTCTCTTGCTTTATATTTTTTCTCTTAAAAGAAATCATTAAATAAAGTATTTATTATAAAATTCCAAAAAAATCTTTAAAATAAATTAATTATGTTTGAAATTAATGCAAATAAAATATAAATAGAGTTAAAAAAATCAAATACATATTTTTACTTGAGAATATACAATTAAGAATACACAAAATATATTTCAGTACAATCTAAAATATAATTTTAAAAAGGATAAAAGTAGATTTTCAGATTATATGGAGGTGCAGTTACAAAACCCTTAATATTTACTAAAGCTCAATGTGTTCCTAATATTGTGACATGGCTATAAATGAGCCCAATGGGCTTCGAACCCACTCAACATTTAAACTCTAATTGGAGAAGAAAAGATAATGCACTTCCATAATTACTTCCTGCACCTCCAAAAATGGTAACGAGGGAACTTATAACGTAAGTATAAAATGATTTTTTCAATGCCATGGATCTGTCATATCTATTGTTTCAACATTTGGCAATTTGGTTTAAATTATTCTAGAAATATTATTTTATAATGATAAATTTTATTGTGGAATACTTTAAAATGATTAATATTTTGAAAGTATTCTTGATACATTTTAGATTGCATTTTTGGAAAAACATAATAATTTTGAAAATTTATTTTTATCATTATATTGCAACAGAGGTGCAAAAAGAAATTACAGAAGTACAGAAACGAATGTCAAATGACCATTGTACAAAAAATAGAAAACAAAAAGCAAAAAAGCCCACTTCACGTCTTACTGAAGACGTTAGCAAGATATTTTAATTGCCCAACATATTTCTCTTTGATGTATAAATATAGAAAATCCCATTCTAATAAATTTAATTCTTATTCTTACACTTTCATTTTTTTTTCTTATGAGTTATTTATCAGAAGCATTGTATTAAAAAATGAAGGGTGAAGAAAAGTAATATTTTTCTTAAAATGAGAAAAGGATGAAACATCAAGATAAAATATAAAAATAAATATCTTAAATTACTCTAATACTCACAAACTTGTTTTAGATCTAATGATTAACATTGAGTATTCATGAAAACTATTTTATAAAGATGAATGATTAAAATAAAGTAACTCTTATAATTGCTTTAAGATTAATTTTAAATTTTTTTTAAAATAATAGATAATTTTATATCAAGAAAAAGTAGTTTTTAACCATCATAAATACTTTTCATATAATTTCTCATTTCCATTTACTCTTTCACATCAGTTAAGTGTTGTTAACAGAATCACTTCTGAGATGAAACTCTGAAAGTAGTAAAAGAAGAAAGGTGTTTTTAACTTGCAAGCTTCTTTTTCTCTTAACCTTTTCAGCTTCCTTCTATGCTTCTCTGCTCAACATCATTGAATGTTCATGTTGAATGTTGAATGTTGAATGTTGAATACAGAATCCTCCATGGCAGGCTTAAAATATGGTTCATCATAAAGGGTAATTAACCATTCAACCATCTTTTTTGTTCTTTGTTATCAATTTCCAACCCCACACCATTAATTCACCCACCGACTACAACTTAACACTGTCATTTCATTTCACGACAACTCGTGCTGCTTCAAATACCATACCTATGTAATTAAGATTCTGTCGACACTGCTTTTTTCTTTCTCTGCGACATTTCCAAATGTCATGCTCCATTGCAACCTCAAACCCCCCCACAAACAACCTAATATCACCATGGCTCATGCTTCCAATGCAGTAAGAGAAGAATGTGTTCTTCTTTTGTCTTCTTTTTATAATAATATTGTTTCCACAAATATTTCTAATCTTTTCTTAATCATAGAATCTTATGGACTCTTTTTAGTATAATTTTTTGTATCCACTGAATCCAAAGTATTATTCTCTTTGTCTCACCAACACTGTGGTTTTATACTTTTTTATATACATGTATTTTTATCAAAATAGTTTTATTTTGTTATTAAATATATTATTTTATTAAGAAAAAGTGGGATTTGAAGACGAATTACAATAAAACAACAATATTTTAATAAAAACAGTAATAACTTATTTTTCTTAAAAGACTAAAATTATAATAAATGAGAATATTGAATCATTACACTTTTCAAGGATGTATTGGTGAATGTGTATATACTATTATCACACTAGTTTGTGGGCAAAGAGTGTGAACAAATATCTAAACTGATTTATGAAAAATAAGTGCTCGAATGAGAGATGTTTTTTATTGAAATTTTCATCTAGATGCTTTTCTAAAAATGATCTACTTGATTTATATACAAACATATAAATTTTCAATAAATTAATTTACATAAAACAAATTAATTAGGACCTGTTAATGAGTGCACATGAGCAATTTAGTAATTTAGATATTTAGTGAAAGTAGTGGTGTATTTAGCACTTGGTTGTTGGAATCTCCTAGTGAGAGAGATATAGATGGTGTTGTTCATCTCATTTGTTAGGTAGTATAAGAAAATTACCAAATAAAAAAGAATTTTAAAAATAAAAGTTATTTATTAAATTGATATTATTTTATAAATTAAGAAATTATTGATATTTAAAATAATTTTTATTATTAATAGAAAATTATAAACTAATTTTTAAATTAATATTTAATATTAACTATTAAGATTTTAGTTATTGACTATTTTAGATTATAAATTAATTTTATAGTGATTAATTTAAAATTTAAAGTAATTAGTAGATAAAATTCTTAATAGTTAATGTTAGATATTAAAATTATTTTTAATTTTTATTAATAATATAAATTATTTTAGAAATTAATAATTTTTAGTTTATAAAGTAGTATTTAACTTAAATAATATAATAAATAATTAATTTTTATTTAATAATTTTATTATAGTGAAAAAGTAAATACGTATGAAGGAGTAACAACAAGCAACCCTACTTTAGGTGGTGTTTAACTACGAAAACCTCTTAATTTGTTATTATATAATTTATTTAGGGGTGTGAATAGATTAATTAAGCCTATTTTGGTTTTGCTTGGTAGAATGGGCTGCATGGTTCATATGAGTTACAATCTTAGTCATTGTCTTATTAGATGTTGGGTTTGTTCCTCAGCCCCTAACTCAATACACACAAGAGAACAAGAAATCTACTTTTACATTTTATTTAAATCGAAAATACCCATAATGTTAAACACTTGAGAGTTGTTATACATATTCAATGACTTTTGTTTTTGTAAACTTATTCTGCACATGACAGACAGTTAGATGGTAAGCATTGCAAGTTGTGGTCTGATATTGTACAGACAAAAACAAATGGGTACCATATAGTTACCCTTTTTCTGTCGGATTATCATAATAATTAACACATAATCTTCTCATAAACAATAAATAATTTGAAGAAATATAGATTTGTGTCTTTGGCAGAAAGACGAAGAAACACATCATGTGTTGGCATTTTGGAATAAAATGATTGTCAAATTAAGATTAAGATTAGTTAATCACATGCGTGGATAAGGAATCCAGGAACCAGGTCTCCCCGCATATACTTTTGATTGAGTTAGCCAAATCAAAAGTCACACAAATAATTAACCTAAGTACGACAATAATGTATTTTCAATGTTTTGGTATAGTTTAATATTGTAGGGGTATCCTACTAACCTAGGTTTGAGGTCAATTTTTATAGGTCAGAGTCTTAGAAATTAATATTTGGGATAATTGTGAGAATTAAATTATTCAATATGGATAATTCATTACTGTCAAAGATCAAAGTCGGTTTTTATTTTTGCAAGTTTAGTTAGGGATAGTTAATTTCATTAGCATAAAAAAAAATTATGTAAAGAAACTGTAAATGGAGTTAAAAGGAAAGTTATATTCAATAAATAATCATAAACTACCAAACTTTGTTTTTATTAAAATAAATAATTTTAATGTATCCAAAATGGAAATAGCTAACATTTCCATATAATATTTTTTCAAATTTTAAAAATATTCAATTTAAGTAATGTTTTATATTTCAAGTTACATTTATCTCTAAGGTCAAAGCTCTTCACGAACTCATTTATAATTTTTAAGTTTTTTTTTAAACTTCTGTACTTTTAAATGAAACTAGTTTTAGTTATTGATCTTGTAGACTAATTTTGTTCTTGTATTTTGGAAAATGTTATAAGTATAGAACATTAATATTTTTTTTTTCATAAGTAGACTATATCTTAAAAGTCGTTTATCACATACTAAAAAAAGTTAATATAGTGTATTTTCGAGGATCTATTTTAAAATAGTATGTAATTTAATTCATATAGTGATTAAATAATTAAAAAAAAATTAATTATTATTTAATAAAAAAATTTACTGAGATAAAGGATGAAAAAAAAGTTTCTACTTAAAGTTAACTTAACTCATAACCTAAAAATCTAACTTTGAAGAACTTAAAAACTTCAACAGTTAAATTATTAAAATAATATTTTATTTTGTTCCTATTTTATTTACCTAAGCCTGCTTATGAATAGTTTGATTCAAGCAAACGAAAAAATGATACATTTTTTCCTCTAATCATCCAAAAGATGTCCATTCATCCAACAACCTCAATAAACACAACCCCATGCACCAATCAAACAAAAGAATAACTCAAATTTAAACTCAAACAAAACCAAAGCAAAATTCCAAACCACACAAATGGAAAGTGAAGACTAATTTTCAAAGTATTTCATAAAGTAATTATAAAGGGGAACTTACCAGTAGTAGAAGGAAATTCAAATTATATATATCAATCTTTTAAGATTAAAAGGAATTTTGAAAAAAAAAAACCCACATCTTAAATGATCTAACAATTTTAAAATTCATAATTTATTGGATTGCAAGTTAAATAAATTGTCCAGTTATCCAATCTCAAACCCTTTATTGGAAAAGTTGAGAAATGAATTTACATTTAATTTTTAATTAATTTTTATTATAAGATAAAATTATAATTTTATCTTTTTATCAATTAAAAAAAAATGAACCATATTCACTACATCATGTACAATTTTTCATAAAAAAAATTCATTTTCTTTCACTTTCTATTAATTTTTCCAACCATCTTATTTTCTAAACTTTTCCCTTAAATTTATCATCTAAAATCTATTTACCAAAAAAATAACAGTGTATTGATGCCAAGTACCCGGAAAGTTTTTTAAAGAAATAATAATATATTTACAACTCACAATTTTTATATAAATATATTATAATTTTAATATTTTTTATATTATTTAATTATAAATTTATTATTTATTATATATATATATATATTTATTTTTAAATTCATTCTTATAGTTCTAAAAATTGACATTTTCCTTTCTCAAGATACGAAAGTTCTAAGGTGTAGTATTGTATAAGTTTCAAATAAGTGGTCTTACAAAAATAAAAAGAATCCTACCTAATGGTTAGATATTGAAGAAGGTAATAAATCAGTAAAGTTTTTCATTATAAAATCAATAAACCCAAAAATAATGGATTATTTTGTAAAAAAATTGGATCTAAAACAGGTCTTGGTATAAGTCTTGATGAAACACTAATAATTGTTCTTCCTATTTATAATGTGTAAACAATGTGTAATGATAAGTAACATTCATCATTTTTTTAAAATTTTCCATGTCACTAACTTATACTTTGTAAGTCAGAATTTTGACTTTTGTCATTTAATTAAATATGAATAAACTACTTTTGTTATAATTATTTCAAAAAACGTATTTAATACATATTTTTATGAATGTAACATTATAAAAATAAAAATAATAAATATTATATAATTTGATTAATTATTTAATTATATTTTTTATTTTATTTTAGATTAATATAATATATGCATTTCAAAAATATTAATTATTTCTAACCCATGCAATTCACCTCTTAAATTTATTTGTATTTTCAATATCAAATATTAGAGCATTATTTTTTCTAAAATAACATTTTATAATGCTCTTACTATTATTTACATTTTTTAAATTATTATAAGTTATAATAAAATCAATTTTCAACACTCTAACCTGAAACACACTACAATACAATCATAAAATATAAACCAATTTTAGAGACAAAATAATTAGTTGCTATTAACTAGATTAGAGACTAAATAATTTTTTATTTCTAAATTAGTTTTTATTATTGTTAAATGATTTTTAAATTGGTATTTAATTAACAATCCAAATTTTGACTACCAAATTTAAAATATAATTAATTGATAGTTAAAATCTTGATTACTAATTAGATATTAATTTAAAAACTATTTAATAATAATAAAAACTAATTTAAAAATTATTTTTTTTAATTTTTAAAATATCTCTAATTTAATTATTATTGTAATTAATTATTTTAATATTTAAAAATTAGTTTTTATTTAATAATTTTATTTAGGAGAAAAAAATAAAAACAATTGTACTATTTATTATCATAATATGTACGAACTGAAATAAACAAATCCATTCCTCTTTTATTTTCAATCCTTTAAAAACTATTGTTTAATAACCAAACTCTTACAAAAAACAAATATTTCTTTCTTTCTCCATTTTTCTTAGAAATGAGCATATATACAGAAAACAGTTACTGAGTTTTCCTTTATAAACAGTAGTTAGACAGAAGCAAAGAGGGTAAATGTAACTTTAAATTTGATTCCTTATGAAAGATGAGCTTTAAACGTGTGGTTGAAAATCTGAATTGTGAAGAAAAGCTGTGATACATGTTAATCTGTGGTTCAGTGGAGTGAGAGAGAAGAACTGTTCATCCATGGCAGGTTGGTGACTCATCTTATTTTAAATTGGACAATTCTATGTACTCTCTTGTTTCATTTTTTTCTCCGCCAGATTAATTACTGACTTCAAATCAAATGCATCACTCCCTATGTACAACCACTTTGTGTATGTACAAAAAAGTAGACTAAAAAAAGTTGCACATCACACCATATTATATTATTCAACACTCAAATAATATCATACCATTTTTTAAATTCCTAAAACTAAATTTGCACTTCAACTTTATTCAGATTGCAAGTATTTTTTTTTTGAAGTTTTCTAACAATGTATTATTTTAAGATGATTAATACAGCATTTTTGAATAATTAAAAAGATTAATGTAAAAATAAAAAACAGTGTAAGAGAAAATCTAATAAAACTTGGTTAATTTACTTTGTAGTTTGTTTGGTAATAAAAATGAATAGCCCTATGCATGCTATCAGTGAGATTTCTGATTAAGATTATTTTTGAGTAAATGATTTAATTAAGTATTTAAAATTAACTGTTTTATGCAAGTTCTAATTTTTTTTATTAATTATTTTGAAAGTTTAGTCCAGTAAGCCAAAAATAACAAAGGATAAATCACATATAAGTTTTTTTTTATAAGTTAATAAATTTCAAACAAGCTTTAAACAATCTATCACAACCTCATTTTTTAGTCTTTGAGTATGATGATTTAGACTTACTTGAAATGTAAGTTTCGAAATTTTTTTTTAACTATTTCTAAATTTGTTCTTTAAAACTTTTGTGGTTAATTAGATATTAATTTAAAAACTATTTAATAATAATAAAAATTAATTTAAAAATTTAAATTTTGTTTAGTTTTTAAAATAGTTTATAATTTAATTACTATTATAATTAATTATTTTGATTTTTAAAAATTGATTTTTATTTCATAAGCAACATGATTAAGATTTTTGATAGTTATATGTTTTTAAAACATTTCACCACTTAAGAACATTTCTAAAGCTAATGTTCACATCTTCATTGATATAATTAATATAATAGTAAATGATTTGAAAAAGGAAATTAAAATATAAAAGGATTTCGAGAGTTTAAAACTTGAATCTTAAAAAAACTCTTACTAAAACATATTCATTGAAGTGATATGAAGAAATTTTAAACAAAATCATAGTCTCAGACTTAAAGATGTCTTTTAAAATTTTAACTAGAAGTAAAAAAATGAAAATGAAAATATAAAACTCTTGCATTCTGATACAAGTTTGAAAATATGATAATAATACTTTGTGTTGGATTGGTCTAATAGAAAAGAGTGCAGCAGAGTTGAGTGGCACAAAAGATGAGAGAGAATGAGCTAAAGGGGCAAGGAGAACCCCACCTTTCCTCCCACTATTCTTTTTATTTATTTATCTCTTTCTTTACAGTACTTAAACAGTACAGGTAGGTTGGATTTTATGTGTGTGTGGTAAGAGTCTCTATCAGTTTTCAGGGAGGGAAAGAAAGAGGGTGTGTGTATAAGAAGAGGATGAGGTTGATGACTTTGTTATCACAAAGGAAGAAGAAACAAGAAAGAAAAACGCTCTACTTCTGCTTCTCTATATCTATCTTATTATGTTTGCAAAAGTCTCCTGCAAAAGAATTCCCTTGCTGGGAAAAGATAAAGATGATTTTTGCTTACCTTTGTTTTCTTTTCTTTTGGAAACAGTGCTTTGCCAGATTTGTATGTGTGGTTATGAGATCTTCAATCGCTTTCCTTTCTCTGACTATAATGAAGACAGTGACACTTCCCATCCTTTTCTCTCTCCTTCTGCTACTTCTTTCACACACCTTCACTTCTCTTCTCTTCACTGATTTCTGCTTCTGACCCTTTAAATCTCTCTTCTTCTTTTCTGTTTTATGAGTTTTTCACTCTTTAATTTACCTTTTTAATTTGCTTGTACAACTCATTAGGTCTTCTAATTCTGTTTTCTTCATCCCTATTGCTTCCCATTTTTTTAGCAGTGCTTCTCATATCTTCCTTAAGTTAAAGCTTCAGATTGTAGAGCTTTATGAGAATGGTAAGGTGTAAGTGTAAGATGCAGTATAGTTGGTTTATTTGTTTGTATCTGCATGTTATCTGCATTATACCACACAAGTTGACCTTTTAATTTTTGTGCTTATGAATATAACATTGCATTCGTGTTCAAATAGAGAAAAGAAGCTCTGGTTTTTGCTTAATTGGTCACATTCATAATATGTATAAGCTGATGCTTCACCTGTGCATGGATAAGTTAGAAACAAGGGTACCCACTATTCTATCATTTTGAAAGAAATTGATCCTAAAAATTTCTGAAAATGTTTTATGTCCAGATTTTGTTCTTTGTTTCTTTAAGGCTTAGGGTTAGGGTTCTTTGGTACAATATATTTTTTCAATATTTTGGAAGTCATTTAATGGAAGTTGTAAAATTGATGCTGATTCAAAAGAAATACAGCACTTTCTCTGTCATCTGATAGTGCTGTAAATTTGTAATTCCTAATTTATAAACATATATTCAAATGAGAAGGATCAGGATTCTATGCAGAATATTTCGTTTTCTTGTGAAGTGTTCTGACTTTACCTTCAACAAGTAAGGTTTACAATACACAAGCCAAAACTATTTATGAAATACATCTGAAGCATCTTATATTATTACATGTGAATGATGCTGTGGTTAAAGATTGCATGTAGTGTCTACTGACGAAAAAGCCTTATTTGATTAAATTGATTAGATTACTTGTTCAAATTGTCACCTAAGTTAGCTTTTAAAGATTTTATTAACACTGTTAATTCTGTTTCAAAGTCTAATTGTATTTTGTAAATATCATTTTATTGTTTCTTGTCAGTGACAAGTGTGATTAATTTCACTTATTTAGTAAAGATCTAACTCATCATCCATAGTGTTTAGAAGCCTAAATATATTCTGCAAATTTGTGGTTAAAAGTTATCTCATTTTGATTTTGCATTGATAGACCTTGTGTATACTACAACATTTTAATATTTTTGTTAAGTTTTATCTTGTACATATGCAATTGAAGTTGCTTTTAGATCAATAGTTATGATGCAACTATTATTAGAAATGGTTGAAGAGAGCTTCCTTCAGTCCACTCATGGATGGGTGAGGGGTTTGAATTAGCTGCTGACTCATTCATTCAAACACAATAGATCTGACATCATGATATGCTATTGTGAATGTCTGAATGATGCAGGAGGTAAATTTCTTCCTTTTCTTGTCTGTGCTTGGACTGAAGGGAGCTCCCTCTAACTGTTTATAATGTTATCTATTCTCTTCTTTCTCCTAACATTCTTAATTTAAGTATCTGTGAATATACATTTTCACTTGCCAGAATCTTGCTCTGAAAGTGTTTTTAACTCTCATTCTAAATCTTAATGGAATTTCTCATTGTAAAATAATCACTTTACTAATGTGTAAATTTATTTTGTTAGTAATTTCTTTTCTAGCAAATGTTTAGCAGCTCTATTACCTTATTTTGATTTTTTTTTTCTGACAATTGTTGCATGCATTTGACTAATCATTTTATGGAAGTTCATATCATATGTATATAATCCATATTACTTTTGGAAATGGTTAGTTCATATTGCAAGCTTAATCCACATATTTTTTTTGCAGGTATAGATCCATTTTAAGATCTAAAGATAGCAAAAAAAGTAAAGAATATTATAACTACACCTTATATACCTCAAATTAAGGGAATAGAAACCTCATCTGTTATATATTTGTGTAATACTTTTTTGATGCAAAAAGTTATTATTCTTTATGTATAAAATGGCAGTCACTATATTACAAAACAATTAAATGGTAAGAATTATTGTGCTATTTTTTTTATAATGTAGTTAAACTGTCTATAAAGTGATTTTTTATTTGAGAAATTGACATCCTTTGCTTCTAATCTATCTTGCATATGCAACATATATATGCATGCAATCTAATTAAACCAAACTCTTCACTTTTATATATCCACTCTAATTAAACAGAACTCAATTAAATTCAGTGATTTATGTTATAATTCGGTACCATGCACGCACACAAATGTAATTGTAAATTTTGATTGCAAACAAACCTTTTAGAACAGAAAGAGTAGGACTAAATTCTGTACCCTGTTTAGTTGAGAAAATAGAAAATGATAACAGCATAAGTTTTTTATGGAGCAACCATGTTTAGAATTTTGACATATTAACAACTTATAATCAGTTTATTTATTTTATAAATTATGTCAAAAGTAGTACACTATACACCATTAGATTATATTATAGATTTTACTTCATTTGTTTTTAACACTGGAAAACAGGTATTGGATGTATTACAGGTTAGTGCATTATCATTCAGTATTACATCCTTTGAGCATTCATTCATATTGGTCTTCGAAATACTTAAACATTGCATTGGTCACACGATAACACTAGTCTTTTTCATGCATTTTTCTCATAGGAGGAGGCTTTTGAATGCAAACAGTATTATCTTGCTGACAGGCTAATTGTGATGATTCTGCTTACAATGACTTCATTTTTATGTGTTATTATCAGGTAGTGCTCTTACCCAAAAACTGTCATAAAAGATGAAGGAAAAACAACCTTGTAAACACTGGACAGGAGATTATAATAATCTATCATAATTAGAACAAATTTTATAAGTTACTAATTTATATCTCTGATGATATTACTACATGAGAATGAGGCTGTTACATAGCTGTTTATAGACTGACAATCTATATTTGTGTCATACTCTTTTTTCATATTTTCTTCTTGGAGTAACGTTGTTGTAATAATAATTGCATAAGTGATCAATCTTCTGTACTCTGACCAGTTTTGCAGTGCCTGGAGTTAATTAAATATTAGCCGTGCAATCGGCGCCACAGACCCTGCCTTTTTGTGTATCATTACTGTTCACTAGGCTGGGTCTACCACTATGGCTAGAGATTGGAACTTGGAGCTAGAACGTTCTAGTTTTGTTTGACATTCCAGAGATTTATGTTTTTCAATTTTCTCTTCAAATATCGTGCACTGTTAATACAACTCTTACTTTCAATTTATTTTTCTTGAAAGTATATATAAAAAATAGGCAAGTGGGAATATTATTGTCTAATATTATTATACTGGTTTCATGTAATACATATGATAGAAGTTTTAATAATGTTTTATTTGTTAAGGACATGTTTTATTTTTGTTTTGTTTACTTCAAAGTTTCTGAAGATATGTGTTTTTGAGGATAATGTAACAGTACAGTATCATCTTAAGCCCCAACTCAGGATTTTCATATACTCAGGAGTTCATACTAAGAAATGATAAATTATGTATAGACTTGGTATTCCTATATATTTCCAAAAAGACAAGGTATTATTATATAGGTGTGCATGTGTATAACTGGACTAAAACAAAACTAGTTACTTGAGGAAATCGAGAAATGCAAGTACAATTGAACTGAATCTCTTACTTTTTTATGTATTGATTTAATACCAGATATTTTGATAAATGAGCATGTGATGTGTTAAAGGCATGAAGTGCCCCTTAAATCTGAAGTGGATTTTCTTCCAATCCTCTTTTGTCCATATGTTAGAATCCCTATATATATTTATTATAATCATGCTCAGTGTTGATGTAAATGCAGGACCACTAGTCCTTCATGTTTGTTCAGGGACGTATGAGTCATTTTTTTAAACATTTTATAATCAGTTGCATGTCACGTGTTGAAAAACCATTTGATAATTTGATTTCTGGGAAGCTTATATTGGTTAAAATTTTTGAGTTCTTTGAATAATAGTAATGCAAAAGTGGCACTTGTTTCTGTTGTGGTAGGGTTTTGTAAATACTTTAATTATGCATTTCCTCACAGAAACCCTCCATCAACTGTGGTCCAAAGTAAGTGAGCAGGAATGATGTTTATTGTATAATTCTGCGTAGTCAGCGATGTTGAATCTTCACATGATGAGTGCATGGCTGGCATCATATGCATGCTGGAATTCGAGAGATGATGGTGAAACAATTTCTGGTACATATGCAAGTGGGGTGCATGGTCTCAGAAAGCTTTTTCAATCACTAAGATTTATCTGAGAAAGCTGAGCTTGAAAAGCCAATCAACAAGGTTGGTGGAGAGGGTTTTGCATTCCATAGGACAAACAATAAGGGAACAAGGACAAAGAAAAGCAATAAATATAATAGACTATAACATAAATAAAAAGCCTATTGGGGAGTACATTGCATGTGCCATGAACAGTAGAGTTTTTTACTGTCATTTTTCTCATGTCATTCTCAGGATTCAAGGGTTTAGGCCAGTAGAGGGGTTGATGACTGTTAGATTTGAATCATAATTCTCTCTTCTTCTGAAGTGATTAATATTCTTGTGTATGTTTAAGCCTTGATGGGCACCATTAAGCAAAAAGAATTGTGGAGTCACATGATGTTTTTTCCACTGACCTTTGATCCGTCTTCACTCACAAACATCTCTAATATTTTGAAGATTTTGTCTGAGGCCATGAATCTAACATGGGCCTGAGTCCTCGTTTTTCACGAAGAGACTTGAGGATGGTGACACCACTCTCAGTCCAAGTGCCAGTACATTAAATACTAAAGTGTGGGGTTTCAGCTGTGGTGGTGTGGTCCTGTTGAGTGTGATGGCAGCTGGGCAATCAATGGTGTATAAATATGGTAAAAGGGCAAGGGGAGTTATTCACTTGGATTATACTCTTTTTTTGGTTTTAGTTTTATAATATATTAAACCTTCAACTAGTGTTCTTGAGCTGTCCTTGTCACTGCTACTGTAGACTCTCTAAAAGCTTATGTTTATTCCAAAGGTTAAGGTTAAGTCTCTTATTATCATCAGAATCAACTTGGGAGAATCTAGACAACAAAAATAATTATGCTGGTGATGGGATCATGAATGGGACATGGCTTCTCATTTTATTTTGCTAAGGTGGAAGTCACTAGAATTATACTTTCTCTCTTACTCCTTCCTCCTAACAAATCCACTCATTTATGGGAACTTGAATAATCAATGTTTAAATATTAGTAGGGGATAACTTCAATCTTTCACTACTCATAAAATAGGAATCATCACTTTTGCTACTTTGAACATATATTTTAAACCCTGCATTGTTTGTTTTCATGCTGTTAGGCAGCAATGGACATTTTATCTTCCTCTTTTCAGGTCTAAAATACATTTAAACATTACTAGTTAATCACGTGTCTTTATTATATAGTTAAGGAATGTTTAGATTTATTTGAGTAAGATTTATTTGTAAGCATTCGGATACTAGAAAATCATTAGAAATAACTAATTTTAAAGATAAAAATAATTTATTATTATATTAATTAAATTAAATATTATTTTAAAAACTAACTTTTATTATTATCCAATAATTTTTAAATTGATATTTAATTAATTATTTAGATTTTTAAAGTTGTTATCTAAAATCTTGATAACTAATTAGATATTAATATTTTTTAGTTTCTAAAAATATTTAATTTAATTAATATAATAATTAATTATTTTTTTAAAATTTAATTTTTATTTAATGATTTTTTTTAAATAAATATTTTTTAATAAATTATAACCAGTTTATATATAAGAAGTTGTTGTACCAATTTTTCAAAAACTTAATTGAATTATATGCAAGTTAATTTAAGTTATTAGCAAATTTATTATATTTTTTTTTAAGTTCATAAAATCATAGTCTACATGTATGTACGAACTAATTAATGAAATTGAACAATTGAAAAAAAATATTATTGTCTTTTTTTTCTAACTTTAAATTCTGATTCAACATGAATAGAAAATAGAAAATGGTGAATAAATTCACATTTTATTTAATCCAATCACGTCTAACTCTCTCCTAATAATATAACCATGATTGGATTTGTATAATGAAACATTAACTTTAAATTGTGTGAAAATATGATGGTGGTAAGGCAGAATATATTCATTGTTTATCCAAATATGAAGAGTTCAACTTATAACTAAATTAAGTTTACCAAGTATAAGCAAGTAAATAATTTGGAAACTATAGAGTAAGTTTTGGTAAGATTCGTAAAACTCAGTTTCTCATTCTTCAATAAATCAGCAAGATATGAAGATGAACGTTCCACCAAACTCAGTGGAAGCACCAAGTCAATCTGTTCAGTATGATTAGCCTGATTATCGCTGTGTCTCATTCAATACTTGTACATGGTTAAAAACTTGTGTCTTAGTTCTTGTTTGCACCAAACATTTATTCCGAATTCCCTTCACAATGGGTCTAGTTTTATTGAAATAAAACAAGAGTAGACCATGCTGAGGAGTTTCCAGATTCAGAAAGCAAGACTGAACCTTGAGTTTGAACGGTTTATGGGCATCTTACCTTTGCATACTCTCTTAGTGTCTACTCTCTTAATCCCAAATCGACACATTTAATTGTATATAAATGAATGTAAATTTTATCTCATAAGTCGATTTTATGGGGTTCAGTTAAACTTAAAATTTACTTTTTAATATTGTATCAGAGTCATTTCGAGCATATTCCAATAAATGTGACCTTATCATCAGACCATCTGCTATCAGACCGTTATCAGATCATCCATAATAGTTTATCCCACGCACAAGTTATCACTTCAGTGGGTACAAACCTCATCTCATAAACCAGTTTTATAAAGTTGAGTTATGCTTAAATTTCAGTTCTTAATATTTAGCCTTAATATCTCCCAATTTTGTCTTCTCATGGACTCAGTGTGTACATCATTAGTAATGGTTGGTGATGCAGTTCTTCCATAAAAAATTTCCCAAAACTTGAGATGTTGCTGCTTCCTGAGTTTTGCTATTTCAGCACTAGTTTTTTCATTCAAAATTTCCCAAAGCTTGAGATGTTGCTGTTTCCTGGCTTCTGCAATTGCAGCTTCTGCTTCTGCCAAGCACTGAAGATCCTCTTTGCTATTGTTTGACTGCAAAACCAGCATGCCATGTGAGGAATAGTGATGTTGGTGTTTATAGTTAATTTAAAAAAAAAAATCAGAAATTGGGAGTTATTAAAAGGGTAAAGACAATAAAATTAAACAAGCAGTACATGTATTTGACTCCTGTTTGCATTTTACAAATGATATATAAAATATAAGTTTGATTAAAGAGCAGTTAAAAATAATGATTGAAATTTGAATCACTTCATATATATAATTCTACAACTTATGCAATGGTTTAGAGAAGGTAGCAGTGCATGTTACAGTGTAAAATAGACATCTAGAATGAGATTTGTAAGTTTGTATTGTATGTTGATTTTTAGCAGTCCCATAAAATGCACATATCTCAATAAGACATCTGAGACAGTTGTGAGAGTAGTGTTTATTTGGGGAACATTTATGTCCATACAGTGAGTTGTCTCTATTTTCCTCCTTAATTGTCCCATATCTTTGTTTTCACCTATGTGATGGAAAATAAAATTAGTTGCACTTAGTCATTCAAACTTTAACACTTATAAGATAATACTTTGACACATAAAATAATACTCCAATTTAACAACCGACTTTAATAATATAATATATATTAAGATTTTAAATTAAACTAATTTTTCTAAGAATAAAGTTTATTTCATATTATAAAAAACAACTATTTAATAATTATTTTTTGAAATAAAATATTATATTATAATAAAATAATAACTCTTTTAGATGCTAAGTGGATAAAATTGGTGTTAAATGAAATTGATATTAAGTATCATTATCTTTTTTTAATATATCTTACAAGAGTAAATAGAGGGTAAAGAAATTAAGGTTATTAAATAAATAGTGGGTTACTAAAATTAAAAATTGAATATTATGTTAAGCGTAATTTTAAAAGTGTAAATAAAAAATTAAAAAATGTTGGTTGTTGAAAGACTTTATTATCATAACAAAATTTGTAAAATTATAATAAGTTGTTAAAAATAGGGATGACAAAGCGGGGCGGGCTAACCTTTTCAACCCGTAAGAAAAAAAAAAATGTCATTGTTTTAATGTGTGCAGGGGAAAGATTATAATTATGAAAAAATGGATGAAAGTTCTTCTAAGGTGACATCCAATGTTATTGAAATGGAAGAATGTCAATAATGTTTATGTTTAATGTTTTTTAATTAATGTTTATGTTTAATGTTTTGGAAGTGGAAGAATAGTGATATTTGATATTTATCTTAATGTTTAATTTTTTGATGTTTGACTATGTTTGAAAAGGAAGAAAAAAAAATTGAATTTGATAATAACAAATATATAGGTTTAATTTGACAATTTTTTAAGAATAAAATGTAAAAAAAAAAATATTTAATTTAAAAAAAAAGAAACGCGGACTGGCCCGCAAACCTGCAGGCCAGCTCTTATGCGGAACGGGTCGAAAATTCTAACCCACAATAACTTTGCGGGACGGACCAACCCGCCTCATATTTTTGTGGACCAAATGCGGGACTGGCCAATGCGGGACGGACTGACCGCTTTGCCACCCCTACTTAAAAATTGATATGTGGTAAGACTCATCTAAAATAGACTCGGAGTTTCTTATAATATCATTGCATGATATGGATTCTAACGGTGCTAAAAGATATGTTTAAATTAGATTCCAGATTATTTTTTAAAATTCAGACCAATTAATTTTCATTTGTTTGGACTTTCAATGTTTTTTAGCAAACTAACTCGATCAAGTACACATTGGTTAAAAGCCCAGCACATATACAAATTTTATTTTTGAAAAAAAATTCATAATTTTGTAAAAAAAAGGAATGATCTCATCATTAAAAAACCATAAACAACATATTTTATTATATTCACTTACATTAAGTAAAGAATAGAAAAAATTACAAAATCAATACGTGATTTGACAATAATTTTTCACACATATATATATATATATATATTAATAATGAAAACTTGCATCATTCATTTGTTTGAGTTCATTAGATTAGTAAAGTACAAATAAAATACTTCCAACCAATTACCATTGAATTTGATTTGTTTGGTTTGAGTTGCTTTTGATTAGGCTAACAATACGAGTCAATTTAATTGGTTTAATTTAAATTATTTGTTAGATTGATTGCTTTAAACAAATAAATACTTGATATCACAGATAAAAAAATGTGTGATAAAGAATACTTGTAATACCATATACATGGTTAGCCATTATTGTGAGTTAAACATAATCTATTTATGTCAATTTGAATAATTACAATAAAATGTAATACAACATACCATGAATTTTGAAGGAACTATCAACTGTTTATATAACAGAAAGAGAAAGACACTAACCAATACAAACAGTTTAACAGTACTGCTACCTAACAATCTCTTTTCATCACAAACCTCTCTTATCTCCATAATAGGTTAAATATCATATGAAGATAGCTTAATTTTGGATGTGAGCTTTTTCATACTAGTATTTTATCTTCACTCAATGAGTGTACCAATTTGTAATATGTAAAACTCAAAGAAACAAACATCAGTATGTTCACAAAGAAATTCTTTGTATGTATTACTACATTACTGAAATTCTTACAAAGGAAGTATGGTTACCATAGAGAAGTAGCCTAGACAAAGAAGAAACAAGAAAGTACAGGAGACAGAAAAACAAAATAAATCCTTTTGTATTGTACCTCACTCATTTTAACTACTTGTTATGTACTATCATTAGTCCCACACAAAATACTTTAAATGAAAAATTCTTATTTTAACCCTTGCACTCTTAGCCAATAACAACTAGAGAAATAACAATATAGACAAAAATAGATGGACCAGACAGATCAGAACACTGCCTAATTGTCACAATTAGAACTAGGTAAGTATAAAAAGCAATCAAGCCTACCTTTAATAAGATGCACATTCTTGAATCTCAATGAGGCAGAAAGTATATTTGAAATAGGTATTATAATTTCATAAAAGTTTTACTGGACAAAAAGAAATTTGATAGAGACAGAATGTATCGCATTTCACAGTCTGCATTTGATGTTATATTATAATTCCACCATTACTAAAAAACATATCCCAATTCACAAATTACATATGCAGAAAACCATTTTTTTATTACAATAATAGCCTAAAAACGCTTTTATAAGAATCTTTGCTAAAAAAAGATAAAAAATAAAGGTTGGTAATGGATGTGGGTTATTAAATTACGCCTCTTTTTCATATTGGGAAAGTACACCAAAAGCTGGTCCTGTTACAGTTTAGGCAGGGGCTTGATTTACAAGAAATCATTTTTATTTAGTTGAAAGTGCTTTAGTTTATGCAACAATAGATACTCCACAATCTATAATCTAAATCCAATAATACAAATTGTTGCTGTCAGCAGAAAGCTCATTCAACCTTCAATCATCTTGGACTGATGTGTATAAGTGTTGTCTTTGAATACCAATAACTTATATATGTTGGTACAAAGAATTGAAATTCCCATGAAATGACATTTGATATTTCCTGCTGCAAGAATTGGCCTAGCTAAACAAAACAAAATGTACTAGAGGATAAGAAAAGCTTACAACAGACTAGGTATCACAAAACTTCAAAATTGTAATGAAGTATATGGACTATTAACACTGCATTATGTCTTTTTTCTCTCACCAAGAGGAAGGGCGAAGCCTTCTATTACTTTTTATGCTCCCACATTGATGGCTGTATCAAGTGCATCAATTGAGTTATTTTGTTGTCCCCACAGTTGTGCATATCTTCCTGCTTTTGATAAGAGTACTTCATGGGATCCTTGCTCAATCACCTTCCCATTTTCCAGGACAATAATCTGAACATTGGGCAAATAAAGCTTTTAATGTAAATAACCTCCTGTTATGAGATGCGTTTATTTTATGATGTCTTGACTTTTAAAGATGTGTCCTACTTCAACATACATATGATTACTGTTAGATAAAAAAACTAGTAACTATGTTCTGGAGCAATCTATGTAAACACAAAGTTTGTTATAACAGGTGCACATTAGGACACACATAATCTAGGAACTAAGTACTGTTTGAGGACATAAAAACTAGATAGAGATTACCTCATCACACTGCATTGCAGTGGTAAGCCTGTGAGCAATGAATATGGAAGTCCGATTTTTTGCTACTGACTTCAACGCACTTAAAATATCTGCTTCTGTTGTGCTGTCAAGAGCACTTGTAGCTTCATCACACAACCTAACAGCGAGAGACAGGACAAAGGCAAAGGGAAGCAATTAAAATAAGACTAACATTTATTTATTCTATGTTGACAAACATTGATGCTTCCCACTTTATCTGAATCACAGGGATCTCCCATGATTGAAGAGTGGCAAAGTATATCATATTTAGAATTTATATCAGATTGTTAAATTAGAAATGCATCATGACCACAAAATCTCAGTAGGGACCTATAGGTTATTTACCATAACCATATTTATAATTTTAATTAGATAACACATCACGATACTATTATAAGCGGAAAATTTTAAGTAAATAAGTCAAGTCACAATTTCAACATCCCATTGTAGATGTACAACATTCACAATGTATGGTTGCTTATCTTAATTTTGTGGATCTCAGAATGCCGCATACATTTAAGCACTCTGCACAAAAATTCATTCTAATGTTAAGGTTGCTGAAAGTAAATGTTTAACTTAATTTTGTAAGTCTTATCCCATATTAATACCAAAAGAATTATCTCCACTAATTTCTCTCATTCAAAGAATAAGATTTTCTCACCAACGGTACTTGTCTAAGCAATGTCATATCATTCGCTCCACAATTGTAAATTTTGTTAAGCAATGTTGCTTAACAACCTTTGAAAGCAACTGCATTGGAAATGACTAATTGGACTAGCGTCCCTTCAAATTGATCATGTCTTGCAAGGTCTATCTGTTGTTAACAGAAAAACGGTGAACTTAGGACATGGCAAGCACATAGGGATGAAATTAACACTCAACAACATATGTTATGCAGGAAGTGAGTGGGTTTAGTTCAGGGTTTCAATAGTGGTATTTTCAGAGTACTAGGACTTGTTGAATACACATGGATGCTTATCACTCATTAGTCCATGTAAAGCACCAAGTTGTATTATCCAGTGATTTGATGTATTACTAAACAGAACAAATTACTATTTCACTGCCTTCATAAACTTGTGCCTTTAATTATCTTATTATTTAACTACTTTAATCTTTATGTTTTCATATTTTCATATCTAAAATCCTATTGTACCCGTATCATAGATTTTAGAAGTTCTTCCATACCCTATTTCAATGCCTGATTTGTACCCATATTCACATGTAACATATTTGAGCTCCAAAATATAACGAGTCTAATAAGATTATATCCTTTGGATATGTTTGTACGAACTTCTCCACAAGCTTTTTAGGAAAAAAGATTGAGGAAAAATTGAAATTAGCTTCTCCATAACTTCTCTAATTTTCTTTTTTAATTTGTGTATAAACTAATTTTATCTTATGAAGGAGCTGATATCAATATTTTTGTTCTTTTCTACAAGAACTTACGGAGAAACTCATCTTGTAAGACCCTTTCTCTAATTTTCCTACTTTTTGTAGTACGTCCTCATACCCTGTCAGGATATCTATTTTGGCCTCTTTGGATATTCACATATGGTTTCTTAAAGGAAATTTCCTCGACAGCTATGCAGTAGAAGGATATTTACTTCTATTATGTTTTGGTGATAGTCCTTGACACTAAGTAAATTTCCCCCATTCTTGTGTACCCCTTATTTCTTGAATAAGTTTATTGTCTAAAAAGCAATTTTCTATTTCCACATTTGCTCGTATTTTATTCATTTTATTATTACAATGCTTTTTACGCATTTGTTCTTGTTAGAGATCCATAAGGGGAAGTGTTGGAGATCCCACATCGACTACAGATTATGACACTTAATAATATATAAGTGGGTGCAAATCTCCCCTTATAAACTTCTTTTATAAGATTGAGTTAGACTTGAAGTCTACTTCTTAATAATTCTTTTATAAAATATCTAATTTAGATTTCTGTCCCGATGAAATTCATAGCTTGATAGTATATGGACTAAAAAAACACTAAGAAAATAACAAGGATCTAATAATAAAATTACACAAAACTCAAGTATTTCCTTGGAATAAAAGTTGCTTATTCCAAAAAGAAGATTTTCATCTCCCAAAGAAAAGAGTATCTACCTGATCTCACAGATACAGATAAGTTGGGAAGTAACGTTAGGAGTTTCAATTGAACTAAATCATAAAATTAGAAGCCGATAGAGCTCTCATAGAAAAGGCCTAATATCAGATGTTGGTAGGAAAACTCATTTATCCATTACACACAAGACCAACACTACTTATGCAGTTAGTGTGGTAAGCTCGTTTATGCATGATCTAAGAGAAAGACACATGCAAGTAGTGGACAAAATTCTTTTTAGTACTTCAAGTCAAGTTTAGGTAAGGGGCTATTATTCAGGAAAGAAGAAAACTCACCTATGTGAACTACATGTTTCTTGGAGAAACCTGAACAAGTAAAAAACAGGATAGACTATCCCATTCTAGTGCAGAAACAGAATTTCGAGCCCTTGCTCAAGGGGTGTGTGTGTGTGAAGGACTTAGGATGAAAATTATACTAGATAACTTTAAAATAAGATAGATAACAAGTCAACAATGAGAATTGCCTATAATCTAGTACAACATGATAAACACATTGAAATTGATAGAAGTCTTGGGGTTACAACAACCCATATCCTTACAGGACCTCAAGTACCAGACATTTCCCTAAAGAGCTTCCTTAGGGTGGTAGATTACAAAATCTTGAAAGCAAGTTGAAAATGATCTACAATCATTTACCAACTTGAGGGGGAGAGGATTAAATAGTGAATTATTAGGATAAAAATATCCCTATAGGGATTAAGAAAAAATATATTTACAATTTTCTTATTCATTTTAACATATTTTTATTTCCTTATTTTAAAGAGTTTCCTTGTTAAAAAATAAAGGTGATGAGAATATAATTAATGTGATTGTTATCAATAAAATAATTCTTTATTTCCTTACTTAGTTCAATCTTTTTCTTGTTGAGAAAAGGTAATTCAATAAACATACTTAATAGAAATTATTTGATTCCATCTTTGGGAAGAATGTAAACAAATTCATTAAAATAATTTCAGTCCATAAAAACAATTCATTTTCATCTGGAACTTGGTAAATATAAAAATACAATGCTACACACAACAAAAAGTGTCAAGTAGATAATATGATTAGAATACTCACAGAATTGCAGGTGCTTTTAAGAATGAACGAGCCAAGGCAATACGTTGCTTCTCACCACCACTTAACTGTTAAGAAAAGCCATTCACTTAAATTTTTAAGAGTTTTTCATTGTAAACTTTTATCATTTGAAGAAAAAATAATGTAAGAACATGGGATTGTATTTCCCTAGGTAGACATTACTACACTCACAAACATAATAAGATCCCTAGGTAGATCTTTTACACCTTATATAATCAGATCTTTGTAAAAGAAACTGAACGAGAGAGAAGTTTGTAAACTGCATACATTTTATTAACTTGTGAAAGAGGAATCTTACAAGCATATTTATAGTTAACTACAACAGAAAGAGATAGTTTTTGTTAGTAACTAACGGCTTTATTGTATACAACAAAATATAACTAAGTACATACTCTAACTATGTACATACAAAATATAACTAAGTAAACACTCTTATTATATTTAACAATTTAATCTAAAAAATATCAATTCTTGATGTCTACAATTTGGTTTAGACTAATCAGGTATGACTTTTGAAACAAAACCTTAATAAATATATGGAAATTTAGCCACAAAGGACACATCTCCTCTCACTTAAAGAACTTCTTTTCTAATTTCTTTAAACAATAATTTAGCTCCGTTTTAAAATAATTTTCATGTGCTTTTATAAGTTAATAACATCAGATTTTCTCAATACATATACATTGTGGGTGTTTCTTTCAGTGATCTAAGATTTGCAACACATAAACCTCCATTCCCTGAACAAGTTATTACACAGACGAACAATAATGAGAAACATATATTTTAAAAAAGAGGGAATTTCTATAACCTTTAGCCCTCGCTCTCCGACAACAGTTGAATATTTATCGGGAAAATTCATGATAGTGTTATGAATTGCTGCTTGCTGAGCAGCTTCATAGACCTGCATGCATACAGTAATAAATATAACTTGGAACCTAGCAGTGGAATTTTGCAAGGTGAAGAAGCAAGCAGAGACACAACATTACAGAAGAAGTTACCTCCTCCTTTGTTGCAGAAAGCCGACCGTAGTGAATGTTGTGAAATATAGTATCATTAAAAAGTACCTGTCCACAATCATTTAGGTTTTCACAACCTGCAACATCGGGCAGGGGCAACATGACATGAGGTTTTAGAGATAGGTGCTTTGTTTAACTTACAATATCTTGTGGAACAACACCAATGGACTTCCGCAAACTCTCAAGGGTTATGTCCCGAATATCTTGATTATCTATCTTTATCTGTAGTACAAAGAAAAAAATGAGAATGAGAAAAACCATGTAATTTAACGATAAAAGACAACACCCAAACTTTATGCTAGTTACTAATTTGTGGCATAGTTACAAGGATGGCGGTTAAAAACTGCCATTGGGCTCTATCAAAAGCCTTAATTATAAAGAGAACCTGCTTACAAGAAGTGATCAGTAGTATCCTATTACTGGCTAGAAATTCACAAAGCAAACAAAAGTTTTACCCACAAAAATGGCAAGAGTCTGATGAGAAATTTCATGCATAAGTCCTAGTAGATAGATGCAACATCTGCATCCAGGTTATGCTGTTTTTCTAACATAAGTTCCATGCAAAAGATCATTGATTTGTAAACTAAAGCATGCTAAACTTGGATTAGTATTCTATATATTATAATGGAATATAAATCCATCTATTAGAACCAAAACATTTAGCTTGATTACTTGTCAACTACCCATAGATAAGTAACTAACCAGATTAACCTCAATTTATATAGTTCATTTATTATTGAAGCCTATACACACATCTTTAGAACTATATAGGTGTTAAAAATCATGCATCTCACGGTACAAATGAGACAGGATGAAACTGTATATAATATATATCATGGCAATATAGCTTAAACTCACTACAGTATCAAATTCATATCTTACACTTCCAGAATTAGGATCAAAGAACCTGAATAGCAATCTAAGAATGGTTGATTTTCCTGTCCAGAAATACAAATTTGAAGCATGTTAGAAATGAACATGTATTATTAAGTGAACTTTAAGCCTAACTCAACCCCATAAAACCGGCTCATGAGGTTGATGTTTGCACCCACTTATATACAATGAAAGGCTCTAATCTCTAGCCGATGTGGGATCTCCAACACACCCCCCTCATGCCGAGACTGCCAACTCGTGCGTGAGACTATATATTATGGGTGGTCCGATAGCGGCCCGATAACGGGTGGCACGATAGGCCCAACACAAACACTCGCTAGGATAGACTCGAAATGGCTCTGATACCATATTACGAAGTGGACTTTAAGCCTAACTCAATCTCATGAGCCGGTTTTATGGGGTTGAGTTAGGCTTAAAGTCCACTTCGTAACATGGTATCAGAGCCATTTCGATCCTATCCTAGCGAGTATTTGTTGGGTTTATCAGGCCACCACCCATAATATGTTATCCCACACACGAGCTTCTATCTATCACTCTCGGCGTGAGGGGGTGTGATGGAGATCCCACATCGACTAGAGATAAGAACATTTCATTGTATATAAGTGGGTGCAAACCTCAACCTTATGAGCCAGTTTTATGGGGTTGAGTTAGGCTTAAAGTTCACTTCGTAACAATTATTACAGACCAGAGAATATTCAAAAGCCAGAAAATGCAACAGGCACCATATTTAAATTTGACTACTGAGGCATTTCATGTTTTAGGAGTAGGTATAAAGCATAAGAACTAAAGAATACTAGACTTCAATATCATAGGAAAGGCCATTATAAAGAGAAGAGTGTGGTCAAATGAGGTTGGCTAGGCAAAAAACACAACTTCTCTCCCAACTAACTTATAGCCATGGTTGTAATTAAGTAAACCAAAAGCCAAAACTTCAAAACAAGAAGCAATGAATTATCGATAATAAACAAATAGAGATCACATACTAAAACTACAACAACTGATGATAGTTGAAATGGTCAGACACATACCAACTACCAGATGAAAAATCATATGGAGAGATGCAGTGCATGAATGGGTTTTAACACACAATCTCCCAACTGCTTCCTAGTTGGTGACCATCAAATGCAATAGCAATGTCCATTATTCACAAAACGACACAAAAAAGGCTTTTATAATAACCTTGGGAGAACCACACCACAAAAGCTATGTCATTGTACTAGAGAACTCAAGGCCTTAACCCTGCACCAGATTCCTATACTTCCTATATAACTCAGCTTCCATATATTCAAATTGGATCCTAACAAAATCCATTAAAACACATTTTCCTAGCAAGCTTCTGCCCCACAAAATTTAGAACGATGATGGTTTCCGCAGGAGCAAACAAACCTATGCTTGAGAGGAACCGCAGAACACGGGATTCAACTGGTTCAGAAAGGAAATGGCTACATGCCATGAAGAAGGCCACCTGAAAAAGGTAGCAATTAGGGCAAATGGATCCAAAACTTCCTGCAGAAGCAGATCAACCCTTTCTAAATCCAATGGCTACTTAATTCCAAAAAAACTATACACCCATCACTGTTGGTGGGAAAGGTATAGCATACATGGACTAAGTCCTAAGGATAATAAATGTAGAAGAGAAAATTATAATTATTGTTGCAACCAAATGCATATAAAGCATTATATCCTTAAAAAATTCTATGATAACAAATTTAAAATTTATAAGGTCCTCACAATTTAAAGAGTATGACTTGTCAAATTTAATCTTCAAATCAATTGGCATTAAGCAAACATATATTTATAAGCTGCAATCCAGGAATTGAAGTAGGCAATGTGGAACTTCCCAACAACCTCTGATGTAACCATGAATGGAGCATCACCATTTAAACTAGCCCAACCTTACAAGATGATCAGGAGCAAAAAACAATATTCAAAGCTAGGTCAAGCATCTCGGGCTAGGTCAGAAGGGCCCACCATTCATCATCAAGAGCAAAACACCAGAGCATGGGCCAAGCTACCAACTATTCTTTCTTTTAATCTTTTAAAAGAGGTGTTAAATAAAATAAATTGGGTTTGTTCATGGCCCATAGCACGGTGAAACCCTAGCTTCTAGAATGCATCACATGTGCAGCCCACATAGTCACACTTTTTACATTAAGCACATGCTTAAATGTGTAAAGTGTGACCCCTTCTAGATCCACAATTAGTGGCACATTTTTAGGAGTTAAGCTACCTTATTTTGAATTTCAAAAATTTCCTCCATGCCTTAATCACATGGCAACTATCACTATAAATAGGTGGTCACCCCTCTTGTAAATCACATTGAATAGAGTAAACAAACTCTGCGTGAGTGAACTTATGAGTGTTCTAAAATTTCCTTTGAGTCTTATCTTGGATGGCTTCAAGTGGCTACTCCTCTTCACTTCTCTTGGATCACTCCTCCAAGTGGCGTGACTACCTCTATGCTTCCACCTTCATCAAATACTTTTCATCCATCTAAGTGTCTTCATCCTTTATCTTGTCTTGTTCAATTCCTTTTATTCATTGTCTTTACTTGTAGCTTCTTTTCGTTTCCACGATTCATCATCAATTAGAGTGTGTGCATTTTGCCTTTTCCTCTTTGAAGAGAACCTTCACACTTACTTAACCACTTAGTTAAGTTCTAAGTTCGTGTCCAGTGGCGATCCTCACTGAGTTGTCATCATAATTGTCAATTTAAATCCTAATCCAAGTGAAACCTATAAAAATATGTGTAATATCAACCTCCCTCCATAGATGCATGCTTGGAAGAGGTGAGCCTATTAGAATAGGCACATTACCAAGATGACATATAGGCTTTCATATCATGTTAGAAGTTATCTTAAAACCAATAGACATTAACCGAAGTTTCACAACAAATATATAAGTTACACTCCAAGTTACTACTATCAACTATTGGGAACTATGATCTACTTTATGTTTTGTTTATGTACATGAATTATTAGTGATTATTAGTGCATGAATTTTGATCTATTTTCCCTTTTTGAGCTTTTATAACATTTTATTGGCTATTTGGGCCGACCCATAAGGCCAAAACAATTTTACCGGCTTTGCCTACTACTGCTATCAACTATTGGCAACTATGAACTACGATATACTTTATGTTTTGTTTATGTACATGAATTATTACTGATATTATTATTAATGATTATTAGTGCATGAATTTTGATCTATTTTCCCTTTTTGAGCTTTTATAAATGTATGTAGAAGAATAGAATAGCGGTCATTCCACTGTCAGCACACATCTACCCCACTGGATCACCCACTTTGCCCACTCCACTATCTAGGATTGAATTCTGTGGTAACAGAAGCTGCTAGTACGGTAGCACTTCACATTGCAAAAAATGAAACACATTGACGTCAATTAGTGAGTGGAGAATGGTAGCAGATAGCTGCCACCTGCATCCATTCTCAATTAACTATATGAAAACCATTTGCAAATGATTGATAAAAAGCAAAAATAAATCAGGAAATTCCATACCATTGGCAATCTCCAGCAATAGGCAGCAGGAAAAAATTTCTAAGAACAGCTTAGCATGTAAAATAATTTTACAAAATAAAGAATTAGTATGATGAACCTTACCACTTCCACTAGTCCCAACAATTGCAACACTTTTACCAGCTGGCAAAACAAACGATATTCCATCTAGTATCTTTCTTTCTGTGAGGTAACTGGAGATAGAAAGCATCAACATACAATCACTTGAATATAAGTCAAAATTCTTAAGTATCACTGCATCCGACACAAATTTGGCTTCCTAATTTTCTACTACATCAATCTCTCTCTACTAATATTACCACATATATTAGCCGGAATTCAATCTACACAAATGGTAAAACACAATCTAGTAAAGAGGCAATCACGCACCTAAAATGTACATTCTCAAATTGGATACTCCCCCCATTAAATCTAAGAGGCTGTGCATTTTCTTTATCCCTGATTTCTGCTCTTTCCTGTAATAATAATAATTTAATTATAGAAAAAGAAAATAAGCAGTATCACAAAGTCAGAAAGTTCTAGATCTAGTAAGAATGATCACATAACTAAACAGCATATATTTTAAGAACAAATACAGACGTTAAGAACAAAATAACACAGAAGATGTTTCTTTTGCAATTACACCATGTTCACAAGAATCCAGAAAACTGATCAAAAGAAAGAAATAAACAACCACCTAGCAATTAGGAAAACACAATACTATCTCCAATAAGAAGAAATTTACATAATTATTCATGAAGCCAACAAATTCTAGCAATAATCTGTATCTTGAACTCATGTTGGTACATACGAGGTGAAAGAAAGAAATTTCATAATCAACAACACATTTCAAATTAGCTTCAAGATAATTTACTAAAATTTCACAGGGAAGATACCTCAAGTAACTGAAACATGGATTTCATGTCAACTAAACTCTGTATAGTCTCACGATAAACACTACCAAGGAAATTAAGTGGAAGAGATAGTTGGAAGAGAAGTCCATTCACCATTACCTGCATATTGAAGTTAGATTAATTAAAGAAAAGAAGATATTCATTATGGCAGCGAGAAGATAATTACAAAGAGATTGGGGGATAAGGAGTCCTTTGTCTATGAAAGCAAACATAATCATTAAAGAACAAATAAAAGCTTCAATGGAGCAAAGCTACCCAACCGTCAAACTAGAACTATATTTGACAAAAGTTTTACCAAATCACCAATAGTCATCGTTCCATCCGTGATCCCATGAGAGCACAGCACCATTGCGGATGAAAGAGCAGTACTAAATATAATATTTTGACCTAAGTTCAACAAAGCAAGACTTCGTTGGGTTTTCAGAGCAGCATCTTCATATCCTAGACAATGATAAAAAAGAATAAGAGAAGCACAAATGAAACTAGAGAAGCTGCCAATATTTTCCATTTTGTCGAAAGAATAAGATATTAAAAGATTAGAGTCCAGAAGAAAGCATACAATGGAATAACAAATCCTCATTCACAAAGGAGAAAAGAAATAAGATAGATGTTGGGGCAATTATGAACTCCACCTCTTAGAAAGTGGATTAACGCTCAACACAACACTACTAAACTAACTCGTAAAGTGAGTTTTGCACTAACTTATATACTATAATTTGATCGTATCTCTAGTCAATGTGGGACATCTAACATACCCCCTCCTAGAAAAGGAATAAGATAGATGTTGGGGCAATTAAGAACACCACCTCTTAGAAAGTGGATTAAGGCTCAACACAACACTACTAAACTAACTCGTAAAGTGAGTTTTGCACTAACTTATATACTATAATTTGACCGTATCTCTAGTCAATGTGGGACATCTAACAT